>NW_023270503.1:21693692-21913705 GCF_011800145.1 Mirounga leonina | reverse complement strand
CCTTCCTTCCTTCCTTCCTTCCTTCCTTCCTTCCTTCCTTCCTTCCTCCCTCCCTCCCTCCCTCCCTCCCTTCCATTTTAAGTCATCTCTACATCCAACGTGGGGCTTGAACTCACAACCCTGAGATCAAGAGTCGCAGGCTCCACCACCGACTGAGCCAGCCGGGTGCCCCTCAGTTTCCTCATCGATAAAAACAACAACACATTCCAAGGCATGCTTGTTCCCTGCAGGGTCATCGTGAAGGCTAGAGAGAACATCTCTGAAGAGTTTGGCTTGTGGAAGATACCCTGACACTGGCAGCTATTATTCCCTGGCTCTGGTGTCTGGGAAGTCAGGGAAGCCTGAGTATGGAGAACTGAGTCTGGCGCAAGTTCAAGGAGGAACTCATCCTTCTCTCCCCTCTACCCCCACAGCCCCCAGGGCTGACCCTTGAACTAGCAAGGAAACTAGAAGTGTCTGTGAGAGCAATATCCACCCACCACTTCACAGGGCGAGCGCCACCCAGCAAGGTGCTGGCAGTGCTGACCCCCTGGACCTGGGATGTGCCCCGGGGCATTCCCTTCCTGGGGCAGGCTATCAGAGTCAGCAAGTTAGTCTCTTTAGGAAGGTGTGCCCTTGCAAGCTCAGCTCCTCCTAATTTCTCTACAACCCACCCCATCTTCCTTCCTCCCCCATCTCCACACAACTTGGAAGTGCGCAGACCTTCCCCAGGAGTCAGGGTTCCAGGGGGATCCGAGGTCACTCTCAGGATGATGCCCTTAAGCAGCACAGTCCCTTTCTAGGGACCTCAGTTGAGCCAAAGGATCGTGATCAGGGCAAAGGTCTTTTACAGCCAGGCCCCGCCCCTAACCATGCTTTCTGCTTGGCCGATTTTCATCGCTGCCTCTGGGGCTGGAAAGGGGAGGTCACCCCGCCACACCCTTCCCCCCACCCCCATTGCTATCCTCCTCCTCCTCTGGAGGAAGGGTCAAGACAGCGTGAACCTGACAGGGATGCCCCGCCACCTTTCCCAGCCAGAACCGGAGCTGGAACAGGCGGAGCCTCTGTACAGCGGCTTTCCATTCACGCCTCGGGCAGGGCGCGGGATTGTGCCCTAGGCCCGAAATAGTGGGGCAGATGGGGGATAAGAAGCGGTTTCCAGTCCCTGATGCCACCCTTCGCGGTGCACTGCGGGGGTCAAGCCTGCCCCGTGACGGACGGGGCACCAACTGGCGTCCCTTTAGCTGACTTCTGGCCCCAGAGGGGACTCGCCCACCGCACTCTTGTCCTGGCTTCCTCCCCACCCAGCGCGGGCCCTCTGCTCCAGCTGGCACGCCTCGGAGGCTGGGGTGGGGTGGGGGGGGTGGGCTTCGCGCCGGCTCCCTTGGCCTCCGGCTCGCAACCCCCGGAGCGGGGGGACAGCACAGGACCCGCGCGCTAAACCGGGCTCCCGGGATGGACGCGTCTGGGCCTGGCCGCCCGGCCCGCACTCACGGCCCGCGGGCTCCCCCTCTGCGAAATCAACAAGCCCTCGCGCCCCCAAACCTGAAGAACCTCTCTTCAGGCCTCTAGTGGTCGGGAGGGGAGCCGGCCGCAGCCCGAGGCCTTCGGATCCGGAGGGAAAGCCGTGGCACGTCTTCGAGGTGGGAGGGGAGGGCCCCGCGGGTCCGAGGGGAAGGTGGCCCCGCGCGTAGCCGTTGCCTCCCCGCCTCGCCTCGCCCCGCCCCGCCCGGCCGGAGCGAGTCCTCCGCACCCCATAGGCAGAGGCGACCCTCCCCGCCTCCCCGCCCGCTCCGCGCTCGCCCCGCCTCGGCTCACTTTAAAAGTTTCCTCGGGCCGGGACGCGCGGAGAGAGCCATGGCCATCTGCGTCGGGATGCTGCGCCTCGCGAGGCTGCGCGCCAGGGGCCCGGGGGTGCTGGGGACCCGCGCCGTCCTCGCCCGGGGTTGGCAGGAAGCGAGATTGCAGGGCGTCCGCCCGCTCAGGTACGCGAGCCCGGGGAAGGAGGGGGCGGCCCGCCCCCCCCACCCCGGGAGGGAGTTTGGTGGGGGAGGGGGGTCTTGCAGAGCTTCCCTGGGGGCCGATGCCAGTCTGGCCGGCAGGCCCGAGGCTGCGCACTCTGGATGGCACGTGCTGGGGAGCGGGTACCCCGCACCCAGCGCCTAGGCAGCAGGAAATGCTGGCCTGGCTCGCGCCGACTGGGGCTGCAGCTGGTGGCCGGCAGTGACCCTGAACGGACTCTGAGTTCTGGTCCAGGACTCTTGGTTCTTTCCAAGCAGGAGCACACCGGGGGCCAGGAGCCTGGGCCTTCGGCGGTCTAGCCTGAGAAAGAGGGGCAGGGGCAAGGCTGCGTCTTCAGAACACACTGTCTCTGAGCTGGAACGCCCTTCAGGGGTAAGCGTGGGGATCTTTGGCCTGTCTTGCCAGTCCGCTAAGCTCAGCGGTCTCCCCTCTCCTCATTAGGTGCTGACGAACACTGCTTTTGCACCTTGCTGCCTGCTGGGCCTGTTCTCTTCTGTCCTCAGTGCAAAAGGTGGGATGGGGGCTGGCAGGTGCCATTCCCCAGAGCACTGCTGCATCTCTAGCAGTGTAGTAAGTAGTAAGTAGTTCACTTGTGTGAACGTGTGTTCGTTGCTTAAGCAGAGCTGGGCTCCTGCTGATGGTATCAGGGGTGGTTATCTTCAGCACCCAGAGGGGGGGAGGCCTGGGCACCACTGAGCGTGCCCTGCCCCCCAGATGGGCCAGGAACTAAGTCAGGGGGGAAAAGGGAGGAGAACAAAGGGGCTTCTCCTCTGAGAGGACTGTTTGGTTAACAAAAATAGGATGGGGGGGGGGGGGTTGGAGGGAGATGCAAATTCCTCTTTTGGCTAAAACTCCAAGATCACAACGTTTTGAACTTGCTGGTTCCTGATAATTAGAAAGCATGCAGTGCTTTAAGATGGCTATGCCTAATTTTCTGGGAAAACCCTGTGGCCCAAGGCTGGTCAGTAGATGGGTTTGTGATGAAGACAGCTGGGTTTAGGGGCGCCTGGGTGGCTCAGTCAGTGAAGCATCTGCCTTCGGCTCAGGTCATGATCCCAGGGTGTTGGGATCGAGTCTGGGCATCCGGCTCCCTGCTCAGTGGGGAGCCTGCTTCTCCCTCCCCCTGCTTGTGCTCTCTCTCTCTCTGACAAATAAATAAATAAAATCTTAAAAAAGAAAGAAAGAAAGAAAAGACAGCTGGGTTTTCTCACGGTGCCTCCTAGGCAGGTTCCACCATCGCTACCCTGAGCCTCTAAGCCCCACCTCTGGACTCCTCAGTGAGAGCCCTCTTACAATGTGAGGACCCCAAGGAAAGTTACTCCTAAAAGCATACATGTTTCATGATGCTCAATCAAGCAACTTCTGGTCATGTAGCAAAACTCCTGACCTTTGACATTTTTGTGTATAAACAGCAGAAGCCTTACCTGGTCCAGGCCTACAGTCTCAGCGTATAGGCATCAGGCCTCAGAGAAATTCTGCCTCTGCAGCAGGAGGAGATCCATTTGTCCAGAGAGAGAAGGTTTCCTGAACATTTGGCCTAATTCCTTCCCATCCCTTCCATGTGCTTGAACCCTTTTCTACTGACTATGGTGATTTGGCCTGATTTCACTCCCTCTTTCCCCTTCAGAGACCCTCCAGAGTCTCAAGCATTCAACAGACATTCCTGAGTACATATGTCATGTCAAGCACCGGTGGGTACTATGGATATAGAAGCCAAAGAACCCAGCCTTCCAGAGACTTGCAGCCTAGTGGGGGAAAAGATAAGTCAGGTCATCACTACTCAGTGTTCTAAGTGTAATGGTAAGGAAAGCTCCTGGACTTCTGCTCTCTGCTTTTTCTTTCTTTCTTTTTTTTTTTAAGATTTTATTTGTTTATTTGACAGAGAGAGACACAGCGAGAGAGGGAACACAAGCAGGGGGAATGGGAGAAGGAGAAGCAGGCTTCCTGCCGAGCAGGGAGCCCGATGTGGGGCTCGATCCCAGGACCCTGAGATCATGACCTGAGCCAAAGGCAGACGCTTAATGACTGAGCCACCCAGGCGCCCCCTGCTCTCTGCTTTTTCTGATCTAGTCACACATAAAGCCTGCTTTTCTGCTGCCCAACCCTACCCCCCTCCCCAGGCCTATGACTTATCAGATTCCCAGTTTTGCCTGTTAGGAAAGAGCAAGAACTTTGAAGCCAGACTGCCTTGGGTTACAGCCCTGGCTTCTCCACCTACCCACTGTGTGACCTTGAGTGCATTACCTAACCTCTGAGAGGGGCGAGTTTGTCATTAATGCTACCTACTTGCTGGATTGACAAATTCTTGCTCTTCTCAGCCTTTTCTCTGGGGTCGGTCTGGTCCCTGAGACCTTCAAATGGTGTCTGGGTAGGAATTCCAACTGATTTAAAAGTAGGAGAGGGGCACCTGGTTGGTTCAGCCAGTTAAGCGACTCTTGATTTCGACTCAGGTTCTGGGATCGAGTCCCCACATCGTGCTACTTGCTCAATGGGGAGCCTGCTTCTCCCTCTGCCTGCCGCTCCCCCTGCTTGTGTTCTCTTTCTCTTTCTTTCTGGCAAATAAATCTTAAAAAAAAAAAAAAAGTAGGAGAGAATCCCCTTTTCAGTGGCTTCTTTCTTGCACCTGGTTCTTCCTTCCTTTATTTATTTATTTATTCATTTATTTATTTATTTTTTAAAGATTTTATTTATTCATTTGAGACACAGAGATACAGAGAGAGAGAGAGCATGAGCAGGGAGAGAGGCAGAGGGAGAGGGAGAAGCAGGCTCCCCACTGAGCAGGGAACCCGATGCGGGGCTCCATCCCAGGACACTGGGATCATGACCTGAGCTGAAGGCAGACGCTTAACCATCTGAGCCACCCAGGCGCCCACTGGTTCTTCCCTTTATCCAACTGCCGAGACGGCAGCTTCTGCCCAGCCACAAGTCCAGACCTTGGATCTGCCAGACAATACCTGCTCCATCAAAGTTGGGGTTGTTCAGACCCTTTCCCCCCGGAAGGAAAGAAGAAGCTGTCTTATTGTTCTCCAGATCTCCTGAACCGCCAGCTCCTTCCCCTTGTCCACACATCCCCTTCCCCAAGGAAATGGATGGGCTAGTCTGGAGCTTCAGGGAGCATTGGGGGCAAGATTCCTTGATGAATTTGAGATGAGCAGGCTTCCTCCAGACCTCTGAAGCTGGCCTGGGGCTGCCTCACAGTTGGATCCGGGGTGTTGGATGCACTTGGAGCTGAGAAAGACAGAAAGAACATTGGCTTAAGCCTTTCAGAATTAGGAATGATGCTCAGAGCTGGGACTCCAGTGACTCCATGCTGATGGTAGGTCAGAGGGGTAAGTGAACTTCATGGACTACCCTCTAGGGGAATGGCTGTAATCAGGTGGGACCAGTATTGGAAACTATAAAATGCTGTCCCTATATGAAGGGATTGTATTAAGCCAGGAAGCGTTTTGGTTGGAAACCATAATAGTTACAAAAAAGAGACTCTTCTCATAATTCCCCAAAGATGATTAACAAGTGATCTGGTAATGATATCTCTACACATTACACTGGGGATCCTCCAGTCTAAATGTAAATGTATAGAAAATAAAATACAATCATAGACATTGTAACCAGTGAATGGTACATATCAGTTTGGTTACCCTTTCCTGCCTCTCATGCAGTAGATGGCAATCTGCTCTGGAGGCTGCTGAGGAGGTATAAAGATGAATGACCTTGTTTTCACTGAGTTCTTCGCCTAAAAGGGATCTACAGGGGAAGACCATAGACCCCCTGATACAAGGCAGAAAGGGTGCTGTTCCTTGGAGGATGGCAATTAAAGCAGGGAAGAATCCGATTGGTGGGAATGAGACTGGGGAAGACTTGCTGATGAGGCTGGAGTTTGAAGCTGATCCCTTCAATGATAGGGCTGTAGTTTGAAGTATGAAGCACACATCCTTGCATGAAATTTTACCTTGAACTCTTTTGAATCCTGGGTATCAAGCCCTCCCAGCCTCCCCCACATTCTGTAATTAAAAAATATATATTTTATTTACTTATTTGAGAGAGAGCAAGCACGAGCAGGGGGAGGGGCAGAAGGAGAGGGAGAAGCAGACTCCCCGCTGAGCAGGGAGCCGAACTCAGGGCTCCATCCCAGGACCCTGGGATCACAACCTGAGCCAAAGGCAGTGGCTTAACCAACTGAGCCACCCCAGCGCCCCCACATTATTTAATTTATTCAGTCTATAGGCAGAAACGTTGAAGCCAGGCAGATCTGGGTCCAAATGAACCATTTTAGCTGGTAACTTTGGGACTAAGTTGAACTTGACCTTTCTCATATGTAAATAATGTTGTTGGAGAGTTAAATAAGGTCACATTAAGAAAATTTTTAGGGGCGCCGGGGTGGCTCAGTCGTTAAGCGTCTGCCTTCGGCTCAGGTCATGATCCCGGGGTCCTGGGATCGAGCCCCACATCAGGCTCCCTGCTCGGAGGGAAGCCTGCTTCTCCCTCTCCCGCTCCCCCTGCTTGTGTTCCCCTCTCTCGCTGTGTCTCTCTCTGTCAAATAAATAAATAAAAATCTTAAAAAAAAAAAAAGAAAGAAAATTTTTAACGCACAGCCTGGTGCTAGAAGAGATCTTCAACCCATTGCAGTGATGAGCTTATTGCTACAGGTAACGCTTGGTAGCAATGGGTTTGTGCATTCCTGTAATGACCTTGAGGCCCACAGTTTAGGAACTTGAGAGAGTAGGAGGGAGACAGTTCTGGCAAGGTAATTGCCTAAACCAAGCTGGGCTGCTCCAGGTATGTAACATGCCTGTGCTCACAATTTTTTTTTTTTTTTGGCTTATATGTTGAGCAAACCAACGTAGAGGATGTAATTTCATTTCTTGAATAGGACTTGCTAGGGAAATGGCCTAATGAAGACAGGTGCCAATAATTCTGCCAGGTGCCTCTCCCTTCAGAAATAAACAAGCTGTGTTTCCAGCCTTCAAATCCTGTTTTGTGAACCTTGTTGGTGCGTCTGTGTTTCTCACCGTGGGAATCAGATGACAGGGGAGCAAGTCCCAGACCTACCACCTCCAATTCAGTATGGCTTTAGGCAAGTCACTCAATCGCTCTGCACCTTGGCTGGTTGGTAAAATAGGCCACTTAGACAAGGAGCACTCTACCTTTCTGTAGACATTCTGTGATTCCTAAGGAGGCTGGGCTTTGAGTCTGATCCCCTAATTCAGGAGCGCTGTGGTTGAAGTTTGAAGCCTTTCTGCTCACATGAAGTCTTGCTTGTGCTAGAACCCTTATGAACTCCTCCCAACCTCCTGACACTCTGTGATTCTCTCTAGTCCTTCCCGGGAGCAAAAAACTGAGGGTTTTGTCTCTAGAGAGCTAAAGTCATAAGCTAACCTCCTATGTACCTTAGTGATCCCATCAAGGGACAAGTGTTCTGAATCAGCCCCCACCCCCGGCTCCTGTGTGCATTCCCCGCGGGCTCTGTACAAGTGACCCAAGGGAAGACCCTCAGCGTGAATGCCTCATAACCCCAAGAACTTCAGGCTTTCAGAAACAGCTGCTTGAGTTTGCTAAACTCGAATAATAATTTCCTGCATACTCTCTCCACATACGCACAAACACACATGCACCTGTGGTTTTATTCGAGATGCTAAATTATAGGATGACTTGCTCACACCTTTTTTGTAGCTCACACCACTCTGGAGTTCTTTGTAGTCCCTTGTAGGCTGTAGACTCCTTCAGGAAGATTATGTAGGGTGGTAAAAAGATCTTGGAGCTTTGTGGCGTAATTACAATGCGCGAATCTCAAGTGTACAGTTCAGTGCATTTTAACAAATCTATATACTCAACATCCCAAGAGCTAGAACCTGCCCATCACTCTAAAACAGTGCTCTTCAATAGATATAGTGTGAGCCACACATGTAATTTTTAAGTGTTCTAGTAGCCGTATTAACAAGGTAATAAGAAATAGGTGACATTAATTTTAATGATACATTTTCTTTAACTTAGTAGAGTCAAAATATCATTTCAGCATATAAGCAATCTTTTAAAAATTACAGCTGAAATGTTTACATTCTTTTTTTTTAAAGTATTCCAAATTGAGTGTGTATTCAACACTCACAGAACACCTTCATTCAGACTAGCCACATTTCAAGTGTTCCACAGCCACATGCCCCTAGCAGTTACTGTATAGACAGCACAGGTCTAGAAATTTCTCTCATGCCCATTTCCAGTCAATTTCCTTCCCTAACCAGAGGCTACCACTGTTTTGACTTCTAATCTCCATAGGTCAATTTTGCCTATTCTTGAATCTTAAGAGTATATGCTCTTGTGTCTGGCTTCTTTTGCTCAAAAACCAAGGGGTGTTTTTGGGAGGAGGGACCCATTAACCTTGACAAAAATTCATAAGAGTGTGCATAGTATGCATTGAACAGTTTAGCTTTCCTTGATAACTCTGGGGAAAAGGACATGATCTCATCTGCCCAATATTTTACCTCTTGGGTGTGATGACAGAAAGGCACGCTGAGAAGTGGGGCCCCAGATGCATCAAGGGTTAGCAGTCCCCGATATTATATAATCTAAGGACTTTTTTTAAGTTAACCTTTTTATTTCGACATAATTACGCATTCACGTGCAGTTGTAAGAAATAATGCAAACAGATCCCATAAACCCTCTATTTGGTTTCCCCGAAGGGTAACCTCTTGCAAAATTAGTATAGTATCACATTCAGGCAAGATACAGAACACTTCCACCCCACAAGAGTCCTTCAGTTTTCTCTTTCTGACTCACCTCCAGCCCCTGCTTAACCTCTAGCAATCTTCCAGGATTTTGTAATTTCAAGATGTTGTGTAGACAGAGTCATACAGTATGCTACCTTTAGGGATTGGCTTTTTTACTCTGCGTAATTCTCTGGAGATTCATCCAGGTTTCTTTGCGTGTCGATAGTTCCTTTCTTATTATTGTTAACTAGTATTCTTTGATATGGATGTACAGTTGGTTTATTTGGAAGATATTTGGATTGTTTCCAGTTTTTTCAAAATATAAGGCTGCTGTACCCATTTGTGTACAGATTTTTGTGTGAACATAAGCCTTCATTTCTCTGGAAACAGAATTCTTTATTTGGGATCATTGCCCCCAAAGTGCAGTTGCTGGCTCAGGCAGTTGCCTGTTTTCCTTTTAAAGAAACTGCCTGTCTTCCAGCACGATTGTACCATTTTATGTTCCCACCAACAATGTATGAGTTACATCAGCATCCTCGCCAGCATTTGGTATTGTCACTATTTTTTATTTTCACCATTCTGATAGGTATGTAGTGATATTGGGGTTTTCATACGAATTGCCCTAATGGCGAATGATGTTATGAATATCTTTCCCTGGGCTTATTTGCCATCTTTGGTGAAATGTCTCTTTATGTCTTTTGCCCATTTTGTAGTTGGATTGTTTGGGTTTTTTTAACTGTTGAGTTTTCAGGGTTCTTTATGTATTCTAGGTACTAGTCCTTTGTCAGATACGTGGTTTGCACATATTTTCTCCACTCTGTGCCTCATCTTTTCACCCTCTTTTTTTTTTAAAGATTTTATTTATTTATTTATTTATTAGAGAGCGAGCGAGAGGAAACAGCATGAGAGGGGAGAGGGTCAGAGGGAGAAGCAGGCTCCCTACTGAGCTGGGAGCCCGATGTGGGACTCGATCCCAGGACTCCGGGATCATGACCTGAGCCGAAGGCAGATGCTTAACCAACTGAGCCACCCAGGCGCCCCATCTTTTCACCCTCTTAAGAGGGTTGTATGCAGAGCAAAAAGTTTTAATTTTTATGGGTCCCTGTTATCAATTTTACAGACCATGTTTGTGGTGTCAAATCTAAAAACTTTTTGCCTAGCCCTAGATCCTGAAGATTGTCTCCCATGGTTTTTTATTTTCTAAATATTTTGTAGTTTTATGTTTTACATGCAAGACTGATCTATGTTGGGGCACCTGGATGGCTCAGATGGTTGGGCGTCTGCCTTCGGCTCGGGTCATGATCCCGGGGTCCTGGGATCGAGCCCTGCGTCGGGCTCCTTGCTCGGCGGGAGGCTGGCTTCTCCCTCTCCTTCTACTGCTCCCCCTGCTTGTGCTCTCTCGCTCTCTCTGTCAAATAAATAAATAAAATCTTAAAAAAAAAAAAAAACTGATCTATTTTGAGGGGTTTTTTTTTCCTAAGAAACTTAAATCAAAATTCCTTCTTTAAACATCAGTCATTCTGTGCCATCAATTAAGAAAATGACCATTCAGTAGTGTTCTTGTTTGGATTTCACCTGTCACTCAACACCTTCATTTTCTTGAACAATAGCTGTATGTTGTCGCTGGTATAAATGTGTCACCAATCTATGCAGGTACCTAAAAATTATAACTCTAATTCAGGACAGACAGCTCTTACAGGTTCATAGTTGTCCTCTCCTGTCCAAGCACTGGCCATCTCTACTCCCATGTCAAGTGCCACTCCCAGGTGAACCAGCAGCCTAGTGTCTCTGTGCAACTTAGGGAGAGGAGAGGACACAGCCCCACAGGGCGTGCATCACTGAGTGGTCCAGGGGCTAGAATAATGGTGTGTTGGAGAGTGATGGTGTGAAGCTTGGTGTGCAAGGGGGATGAAAGAGGAGAACCTGCCTCTCCGCCACGAACTAGGAGATGCACTGGTCCATGTAGTTACAACTGTGTCTCATACAGAAGGGAATGTGTTGACTGAGGACAGAGGCTTGCCTGTGAGTATTGCTCGTAAACTTCAGAGACAGACTGGGGCTCTTTCTCATCACATAAATGTTGGTCTTGCCCTGGCGCTTCACATGACAGGACCAGTGTGTCTCCCTCTGTCCATGCCAGGAAGTTGCTCCATCTTTTGAATGTTTTAGATGCCCTTCTTGGGAGTTCATCAACCCTCTTGTATTTTCCTTCATAAATATTTTATATGGAAGAAAAAAATTGGGGTGCCTGGGTGGCTCAGTCTGTTAAGCATCTGCCTTCGGCTCGGGTCATGATCCTGGAGTCCTGGGATCGAACTCCACATCGGGTTCCCTGCTCAGCAGGGAGCCTGCTTCTCCCTCTCCCTCTGCCACTCCCCCTGCTTGTACTCTCTCTCTCTTTCTCAAATAAATAAAATCTTTAAAAAAAAAGGGGGGCGGAAGAAAAAAATTAACCATAATCACATGATAAAATAACAAACACCTAGGTACCTACCATTCCAAATTAACATAGAGCCATACTTGTTACAGAAAATTATACATAAAAGAAATAAAACAATATGGATCAAGTTCAAGTCCCTTTTAGAGCTGTCCTGTGGCCCGCCTGTCACTGAGAACCAATGTCATAAATTGAATGTGTGTCGTGTCAGAGTGTGTTTTTTTGCTTTTCATATGTCTCCAATCCATAAACAGTATATTTTATCATTTGGAAAGCACTTCAAATCACACCAAGCAAGTAATAAGTGCTTTCAGTTTTCCTACTTTTCGTTCCCATAAACAATATTTGAGCTTTTATTTATTTATTTATTTTTTTAAAGATTTTATTTTTTTATTTGACAGAGAGAGAGACAGCGAGAGAGGGAACATAAGCAGGGGGAGTGGGAGAGAGAGAAGCAGGCTTCCCACAGAGCAGGGAGCCCGATGCGGGGCTCGATCCCAGGACCCTGGGATCATGACCTGAGCCAAAGGCAGACGCTTAATGACTGAGCCACCCAGGCACCCCAATACTTGGGCTTTTATAATCTCAGCGCAAGTTGCACCGGATGCCCTTCCTTTTTTCTCTCAACAGTATGTCTTAAAGATCTATTTACACGGACACTATAGATCTGGATTATTCCTTTTCCACTATGTAACTATGTCTCTAGCAGCGCAACTGCTGTGTTAAAGAGTTGACATTTCCCGCTTTCCTGAAAATGGCCCTGGAGAGAATGGGCCACTGCGACCACCAGTAGCAACCTGGAGTCCTATGTCCCCACATCCTCCCAAATGCTTAGCGTTGCCAAACGAACATTGGAATGTTTGCTCCTCTGGTAGGGGCCAAAGCGTATCGAACTGTGGGCTGAATGGACATTTCCCTGATTAGCCGTGAGACTGGGCTCTTTTGAAATGTCTTCTGTGAATTTTCTGTTCATGTTCTTTGCCCATTTATTACATTAGATTAGTTGTCCTTATGGATTCGTGAGTTTGTTTGCTTTAAATACAAGCTGAATGCTAATCCCTGGTCTCTTACACCCAGGCAGCTGCTTGTCTTTTAGCTTTGTTGATGATTTATGTTTTTCTTAGGGCCCCGGGGACCAGCCTGGCATCAAATGTTTGTAGCGGGGGGGAAGGGCAGAGGCCAGCCCATGACTTGGAACAAAAACAGGCTACTGCATTCAATTTCATTTCTAAAGCCTTCTTGCTGGTGGCTGACATGGCACCTTGCCCAGGGGAGCAGTGGTCCGCCTCAGCATGGGGGGTGTTCCCACAGTCCCCGGGAGCCCTCATATCTAGTTACCCTCTCTGCTTGGTGGCTTCTGAAAGGATTAAGAGCTTTGCCCAGGGTAACCTGGGTCATTCCAGCCCCCAGCAAGGGCAAGATCCATCTGCAAGCTTCTTGTCCCTGTGCCAAGCACCTCCTCCCAGCAGGAAATATGTAACAGGAGGCGAAAGAGCTTCTTCCCCAAGTAGACTCTGCCGATGTGTTTGCGTAGGTGTCCCGGTGTGCCTGCCTCCCTTAACCCAGCTCTGCCCCCATCAGGACTGATCCTTGGCCCCCATGGTGGCCTCTAGCCCATACTTTAGTCGCCAGCCCTGGAACATCCAGAATGCATGGGAGCTCCCCAAACCAGCCAGCCCCTGTATTCTGTCTAGGTCCTGCTGCGAGGCCAGGCTGGACTGGGCAGGGCCAATGCTGGGGCACAAGGCTTTCCAGCCTGGTGTCATCAGGGAACTGGCTAGGCAGTATTGGGTGGTTGGCGCCAGGATGAGGGAGCTGGAACATGAGAACGGGACAGTGAGATCAGAGGCAGTGAAATCTCGGAAAAGGACCAGCGTGTGCTGGAGGTCTGGGAGGTGGGGGCCCAGTGGGGATATTTCTTCATGCACCCGCGGCACTCAGAGGGCCCCCAGTTTGCGGCTCTAGACCCCTCAGGGCCCCCAGGGGAGGCTGTAGAGGGCTGTAATTTAAAGAGCAACACACACGGAAAGGGCTCCAGGGGTGCCCCCCATCAGATTTGGAACCGTAAGAAAATAAACCTCTTGCTTCTTCATTCATAAAAAATGAATAGGGGTGGGGTGCCTGGGTGGCTCAGTTGGTTGGGCGTCTGCCGTCAGCTCTGATTGTGATCTCAGGGTGCTGGGATCCTGCTTCTCCCTCTCCCTCTGATGCTCCCCCTGCTTGTGCTCTCTCACTCTCTCTGTGTGTCAAATAAATAAAATCTTTAAAGAATAATAAATAAAATAAAAAAAGAACAATCCTTGTATAGATGGTCCAAGACTGATGATCATAGAACACACACATGGAAGCTCTCTTTAAGCCATGAGGCTCTACAGAGATTCACTGTATTGTATGAAGGCCTTGGAAGTCTAGGGTTTGAATCCCAGCTTGGCTACTTACTGGCATTTCTTTGAGCTTCATTCCCATATGAAAGTGGGTATGTATCTTGGTCAGGGAGTGGCTATGAAGATGGCAAGAGATCCTATGAATGGAGTATTTAGGAGAGAATTGGCATTAGGACACATCAGTATGTCAGTTCACATTATTCTGAAATGCGCTGTTTCACCTAAAATGTATTAGACATTTTCCATCTCATTAAATATAGAGAGTGTCTTCATTTTTTTTTAATGGCATAGGGTTCCTTTGTACAGATGCTCTGTATTTACTTATCTAATCCCTTACTTATAGAAATAAAGTGTTGTTGTTTTTTTTTAAAGATTTTATTTATTTGACAGAGAGACACACAGCGAGAGACGGAACACAAGCAGGGGGAGTGGGAGAGGGAGAAGCAGGCTTCCCACCGAGCAGGGAGCCCGATGCGGGGCTCGATCCCAGGACCCTGGGATCATGACCTGAGCCAAAAGGCAGACGCTTAACGACTGAGCCACCCAGGCGCCCCCAGAAATAAAGTGTTTTTTTCTCAATTCTTTGCTAAACAACAATTAATGTCCTTATTCATACCTTTAGGCATTCATTCGTTTTGTTGTTGTTGTTGCTTGTTTTTTAGGATAGAATGACTGGCCGAAGGATATGCATATTCAAATGTTAATAGATATTAACATTTCCTAACATATCCTAAATCAGAAGGGATCCAAATTTGGGGGTTCTGAAGCTTATATAATTTGGGCTGCTGTCTTTATAAAAAAAGACAAAATTACAAAACCCAAATTTAATGCAAATTGGATATTAATGTGAGAAAAGAATTTGCCACGTATGAATTGCTGGGTCCTTAAAGATTCAGGTCTTTCCTTATGAGATTTCTTTAGGCAGTTTGGCAGAAATGCTGACATATAAATGCTTCTTGACTTGCAATCAGCCTCCCTCTTTAATTCCCAGAAAGTCCCAACTCGAGAGGGCGGGCAGGGGTCCTGGAACATAAGCAGTATTATGGCTTCTGTCCTTACTGTCCTTTGAAAATCTTGTGCCAATTTATACTCTGGCCCATTTCTTCATATCCTTGCCAACATTCTGTGTTATCAATCGTTCTTGTTTTCATGTTGGGATTAATAGTCATGTTATTAATCTTCTGTAGTTAGGGAGCTTTAGGTGGGCAATACTGAGGGCAGCGTTATAATCCATGGGCTCTCTGCTGAGTACCCCCTGCTCTTTTTCCCGGGATAAGCTCACGCACTGGCTGCTCAGAGCCAAGGATACCACAGACTGGCTCCTGTGGCGGGGATGAGTTCTCATCTAGCTGGAACTGCTCTCCAGGATGGCCTGGGAGTACTCTTTGACAAGAATACCTGTCGTGAATTTTGAAATTAGACTTAGACTCCTCTAGAAAGACAGCAAGCTTTGGTTTGGGCAGAGGATTACTGATTTGTTATATTTGGCCCTGTAATGGCTTTCCATTTATTACAGAATCAGACAGATTGAATTATTTTCAATATATTCGTGATTTTTGAAATAATAGCTTTTTGGGCCTGGTGGTAGAATAATCCAGATGAATGACCAAAAAGACTGAAGTTGGAATACCAGCTGCGAAAGTGCCAGAGAGTAGGTCTCTCCCTCCATACCCACCCTTTCTCTGTCTGCAAATAACACGTGGCACACACACACACACCACACCATACACACATACCACATGCCACACATACATATACACCCCCACATCCCCCCCACACACACATACCATGCACCCCATAGTTTTCTGCACCACTTGAAAATAAGTTGCAGACATTACAACATCAGTATTTTCCACCTTTGCTGATCGCTTGGGCAACGAATGTCTCATGGTTGTTCTGTTCTGATTTGTGACATGCACATCTTTTCCTATGCTTACCTGCCGTCGTGTTGTCCTTCTGCTCCGTGTGTGTGGCAGATTGGTGTCTCATGTGTCAATGCCACTTGGTCTGTTTTTTTATTTTTTAAAGATTTTACTTATTTGACAGAGAGAGACAGCGGGAGAGGGAACACAAGCAGGGGGAGCGGGAGAGGGAGAAGCAGGCTTCCTGCCGAGCAGGGAGCACAACACGGGGCTCGATCCCAGGACCCTGGGACCATGACCCGAGCCGAAGGCAGACGTTAACCATCTGAGCCACCAGGCGCCCCTCTACAGACATTCCTAGAGATGACATTGTAAAGCAGATAGTTATCCCGGTTCTGGTTTCCAGCTGGAGCCATATTCCAGTTGGGGGCTGCCTTCTGTACCACAGCCTTGCGTCCAGTGAGCCATATTCTAAACAACAAACAACATGCCCTGAGCTGCTCGGTGCTGAACCCGGGGGACGCGCATCCAGGTAGGAGACAGGTTGGTTAGGCCAATAGTCACAGTGTACCATGAATTGTATGGCGGACACATAACACTGTTTTCCCATCTGCTGGCGTTCTCAGGAAGTAAGATCCTGCCGCATTCAGAAAGGAGATTCTTCCTTTCTTAGAGTAATATCTAGGACCGAGATCACCAACAGATGTGTCTGCTGGGCTTGCCCAGTGTTAGTTATCAATGGATGGATGGATTTTGCACAGAAGAGACATGTGATGCTTTTATTTTTGTGGCAACATGGCAAATAGAGGCTACAATCTGTCGCTAAATTTAGTTTACAAATTATGAGTAGAGCAACACTAGCTTAAGCCGTAGGAGAGTTTTCTTTTAAACTCTGTATTGAGGTATACCATGGGTTCAGAAAAGGGCACATAGGTTAAGTGCTTCCCTGGTGAATTTTTTTTTTTTTTTTAGATTTTTTATTTATTTATTTGACAGAGAGAGAGATAGTGAGAGCAGGAACACAAGCAGGGGGAGTGGGAGAGGGAGAAGCAGGCTTCCCACCGAGCAGGGAGCCCGATACGGGGCTCGATCCCAGGACCCTGGGATCATGACCTGAGCCGAAGGCAGACGCTTAACGACTGAGCCACCCAGGCACCCCTTCCCTGGTGAATTTTTGATAAACTGTACACACCCATATAACCAGCACCCAGTTAGCCACTCTCCTGATTTCCAACAGCACAGATAACTTTGGCCTGTTTTGTACACAGAAATGGAATCCGACAGTATATACCTTTTTCTATCTGGCTTCTTTAACTTCTCTTTATGAGTTTCGTTCATATTGTTGGGTATAGTCATGGTTCTTTTGCTGTCGTTACCATATATATAACAAGGCAAATAGTAAATCACCATCCATTTATCTGGGTAGTTTCCATATTGGAGATAACACAGAAATCCTCGTACCTGTCTTTTGGTGAGCACATGCATGAATTCTGTTGGATATATCCTCAGGAGTGGAATTATCCACATTGTTTTTTAAAGTGTACAATTCAGTAGTTTTTAGTGCAGTCATGGATATGTGCAACCATCACCACAGTCAATTGTAGTAGAACCTTTTCCTCACCTCGGGAAGAAACCCCATACCCTTAGCTATCCCCTCTGTATCCTTCCCTCCCCTCAGCCCTAAGCAATCACGTAACCTACTTTCTGTCTCTATAGATTTGCCTATTCTCAACATTTCATATGCATGGAATTATACCTTATGTGGCTTTATGTGTCTAGCTTCTTTTGCTTATAATATTTTCAAGGTTCATCCATGTTGTAGTGGGTATTAATACTTCATTTCCTTTTTATGGCCAAATAATATTCCATTGTATGGATATTCCACATTTTGTTTATCTATTCATCCGTTGCTGGAACCATTGGGTTGTTTTCATCTTGGGCTATTTTGTGAATAGTACTGCTATGAACATATATGTACAAGTCTGCATTTGAGCACCTGTTTTCAATTTTGGGGGGTTGACACCTAGGAGCAGAATTGCTGGGTCATATGGTAACTCTATGTTTAACTTTTTGGAGAAGCACCAAGCTGGTTTCCACATTGGCTGCCATTTTACATTCCCACCAGCAATCCTCAAGGGTTCCAATTTCTCCACATGCTCACCAGCACCTGTTATTTTGGTTTTTTTGATTCTAGCCTTCCGAGTGGGTGCAATATGGTAGCTCACCGTGGCTTTCATTTGCATTTCATGTGCTTGGTGACCATATATCTTCTTTGGAAAAATATCTATTCAAATGCTTCACTCATTTGCTAATTGGGTCGTTATGTGCATTATTTATAATTCACTCATTTGGTCATTCCACTGAGCACCTCTTACGTTCCAGGCACCTCTTACGTTCCAGGTGTCACCAAATAATGCACATAAGGAATTATAAGGAGGTATACTTCAATACAGAGTTTAAAAGAAAACTCTCCTATGGCTTAAGCTAGTGTTGCTCTACTTATGATTCATAAACTAAATTTAGTGACTGGGGATAAAACCGTGAACACATTAGTTGCCAACAATAAAAGGTCAAGAGAATTCTTAAAAACAAAAACAAAAACAAAGAAACAACAAAAAAACCAAAAAACAAACCCTCGGTTCCTGACAGCAGATGCGGGCCTGAATTCTCAAGTGCCAACTCTCTAAGGGCACCTTCGAGGTGGGGCTTTGTCTCTAGTTCATGGCTCCCACCTGGCTGATTTATATGTTTTCCGATGCCCAACCCAAGTAGCTGAAGGCCTCACTAAATATTGACAGTAGTCTCTCCTTATCCATGGGGGATGCGTTCCAAGAGCCCCCGTGGGTGCCTAAAACCACAGCTGGTACCAAAGCCCATATATACAAAGCTTTTTCCTATCCATACATACTGATGAGAAAGTTTAATTTACAATTAGGCACCTAAGAGATTAACAACAATAATAACAGAATAATTATAACAATATACTATAATAAAAATTAGGTGAATGTGCTGTCTCTCAAAATATCTTATTCTCTTAATACTCACCGTTCTGTGAGGACATGAGACAATATAAATGCCTACATGATGAGGTGAAACGAGTGAATGACGTCGGCATGAGATGCAGCATTAGGCTACTATTGATCGTCTGACCAAATGTCAGAAGGAGGTTCCTCTGCTTCACCGTGGGTGACTGCAGATGAGGGGAGGACTCTCGGACTTTAGTTCTTTGAGTTAGGAGCCATAGGGACTGCTGGCTCTTTTCCAACTCCTTACGCTTCCCACCCAAATTAAAAAAAATAATGATAACAAACGAAAACCACAACTTGTCCCCAAAGCACATCTCTAGTGTTTTTTTCAGGGTTAGATGGAATGTCTGCCACTTTGTTTAAGAACAGAAAAAACAGTGGCTCCCTCTTTTTGCCCAAGGCCTTTGGGGTGTGTTTGAGGAAGGAGGGAAGTAGAATCAACTCTGTTTGCACTTGGGGTTTCAAAACGATGGGTGGTTCTTATGTTTATGAGCAAAGGGCATTCATCCAGAGTTTCTAGGTCTCTTAAGTCCTTTGGCGGAGTGGCCTGTGTCCACTTCAGTCCTGCCCTGCTCCAATCCCCGTTTCTTGACATCAATTAGTAAACAATTGGGGAAAAAAATAAAATGGAGATTCAACAATCTGGGGGAATACATCCAAAGCCTAAAGAACAGAATTGCCCACGTACTTTTTCTCCCCGATTTGTTTGGGGGGGAGGGTCCTCCGCTGCAGATCCAGCTACTACCAGCCCGAGGAGCCCACTTGGCCTCTTTGCATTCCACTTTCTTTACCTGGAGAATGGGAGTTCATGCTGCCCACTTGCACTTCTCAGGATTTGCTGAGTGTATGTCAGAGAAACCGCCTCTCACCGTGGCTTTGAGGAGATGGGAGTTTCTTTTTCTGGGAGATGGCCAACCCGTGGCCCTGCTGTCCAGCTCCAGCCTCGTCAGCTCTGCGGTGTCTGAGCGCACCAGGTGGCCCAAGATGGCTGCCATTCTCTTCCAGATGACATTCCAGCCAGTGAAGAACAAAGAGAAGATGCTCCTTCCCGGTAAGGGAAGTTGCACACAGTACCTCTCTGTAGATCTCCCTGGCCAGAGCACCTTCGACGGAAGCTTGGGAATGTGGTCTGGAGTCCACGTGGCCAAGGCCAGCTGAACACCCAGAGGGTGGTTTATTAAGGACCAAGGCTTACTGGGGGCCTCTGTCGCAGCACCTGTCAGAGCTGCCGTGAAGATAAGGGATGTAATACACGTGACAACTGAAATGGACTTCTTTTCTGTTTTCTGTTTTGTTTGTTTGGGGTTTATTTTTTTGTTTATTTTATTTATTTTTTGCACATAAATCAACCTGTTGACTTACCAACTAGAATTTCCAGAAGGTTACCGTCTGGTCTGAAATCCACAGCAAATGAGGAGGAACCCAGGTTCAAAACAAAATAGGACACCTGGTCACTGTGAGAATAAGAGGAAGCCTGTTGTCAGGCTCTGTTGACAACAAAACCATTAAGGTGGCTGAGATTTGCCTTTTGCTGCCTCCTGATCCCGATGCTGGGCTATGGGAGGCCGCCCGCCAGGGCTTCGAGGGCCCTGGTCATCCACTGAATGTGAAAAATGTAGGTATATTAGGATGTGCCAGCTGTAAGCAAATAAAAGCAGATTATTCTTAGTTTGCTCATTTATTAGATTCCACGTATAAGTGAAATCATGCAATATTTGTCTCTCTGCGTATAGCTTATTTCACTTAGCATCACATCCTCCAGCTTTATCCTTGTTGTTACAAATGGAATTTGGCTTTTTTTCCCCAAAAACTGGCTTAAATTTAAAGAGGGAATGTATTGACTTTTGGCAGTGAAAAGTCCAGAGGAAGGTAGACATCACATGTGGCTGTGCCTAGGGATTCAAAACCTTACGATGAAGTTTGTTTCTGTGTCTTCCTGTCTCTGTCTCTGTCTCTCTCTCCCTACTTAGCCCTGTGTTCAGTTTGTTCTTAAGCAGGTTCTCTCCACATGCTTGTTCTTACAACCATCACTTTGGCAAACCCCAAGAAAAAGAGCATGCTTGTTCCCAGTGGGCATACATGCACGCCCTCGACTGCATGCCTGTGAGGTAGGGATTTGGGGTATGCGATCCCTTTTGAGGGGTGTCATAGTGACCATTGGGAATCTGCTCAACAGTTCTTTAGGTTTGTCAGCCTGTGGATGATAGGGTGTGGGGCCTCATGGGACCTTAGAGCCCTGCTTTCTGGGCTGTTTTCTGCCCCAGCTCACCTGCAGGAACTACGTGGCCTAGGTGGCTCACCACAATCCTTTAAAAAGATTAACCAGGTCTGGGCTCCTGGGTGACTTGGTCAGTTAATTGTCCAACTCTTAATCTCAGCTCAGGTCTTGATCTGAGGGTTATGAGTTCCACCCTAGGCGTGGAGCCTATTTTTTTAAAAAAAAGAGGGACGCCTGGGTGGTTCAGTCGGTTAAACATCGGCCTTCAGCTCAGCTCACGATCCCAGGGTCCTGGGATCAAATCCCACGTTGGGCTCCCAAGGAGCCTGCTTCTCCCTCTGCCTGCCGCTCCCCCTGCTTGTGCTCGCACTCTCTCTGACCAAAAAAAAAAGGATTAAAAAATTTTTTTAAAAAGAGAAAAGAAGGGGCGCCTGGGTGGCTCAGTCGTTGAGCGTCTGCCTTTGGCTCAGGTCATGATCCCAGGGTCCTGGGATCGAGCCCCGCATCAGGCTCCCTGCTCGGCGGGGAGTCTGCTTCTTCCTCTCCCACTCCTCCTGCTTGTGTTCCCTCTCTCGCTGTGTCTCTCTCTGTCAAATAAATAAAATCTGAAAAAAAGAAAAAAGAAAAGAAAGAGAAGATTAACCAGATCATTTAGATAATATCCCCCCCCCTTTTTTTTTAAAGATTTATTTATTTATTTATTTGAGAGAGAGAGACAGCGAGAGAGGGAACACAAGCAGGGGGAGTGGGAGAGCGAGAAGCAGGCTTCCTGCCGAGCAGGGAGCCCAATGTGGGACTCGATCCCAGGACCCTGGGATCATGACCTGAGCCGAAGGCAGACGCTCAACGACTGAGCCACCCAGGCGCCCTGATAATATCCCCTTTCACCTGAGAATAACCAGTGTGTCCAATCCTCAAACTATTCATAGGTGGGGAAGCGGAGGCCTAGGGAGGAGAAACCCTGCGTCTTTACTTGGATTCCCCCGGGAACGAGGACTGTGCGTGGTCGGTACTGCTGGAAGCGGAAGTGAGGAGCAAGAGACCAGAAGAGAAGCTAGCACAGAGTGTTGTCGAGGTCACAGCCAAGGCAGCAAGGGCTTGACCACCAGGACCTCTGAGAAGCGACAAACGCCTCCCAGATCTGTCCAGCTGCAGAAGGGGAGAATTGAACCCCCCCGCAGCAGACAGAATCCCAAGGAGAAACCAGAGATGCTCCATGGGGGTGACCTGGGACACCAAAGGTGTCCGTGACAGTTGCCCACCCAGCCAGCAGCAACCTGGGATGAGAGCTCAGACACCCCCGCCAACGCCCCCACCCGCATCCCTGATGCCAGCCTGGTGCTCACCCACTCCCCACAGAGCTGCAGTGGGTGTCCCCACTGTGGGACTCATCCTCGGCTCCCTGGTCCAAAGCAGCCAGGTTGAGCAGCCTCCCCGTCAGCCTGCCTCGTGACCCGCCTCCTGCAAGGTGGCAGCAGGCTCCTCTCCCGTTTGTGGGGAAACCCCGTTTTGCTCCCCTCCACCCTGCATACCTTGTTCTTCCCAGAAGTTCTCCCCCACAAGACCCAAGCAGTCAATCAACAGAAGAGACACATGGTCTTTCTAGCCTGGCATCTGCAGCGCCACGTGGTCAGCATTGGTCCTCAGGCCCCACACTACGCCCTCTCTGATGGGAACAGGGTCTGAGACCTGTTGCACCCCTCCCCATGAGGCCTCAGCGGGAGCACGGCCCCTGTCCCCCAGAGGGGCCAGCAAACACACGCAGGCCTAAGCCGACCGTGTGATACTTTCAGTTCTGGGGGCCTTTTCTGTTTTTGCTTTTAAAATAATTGATAGGTTTTCTGTTTTGTTTTGGGTTTTCGTTTTGTTTGTTTTGTTTTGTTTTGAGTACAGTTTGAGAGTTACAGAATGACTGAGCCTTTCTACTGGGTCCTGGGTCCTGGGGATGGGGACAGGGACGGGGCAGGGTCGGGCTGTTTCTGAAGCAGCCCCTGCCACGTTGTAAGCAACCTCCCTCCCAGCCCTGGGTACCAGAGAGGCCCGGCCTGGCGTGATGGAGTCCAGCTCCACACAACCCTGTCTCCCCACAGTTCCAGAGCGGCGGATAACACCATCCCCCTGCCCATTGGAGGCCTCAGCTACGTCCAGGGCCTCACAAAACGTGGTCTTATCCACGAGACTGTGGGGCAGTGCCTGGAAGCCACAGCAAAGAGGGTCCCTGACAGAGAGGCCTTGGTCGTCCCCCAGGAAAACATCAGGTTGACCTTTGCCCAGCTCAAGGAGGAGGTGGGTCCCTGTCTTGAACCCCCGAAGTAGGCAGGTGCTAGCCCCCAGGCTGCACTGGCTGGGTAGAGCTGCAGGGGCCGCAGCTGGCTGTGGGGCAGGGGGCTGGGGCGGCCTGAGGACCCCAGGGGATGGCAGGGACAGGGCTGAGGCAGAAGGGGCCACCTGTACCTGATGTCACCTGCACCGCTCCCTCCTGGGATGCTTGTTAGCTATGCATAGCCCCAGGCCCACTGCGGCCCGGGAATCTGCCTGTCCCTCATTTCTAGCGGGTTCTGATGGGAACCCCTGGGCCATGGGCTGCAGTGGGAGTCATGGGCCTCTTCCTGCTTGCCCGCATCTCACCCCTCGTGCCCTGTCTGTTTACACCAGGTGGACAAAGCTGCTTCTGGGCTCCTGAGTATCGGCCTCTGCAAGGGCGACCGGCTGGGCATGTGGGGACCCAACTCCTATGCATGGGTGCTCATGCAGCTGGCCACCGCTCAGGCAGGCATCATTCTGGTGAGCAGGGGCTTGCCCGGCGCAGCTGAGTGTGTAGGGAGTGCATATTTCAGGGGGACTCCCCAGCTCCTCGGCCCCCAAACCACCAGAGGGTAGCGCTTTCTTCTGAAGCCCCCCAAGGAGGCCCGGAAGTGTAGGGCACTGCCTCCAACCACATGGTGTTTCTGTGCCTCCTAAGAACGGAGGGGCAGCGAGAGGGACAGGATCGAACCAAGACACTGACTGACATCCCCTTGCTGTCTCCACCAGGTTTCTGTGAACCCAGCCTATCAGGCTATGGAGCTGGAGTATGCCCTCAAGAAGGTAGGACCCGCTCCTAGGGGAGGGGCCTGGCCAGCACGGCCAGAGGGTTGATGGGGGGTCAGGGAGGGCATGCACAGGTGGGGGACACCCAGAGTCTGTCCTTGCTTGGGTCTGTGTGGGTGGGAGGAGAGGGTGGTTGGTCAGACGCGAGGCTGGTGCGTGTGTTGAGGGGGCACGTGTGTGTGTGTGTCAGGGCGGAAGTGCCTGGGTGAGGTGGTGTGCGTGTGTGTGAGCAAGCGTAACTGTTAGAACTACCCCAGAGCCCTGGCCTGGAGCCCTCCGCTGACCGTGCTGGGGGGCGGGGCTCCACCTCCACAGGTAGGCTGCAAAGCCCTCGCTTTCCCCAAGCAATTCAAGACCCAACAATACTATCACATCTTGAAGCAGATCTGTCCAGAGTTGGAGAAGGCCCAGCCAGGAGACTTGAAGAGTCAGAGGTGAGGGTGTCCCCCCTTGGGAAGGGTGCATGGTGTGGCCCCCTGGCCCCCGCAACCTCAGGGATGAGGCTCATGTCTCCCTCGGCTCTGACTCTCTCTACCCTCCCAACCGCCAGGCTCCCAGACCTGACCACGGTCATCTCGGTGGACGACCCTCTGCCGGGAACCTTGCTCCTGGATGAGGTGGTGGCCTCTGGAGGCAAAGAGCAGCATCTGGCCCAGCTCCGGTACAAGCAGCAGTTCCTGTCCTGCCATGACCCCATCAACATCCAGTTCACCTCGGTAGGGCAGAGGTCTCCAGGCTGGCATGCCACCCCCTGCCCACCCCTGTGACCCTTGCCCAAGACCAAGGAGGTCCGGAGTGCAGACACCCTCCTCCTGGGGCTGGCCCTAGCTATCCTCTGTGCTCTGGAACACATCAGCCACTGGTGTCCTTGTCACATGCCCCCCACCCCTCGCCTTCTCATCCTCAGCCCAGGGCCGGATGCACTGGCACCACAGGCCAGAGCTGATAGATCTGCCTCCTCATTTAGCAGATGAGGAAACTGAGGCCCAGAGTGGGAATCTGCTGGTGGGCCACAGAGTCCTCTGAGCAACCTTATGAGTGGCATAAGGACAGAGACCTTACCTTCCACACCTCTGGATCCTAACACCCGGCACCGTGCAGGCGCATGCTAAACCTTTGCGAACACGTGTTCAGTGAATGAATGGATCTGGGGCAGTAGTCCCCGTCTCCTGACGCCCTCTTCCAGGGCTCTCCCACACAGGGGCCCAGAGCAGGGAAGGAGATGGGGAGCAGGAGGCCAAGCATCACCTGCTTGTCTTATCAGGGCACGACAGGCAGACCCAAGGGGGCCACCCTCTCCCACTACAACATTGTCAACAACTCCAACCTGATAGGGGAAAGGCTGAGGATGCACCTGAAGGTGAGGGGCCTAGCCCAGGCCCTGCAGGGGGCGGGGGGGGGGGGGAGGGTCTTGTTGGGCTCCCCCTGCTGGCTAGACGAACTGGCCCCTGGGGCTTTGGGCTCCAGGATAGAACCGGCTTCCCGCCTCCAACCCCAGACGCCGGAGGAATCACGGATGGTCGTGCCCAGCCCCTTGTACCACTGCCTGGGTTCTGTGGGGGGCACAATGGTGAGCATGATGTATGGCGCCACCCTCATCCTATCCTCTCCGACCTTTGATGGCAAGAAGGCGCTGGAGGCCATCAGCAAAGAGAGGTGGGCATCAGTGGGCAGCCCCCCCAGGGGCTGATGAGACCCTCCTATTCCTCACTCCTGGGCCCTGATCCCTTTTGGAGTTGTCTCCTCCCTTCAGCCCAGAGAAATGGAGACCAGGGGTAGTGGGAGACTCCCATGGGAGGACCAGTTCCTGCCTCCAAAGAGCTTCTCCTTGTTTCCCATATATGCAGCCTTGGCCCTTACTGCAGGTTCAGGGTGGGATGGGTGAGAAGAGGGAGTTCCCTTCCCCTTCCAAGCCTGATTTTGAGACACACCCCCCCACCTTACACAGAGGCTCCTTACTGTATGGCACCCCCACAATGTTTGTGGACATTCTGAACCAGCCAGACTTCTCCAGTTATGACATCTCGGCCATGCGTGGAGGTAGGATAGGGCCAAGGGTGGCCAGGCCAGGATTGCTGAGCTAGATATGTGCCCAGTCCTTTATTTAGGGGGCAAAAAGCTCACTGTAGAAAAGTGGGTGGGAGGGAGGCAAATCCTCAGTGTCCCTGGACACCAGCCCAAGGCCAGTTGCCAGGTGTAGGAATAAGTCCAGGATTAGAGGGGAATGTTCTTCTCTAGAAGGAGCTGCAGGTGAAGGGGGTCCACTGGGCCTGGAGAAGTGGGGAGCTGCGTCAGTCCTCTCTCTGATTCAGGTGTGATTGCTGGGTCCCCTGCACCCCCAGAGCTGATCCGAGCCATCATTGACAAGCTGAACATGAAGGAGCTGGTGGTGAGTGGACGGAGGCTGGGCTGGGGCTGTGGGCAGGGGGCAGGCCGCGCTGGGGTGCGAACTGATGGGTGTGGGGAGGAGCTCAGACCAGATCTCCAAGGAAGACCCTCTCAGCTGGCCCTCATTCCAGAAAGCAGATGTCAGAAAGTCTGACCTCATTGGCAGCTGGCCAATCATAGAAATAGGTGACAGGGGGCACCTGGGTGGCTCCATCAGTTAAGCATCTGCCTGGGCTCAGGTCAGGATCCCGGGGTCCCGGGATCGAGTCCCGCATTGGGCTCCCTGCTCTGCGGGGAGTCTGCTTCCCCCTCTGCCCCTCTCCCTGCTCATGCATGCTCGCTCACTCTCTCTCTTGCAAAAATAAATAAATAAAATCTTAAAAAAAAAAAAGAAATAGGTGACAGGGGAGTAAATATTACATATACATAAATTTATATTTATGAAAATCTGGGAAAGAAGTGCAGCACGGGAGTGTATGCGGCAAAGCACCAGTGTCCTGCTAGAGTGTCCTGGCAGGTGGGGGCTGGGGGGCTGGCGGAGTTGGGGTATGGGCTCAAGACTGTTTCTGGAAGCAAAGGGTGGGGCAAGGATCTGATGTTTGTTTCCAAATGGCAAGGTAAGGGGAGCAGAGGGAAAGAGGATTCTGGAAGGGTGGCCATCCTGATGGCTACCCTGTTCTGGTTCTGAAGGACTTGGGGTCTTGGCAACAGCATCTCTGAGAGGAGCCATGGCGGTGGGGCCAGGCGTGATGGAGCTCTCACCAGGAGGTGGAGCTGGGTTCGTGCTGGAGCGCCCGAGTCCCCCTGCCAGGACGTGTCTAGATGTGGACAGCTCTGTGCGCCAGCAGAGGCTGTGGGGAGAAGGTGGGGGTCAGAGGTGGGAAGGTCAGTAGTTTCTCCAGCTGAAGGCAGAGGCCGGTCACCAGGACCGGCTGGGTCAGGACCTGTGGTGAGGCAAAGTTCGGTGTCAGGAGTCCAACAACCCAGACAAGGCTGGCCGAGAATGGTGGGAGTCCCGGGCAGTGTCATTTTCCCCTTTAGAAGGCGAGCCCCTGTCCTCCCCCTCCTCTCCCTACACAAACGGAGGGTCTGCATGCCCCTGTGTGGGGACACCCTCCTCCCTTGCTAGAATCCCCAAGAAGGGAATGGGGGACCTGCCCACCCGTCCCCCACCTGTTTAATGGCGGCCGGCTTTCTTGGACCTCTTAGTGGGGAACTTGCAGCCGCGGAAGGCGTCCGTGTCACGGATATGCTGGCCTTTGAACTTGGCGGGCGAGGCACAAGTGGCATCAGGGCGGGAAGTCTTGGCTTCCAGCCACCTAGAGAGACAGAGAGTCGCTGGGCTTGGGGGAGAGATGTGGGAGTGCCCAGGGAGGGGACAGCGAGCCAGGGGGCCAGGATGGACTTATCTCTAGGATGGCCTGGAACCGTCATCTTCGTGTGACAAACTCCTAGGCTCCCACACCTACTAGGTAGCAGATCTAGGACATATGGCCCTGATGTCTCCATGCGGGGCCAGGGTATCTCCGCTTCGTCCCATGAGAGCGCATTCTGGGGGGCTGCAGGGGGCTGTTCTCACCTCCGAAGACCCCGGAGCTGGCAGGTACATTTCCAGGGGTTGTTGGTGAGGGTGAGGGTCTCTAGGCTGTCAAAGGGGAAGTTGGAGGGCAGCTGGTTCAAGCGGTTGTTCTCCAGATGGACGTGTTTCAGTGTGGTCACACCCAGGAAGGCACCGTCCGAGAACTGGGGAGTGAGGCAGACAGGAGTGAGCCCCCCAGCCCCAGGGTCCAGCCTCTCCCAGCCCTATGGTCCCAGAGGGCAGTGGCTCCTTGAGCAGTTTCAGCGTGACTAGGTTGTCTCAGATGATCTGATCCTACTGAGATAGGTGCTTGTATTTCCAAAATGCAGATGGGGCGGGGGAGGGGGGGCGGGAGGGGGTTGTCAAGTCTCCTGCCCAGGGTCACACTAGCAAGTAAACAGTAGCGGCAGGACCACACCCAGCTCCTCTTCCCCTGGCACCACGCTCCCTGCACAAACACTGGGACCGGGGAGGCAGCCAGAGTTGGGCTCCAGCGGCCCGAGTTGGCACCCGGTGAAGCTGGTCAGTGTTTGGTGGGGTGGGCAATGGGCCCAGGCTCCCCGCAGCCCCAGGGTCCTGGGACTTCCCCCAGCTCTGTCCTCACTGCTTGCCAGAGGCTATTTGTGGAGCCTCCTTGGTGGAGCCTTTGGCCAGGCTGGATGGCTCCAGAGGAAACATTCTTTCGGTGCCCACATCTTGGCCCCGGCATCACAGTCCTGCCTGGCCTCCCCTGCCCCAGATCAGTCCCTGCTCCCCACTAAAAGGCCACTCTGGCACTGGTGGGCCACAGGGAACTCTGACTTTATCTCTGGAGGGGCCCGGGGCTGAAGACGGGTGGGCTCCACCGCCCCCCCTAGACAAAGGTTGGCTGCCATCCAGGTATGGTTCTGCCCTCATCCTTGTGCCTGTGGCTCAGGGAGGGGTGTGAAGTTCCCTGGAACCAGACTGTTCTGATGACGGTCTTCTACACCTTGCCCTGGTCCCCACCCAAACCTCCTGGCCGAAGCCCCTGTACACAGAGTGATTTTCCAGTCCCGAGGAGGGATTCCGCCCCAACCCCGGGCAGCCCCATCTGGGTATCACAGCGCAGAAAGGACTGAGCAAGGCTGCAGCCGGGAGATGGGTCTGGTGACCAGGGTGGGCAAAGGGCCATCAGTGGTCTGGGGGATAGTGAGGCACAGCCAGTCTTCCCCGTGGGGAGACACCTGGAGTCTTGTGCCAAAGGCTGACAGTGCTATGTGGCTCTCGCCTTTGCCCCTTCATGGAGCCCCTGAGTGCCCTCCCTGCAACCTGGGGAAGCCCCTGGTTCCTGGGCCCCACTCAGCTGAAATGGACCTGGGAATGCAGTGCGGTGTGGATGTGTGTGAGCTGGGGAAGAGGGAGGACATTCGCCAGGGCCTCTGGGGGACATGGAGGAGGTCTTCTTCCTCGGCTGTTTGCTTTCCCCTCACCCCCCAGCCCCCCACCCCACCTCAGCACACATGGACACCCCCCCCCCCACCAAGAACAGGGTCTCTTTGTGGGCCTGATTTGCCCAGCTCCTCTGGAAAACTTCTCAATAAACAAACCTTCCTTTATGGGGTGGTAGGTTTACTGGAGACAGGAAAAATACAGCAGAGGAGGGATGGACGGCCCAACAGGAAGAGGGGGCTCCTGCCCACAGCAGGGGGTTCGGGAGCCCTGGACATGCCTCCTAGGGGCCATTGCTGGGGCCAGGGCAGCCCCAGCTCCGTCTATAAGTGGGAAGCCTCGGAGGGCAGTGGCTTAGACTAGGGACAGGGACAGCAGGGCAGGCTTTAGGGTGCGGATGAGGCAAGATGAGGGACAGAGGTGGCTGAGCTCCTCACCTTGGAGCTAGCCAGAGAGACAGAAGCAATTTTAGGGGAGAAGGGATGGTGCCCAGCCGTGGCCCCGGACCCGCGGCGCCTCGAGGCCGAAGAGGAGCCAGGGCAGAGCCCTGCGGCCAGCAGCTCACCTTCTCCAGGTTGGTGTTGTCCAGCCAGAGGGTCTCCAGGTATCTGCCGAAAGACTGGAAGGCACTGTCAGGAATGCTTTTCAGGGGGTTGTGGGACAGCTTCAGCTCCTCCACCACCCGCAGCTTGCTGAGAGCCGCCGAGGGGTAGCTGGACAGCTGGTTCCTGTCCAGGTGGAACTTGGCGAGGTTCTCCACGTCGTCCAGAGCGCCGGGCTGCAGCGAACTGAGTGCATTTTCAGAGAGGTAGAGCCAGCGCAGGTCCTTGGCGCCCTGGAAGGCGCCAGCGCGCAGCTCGCGGATCTTGTTGTTGTTGAGCTGCAGGATGAAGAGGTTGACCAGCGGGGAGAGCAGCCCCCGGGGCAGCTCGGTCACCTTGTTGTGGTCCAGGTAGAGGTAGGTGAGCTCGGTCAGGTCGTCGAAGGCGCCGGCGCGCAGCACGCGGATGTCGTTGTGGGACAGGTACAGGTAGATGAGCTTCTTGAGGCCGCGGAAGGCGCCGGCCGCCACCTCGCGGGTCTGGCAGCGCTGCAGGTGCAGGGACACGAGGTTTGGCATGGCCCGAAACGAGTTGGCGGCCAGCACCGGGAAGTTGTTGCGCTGCAGGTTGAGCAGCTTGGTCTTCTCTGACACCTTGGGGATCTTCTGCAGCCCCACCTTGTCGCAGATGACGTGCTGCAGGTCGCCGTGGCAGTGGCAGTTCTGGGGGCAGGCGGCCAGTGCCGGCAGGAGGCCGGCCAGGAGGCCGAGACTGAGCAAGAGCATCGGACGGGCCATGGCTGGGACACCTGGGGCCGGGGCCTGGGGGGCAGCGGCGGCGGGGCGCGGGCAGCGGCAAGTTCCCGGCGCTCCGGGCTCCCGCCCTCTTTATACGGTGGCCCTGACCGCAGCCGGCAGCTGGAGCCAGCTCCTACGTGGAGCATCCAGGCCACCGGGCTTAACTCCCTCCCGCCCAGAGATGCGCCCCCGCCCTCGACGGGGAGGGGTGGGGCCCTGCCCCCAGCTGGGGACCGTGCGGGGGGCCCCCGGGGCCGTGACTCCCCGGGGCCTCGTCCCGGAGCCCCGGCCCCCTTTCTCCCTGCGCTCCGATCCTGCCTCCCTCCCGATCCCCCACCTCCTTTCCCCATCCTTTGGGGGCTGGACGTACGGGTGCCTCCAGAGCCCCGAGTTTACACCGGAGAGGGAGGCGTTCCCGAACTTACTTGTTTGCACAAGTTCGCGCCCCCATGCCACCGCCCCCCCCACCCCCACCCCCCGCACACTCGGCGCGGCGCCCTGGCCCCGGGGAGGGAGGAAGCGGGGCCGGACGGCCGGACGCGAGTCTCGCCGCGGTCGGCCGGCCGGCGGCGCTTTAATGGCACCGTTGTGCGGCGCCCGCCGAGCGTGAGAGCCGCGCTGGCGGCGGGCTCCCCCTTCCGGCTGGACAGCGGGCCAACCCTAAGGAGATGGGCGCTCCTTCCCCGTCGTCGCAGGGGCTGCTCCGCCGCCCCCCTGTCCCTGCCCCGGGCTTGAGTTTCTGGCCCCCGCACTCCTGTCCCGGTTTTCCACGGTTGAAAGCTAACCAGAAATGTGGGAACAGGGGCGGGGAGTGGGGGGCGACCCGCAGAACTCACAGACACACCTGACGACCACAGGCCCCGAGTGGGACAACTGAAAGAGCACAGTCGCACCATCTCCCCCCTTCCCACCCCTCTCCCCACCCGTCATCTCCCTAAAATATCTTCATCTCCTCATCCCCCACCCCCAGTGGTCAAGACCTGCCCCTGAGGGGTCTCTCAGGGTGGTGGCCAGAGTGGCGCCAAGCTGTACTTGGCAGAGGCCACACCTGGGCAGTGGCCCCAGGACTATGGGGGGGGGGGGCGGTGTCAGGTCCTGGCTACCAGGGACCAGCCCTGGTTGGCTCTGGTCCTGTGGGCAGTCCTGGCGCGGCTGACCAGATCTCTGTGTGTCCACTTGCCAGCCACGGTGTCCGGATTCCTGTGGAAAGGGGAAGGGAGGCAGGCAGGGTCTGAGATCTGGGTTGCCCAGCAGGGGTTGTTGTCTGTGTTTGAGAGGGGGAGGGGCGGGGCTAGCCCCCAGCAGTGTGCCAGCTAACACAGAGGAAACTGGGGGTGGGGTGGAGGGTGGACAAAGGTCTGTTGTCTTTGCTGATCAGGAGCTAGTCCCTTTCCAAGCTCCTTTCACCCATTGCCTCTAGAGGGGGGTCATAGTTGGCTCAGAACATTCCCTGGTGGTATTTAAGGCTCCTCCAAGGCTGGCTTCTGGTTTTCTGTTGCTCAGGATGTTCCAACCACTAGGAGTGTTAGGTGGTGAGGGTGCCACTGGCTTTTAAACCCTTGCTTTGGCTACATTTTGCATTTTGATGGAGGTAAATTTACAGGAAACTCTCCAAAGCTTGGGGATCACCCACCCCAAGGCCAGGCATTGATCCCAGGTTTCGGGTGGGTTGGGTGGGTTGTATCTGTACATTTCCCAGCTGGGCCCAGGTGGGCTGGCTTTCTCATCAAGTTTATGAGACCTTTAGTTTGGAAGGGAGGGGCAGGGGATGTTGTGGTCTGAGATCAGGAAGAGGGTGCTAAGACCGCCTGGGGCTGAGGGAGTGAAGGCGAGGGCATCGGTAACACAGGGAACCACAGGCTCGGGCATGTGGCTGGTCCAGGAAGCAGGGAAACGGCGCTGGCTGGGAAAGAATGGCTTCCCTGCTCTCAATTTTAATTCAGACCTTGGGACCCTGCTAGTTGAGCTAGTCAGCTCAGCACCCCAGGGCCTCTGCCTCCGGACCCCTGCCCTCTGCCCAAATGCCTCAGTTCCCACCACTCAGCTGCCTTCCACTTTCTCCTGGGTCCCTTCCCATTCCCCCAGGGTAGCTCGCCCTCCCCTCTGCAGCCCCGGGGCTCCCTCCAAACACCCTCCCCCAATCCTCTAGGTGGCTTACGGAACCACTGAGAATAGTCCTGTGACCTTCATGAACTTCACCGAGGACACTGTGGAGCGGAAGGCAGAAAGTGTGGGCAGAATTATGCCTCACACAGAGGTCAGCCCCAGCCCCAGCCCTTCAGACCCCACCTGCTATCACTCAACTTGGGTCCATTCCCTGGGGACGTTTATTGCCTTCAATTAGAGAGCCGTACATTCCCTCGAGGTACTGAGAGGCCCCCAGCAGCCCAGCAGCGGGGTCCTCCTTGGGCCTGGCCTGGGGCTTTTTCCGTGGGCTGAGGCCTGAGAGGGAAGAGCTGGGCACTGGCCGTGAGCAGCGGCCGGCTGAACCCTGCAGCCTCCCTTCCTGTCTGAGGTGTGTTTTTGCCAAGCCCCACTGTCTGTCTCAGGGCAGCCAGGACAGCCTCAAAGAGGAGCCAGAGCAGAGATTTTTCCTACATAGCTCTTTCTCTCCCATAGCCTACCCCCTGCTCTGCCCCGCCTTCCGCAGAGCTCCTCTGTTTGCTTGGCATAAACACTCCATTTCCCAAGCAGCCCGTCCCTCGGAGGGCCCCTTGCACCTTGAACGCTGACCCAGAGCATCTCTCCCTCTGAAATTCCCAGCCGTGGCTGCTTGCCTGCCCCAACACGGGTGCTTGATGCCAGCCTGCACCTGGTTTCCCCTGCCTCCTCGTGCCCTGGCCCTTCTGGGGTCACTGCCCACGCAGCCCTTCCCTGGAGGCTCGCCACCATCCTGGGGCGGACGGCTCCTGCCCCGCTCCATGGGGTGAGGGTGCAGTGGCATTAGCCCCTTCCCAGGTGTCTTACAGTCTCACTGCCACTCGCCGGGGTGCCCACCTGCGAGGTAGACAGGGGCAAGCAGAGTTCGCCCCATTTCCCAGATGCAGCCCCCAAGGCACACAGACCAGGCTTTCCTTGCACGTTGGCTGTGGCTCCTTTCTGTGCTAGGGCTCTCCGACTCTGCCTCTCTGCCTTCTCCTGTCCCCATGGCCCTGCCACACCAGCTCCCCGGCCTCCTTAGTCACTGCTTGATGGGAAATAAGAGGAGACTCCCTTCTCTTCTGCAGAGTTTGTAATTCTTCAGCTGGCCTGGCCCTCCACAGGCCTCGTCCTCTGCACCAGCGGCCGCCCCCTCCTCCCCTGCCCACCTCCTTGCCTGCACCCTTCTTCCAGCCCAGCTCACGTGTCTGGCTGCTGGGGGATCCGCCCCCTTCCCTGGATCAGGATGGGCAGAGCCAGGGGATGGAAAAGCAAAACTCCTGCCCCCACCCCCATCCCCGAGGGCCCCCCCTCCCTCCTGAGGTGAGGCAGGAGGCCCCAGCCTGAGGCTGCTCTCGTCCCAGGCCCAGATTGTGAACATGAAGACAGGGACGCTGGTGGAGCTGAACACGCCCGGAGAGCTGTGCATCCGAGGGTACTGCGTCATGCTGGGCTACTGGGGCGAGCCCCAGAAGACCGAGGAGACGATTGGACAGGACAAGTGGTATCGGACAGGGTGAGGAGGCAGCCTCGGAGAGGGTGGGGCCGGCGGGGGTGGGCTGGGGCCGGGTGGCCTGAAGCTGAGCTGGAAACATTAAACTACAACAGGGAGAACGGTGTCTGCAAAATCGGAGCCAAGACTCACTCATCTGTCCCCTGAACACGTTCTCATCATGCGCCTCCCAGGGCCAGCGCTAGTTCTGGACACTGGCGGTCCGAGGGGAGGCAAGAGGAGGAGAGTCCTGCTCTTACTCTCCGCCTGTCTAAACACCATGAAGACAGTCAAATAGGGTCAGAGGAAAGAAAGTGGCAGTGGTGAAGAGGGGCACTTCTCTTAGACTGGGGGGGTGATCAGAGAAAGCCTCTGTAAGGTGGACATGTTTGAACTGAGACCCGATTGATTAAAAAAAAAGAAAAAAAAAAAAAAGAAACCCTCCATGAAAAGCGTATCTACAGAATGTCTTGTTCGTGCCATATCCCCCAGGCTCTAGAGCAGTGCGAGACACACAGTAGGTGCTCAATAAATGTTTGACGAATAAGGGAGCGAGCCAGTCAGAGGAAGCAGAGGTGAGAGGCCATTCCTGGGCTTTCCTCACAGAGACATAGCCGTGATGGACAAGCAGGGCTTCTGCAAGATCGTCGGTCGCTCCAAGGATATGATCATCCGGGGCGGCGAGAATATCTACCCCGCGGAGCTTGAGGACTTCTTCCACACACACCCGCAGGTGCAGGAAGTGCAGGTGAGGCACCCAGCCCAGGTGAGTCCCCAGGAACAGGAACCGGGGATGGGCATGGCAGTATCTAATACATGTCTCTGGCTCGGGAAGGTGGTGGGAGTGAAGGATGACCGGATGGGGGAGGAAGTCTGTGCCTGCATTCGCCTGAAGAAGGGAGAAAAGACGACAGAGGAGGAGATCAAGGCTTTCTGCAAAGGGAAGGTGGGAGCCTCAACCCGCCCCAAGCTGATGTTATTTCGTTCTTCAGCCCCCTTTCCCTGCCAGCCAGCCCGCCCACGGTCCCACTGTCCCAGGTTTCACCTGCACCCCATCTCCCTAAACCTATGACCTCGCCCAGCCTCACGCTTTATCTCCCTCTGGTCTGCAGATCTCCCACTTCAAGATTCCCCGATATGTCGTGTTTGTCACAAACTATCCCCTCACCGTCTCAGGAAAGGTGTGTAAAGGGACCAGAGAGGGGGAGGGTGGCCTGGGGTCCTAGGTTCCCAGAAGGCCTAGGTGGCCCCACCTATGCCTCCCTCAGCAGTGGGCAAAAGAGTCTGTCCAGAGGCTGGCAGTAGGGTGACCAAGTAGCTCATCCCTGTTTGTCCCAAACTTTCCTGGCTTTACCCTAAAAAACTCCCCAGTCTCAGGCAAACCAAGCCAGCTGGTCACTGTTGCTGGCAGAGGCCCCGAGCCTGGCTCTCACTCTGTTCTTTTTCCTCTAGATCCAGAAATTCAAACTTCGAGAGCAGATGGAACAACATCTAAACCTGTGAATAAGGGACTGGGGGTCCTCCCAGGCCCTCCCTGCCCTTCCCCCACACTCCCGTCTGTCTTTGTGATTTGGCATAAAGAGCTTCTCTGTTTTCTTTGGTTCGTCTCTTGCTGGCGTGCTCTCTTGGCAGCCGCTCTGGGATGGAGAAAGGACGAGGCACTTTCAGACCTCGCATTCCTTGTCACGATAGTGCTAAGCACTTTGGCGTGCATTATCTACTTAATTTAATCCTCATTCGATCCCTTTGAGATACCAACCCAATTCTTTTTTTGAAGGTATACTCATTGCTTTTTCACATTGTTGTCAGATTAGTCCAGCAAGAAGTATTCCTTTTAAAACAATAAAAGCTGGGGCTCCTGGGTGGCTCAGTCAGTTAAGCATCTGCCTTCAGCTCAGGTCACGATCTGGGGTCCTGGGATTCAGCCCCACATTGGGCTCCCTGCTCAGCGGGGAGTCTGCTTCTCCCTCTCCCTCTGCCCTTCCCCCCCAACTTGTGCATGCTCTCTCTTTCACTCTTTCAAATAAATAAAATCTTTAAAACAATAAATGCTTTATTTTTTTTTTAAAAGATTTTATTTATTCATTCATGAGAGACAGAGAGACAGAGAGAGAGAGAGGCAGAGGGAGAAGCAGGCTCCCAAGGAGCAGGGAGCCCGATGCGGGACTCCATCCCAGGACCCTGAGATCATGACCTGAGCTGAAGGCAGACGCTTAACCATCTGAGCCACCCAGGCGCCCCAAAACAATAAATGCTTTATTAAGATAAAATTGCACATACCATTCAATTCACCCATTAAAAGTATCCTATTTGATGGTTTTTAGTATGTTCATAGATATGTGCAATCAACCCGTAAGTCAATTTTTTTCATTGAAGTATAGTTGACACACAATGTTACATTTGTTTCCCAAAGTCCATTTTAAACATCTTTATCACCTTAAAAAGAAACTCCATACCCTTTAGCTATCATCCCACATCCTGTTATTCCACTGCCTGAGCCAAAACCAACCCAATTTTTTTTTTTTTTTTAAATAGATGAACCTGGGGCTTCCTTGATGGGCTGGGCCAGATCTAGCATGCTGGAGCTTGACGCAAGAAATAAAAACAGCTGGGTTCCAAAAGGCACATCAGTTTCTAGTTCACAGAGGCCAAAACTTTCCTGCTGCTTTCCATACGTACCTCCCAGTGTGTCTGCCCCCTCCAGCAGCAGCCTCCTCTTTACTTTTCAGAAAATTCATTTAGGATGCTCCCAGTGCCAGAAACTATGCTAAGTGCTTTCATACGCATTTTCTCTTGAAATTTTCCCAGCAACCCTGCCAAGTAGGCACTAGCCCAATTTCACAAAGGGTGAGACCCGGAAACTCAGAGAGGTTCAGATTCTTACCCAAAGCCACACAGCTGGAATTAGAACCCAGATGTCTGGCTCCAAAGCCCACAGTCATTCCACTTTATCAAACAGTTCTTCAGGTGCCTGCTTCTCCAGCCTTTCACCTGCACCTCGTCTCTCATACATACACCATCTTTGACTCTCCCAGCAGGTGCCCAGGTTGGCCTGACCCAGGAGATAACAGCTTACTCTCCTGGCCAAGCCGGCTGCCCCCTGGGAATTTCTGCACCTTCAACATCCAGCCCAAGGTGCCCTCTCCTTCCCCCACTGGCTCCACGGCCCTTGTAACAGACCGGCCACACAGCACAGAGCACACTGCCCTGGTATCCAGCAGGTGCTGAATTGATGATCTGTCGCCCGCTCTTGCTGGTTTGTCTCTCTCCTGTCTTAAGCACCCGTACTGCGACCTGGTTTTACGCACCTAGATGTCCCCGGTGCCCAGCCCTGAGCCAGGCACGTAAAATGTGAAGGAAGTGAGTGAACGGACTAAGAAGTCCTGGATGGGTCGAGGAGCTCGCCCTCGGACAGGGTGAAAAAAGGACGGCGGCTCAGCCCACAACCGGGCCCCCGCCCCCCGCAAGGGACCGACAGGCGGCTGCGGAGAGCGCGTCCGTGCCCAGCAGGTGGCGCCGCAGCAGCGAGGCCCCCGGGCCCAGGCGGCCCGTCCGGACACGCGGCCGGCGGTCACGCAGCCCCTCTTCCTTCCGCCGGGGGGCGGCCCAGCGGGCCCGGCTCCGCGCACTCCCGGGCGCCCCGGGCGCGTGTCGGCCGGATCTCCCGGCGCACCGGGCCGCTCCCCGCCGCAGCGGGCGCCATGGCGCTCCCCGGGGCCCGAGCCCGCGGCTGGGCGGCAGCGGCCAAAATTGCCCAGAGGCGCCGCCACGCCGAGGGCGCGAGAGGACCCTCGAGTCGTGCGCCCCCGAGCTCGCGCGCGGCGCTTTACGTGCACGTGAGTGGGGCGGGGGCGGGGGCGGCGGGGCGGGGCCCACGTGGCGGCTGGTCGCGCCGTGAAGCCACCTCCGTCTGTCCCGGCCCGCAGACGAGGTCTGGGACGGGACGCGGTCCTCGGGCAAGGAAACGACCCGGATCGGAGACCTGAAGTCGCTGGTGCTCACCAGTTCGGTGACCTTGACCAAGTGATTTCCTCATGAGCCTCAGTTTTCTCCTAATGAAGTGGGCATAATATTCCCTGTCTCACCTGCCCTGGGGGGTTGTGTGGCTTAGATGGTGTAGCCGTTGTTGAGCACTTTGGGATGGGGATGTGTGAGACGGAACCCTGCAAACGGCGAGGGCCGCTGGGGTCACCCCGCGCCCCGCTCATCCACCCCTGCCCCCCAGTGGCCGTACTGTGAGAAGCGCTGCAGTTACTGCAATTTCAACAAATACATCCCCCGCGGCGTGGAGGAGGCAGCCATGCGGAGCTGTCTGGTGACCGAGGCTCAGACGCTGCTGCGACTCAGCGGGGTGCGGAGGTCGGTGCTGGGGCTGTAGGCGGGGTCTTAGAAGTTGTTTGGAGGGAGCAGCTAGGACCGGTGCAGGCGTCCCGGAGGGCTCCTCCAGGTCTCATCTTCTCCACCCTCTTTCCCCAGGGTGGAATCTGTGTTCTTTGGAGGGGGCACCCCCAGTCTGGCCAGTCCCAGCACTGTGGCTGCTGTCCTGGAGGCGGTGGACCAGGCAGCTCACCTGCCTGCAGACTCCGAAGTCACGTTGGAGGCCAACCCCACTTCGGCCCCCAGAGCCAGGCTGGCAGCTTTTGGGGCTGCAGGGGTCAACAGGTTGTCCATCGGCCTCCAGGTAGCCCATCTCACCCACCGCATCCCAGGGCACCCAGACCGTCAGTGCTGTCTCTCCTCTGGTCACATTCATTAATTGGGCAAACATTTATTGAGCTCCTCTGGGTGCCAGGGCCCAGTAGGCACTAGAAAGTGTATGGTAACACTTGTGTTTAATTGCTGCCGTGCTAGCCCCCAGGCTCCATGAGGCGGGGATCATGCATGCCTTTTTTTTTTTTTAATCGCAGTATTCCAAGTACCCACCATAGTGCATGGCACAGAGTAGACGGTCAAAAATTTTTGTTACATGATTGGAGACACAGGAGGAGGTAGACAGGTCATCAGATCGTTGCAGCATGGTGAGGGCTGCCAATAAAGGGGTCTCAACAAAAGGCTTTCAGAGTACAGCGCGAAGGGCATCTCAGGCTGATGAAATCCTGGGCACCTTCCTGGAGGAGGTGATCTTTGATGAGGAGGAGGACTTCCACAGGCGAAAGGGTGTGGGAGGAAAAGACACAGGATATGGAAGAGTCTTGCACGTTCTGGGGAGCTATGAGTCATTTTGGCACTGGAGAGGCGGGAGGCAAGGCTGCAGTGTAGGGCCCAAAAGCCTTGAGCATCATACTAGGGAGTTTGGTTTTTTTGCCTCATGGTGATAAGGGACTTGTTGAAGGCTTGTTGTTTTTTTTTTTAAAGATTTTATTTATTTATTTGAGAGAGAGAATGAGATAGAGAGAGCATGAGAGTGGGGAGGGTCAGAGGGAGAAACAGACTCCCTGCTGAGCAGGGAGCCCAATGCGGGACTCGATCCTGGGACTCCAGGATCATGACCTGAGCCGAAGGCAGTCGGTCAACTGAGCCACCCAGGCGCCCCTTGTTGAAGGTTTTTAAGTAGGGGAGAAACATACTCTTTTCAGGTTGACTCCTGGTATATCCATATCCAGTATTTGTCTACCCTTCTAATACATCTACCACTTACAATAGAGTTTGGGGTCAGGGCTTTGTTCTGATGGGATACACTGAAAAGGACACATCATTTCTGAGATATTCTGGCCCCAAATGCATATCCTAAATCTAATTGTGAGGAACCGTCAGGAAAATCTAAATAAGACTTTTTTGGGGGCACCTGGCTGGCTCAGTCAGTGGAGTGTGTGACTCTTGGTCTCAGGGTCGTGAGTTTGGGCCCCACAGTAGAGATTACTTAAATAAAAAAATAAATAAATAAGCTTTAAAAAAAAAAAAGACTTTTTGTGGTAAGAACAGATAACCTGAGATCAGTGTACCCTCTTAACAAATTTTTTTAGTGTACGGTAGGGTATTAATAACTATAAGCACAGTGTTGTACAGTAAGTCTCTAGAACTTATTAAGAGATGTTTTCAAAACTGGCCTGTATTCTTCAAAAATGTCATGTCATGAAAGACAAAGGCTGAGTATCTAGACTCAAAGAGGGGAAAGGAACAATGAGAGCTGACTGCAATGTGTGACCCAGTTGGATCCTGGGTTCAGGTGGCAAGGGGAAGTTACTACAGTGAACATTATTGGGACAACTTTTGAATATGACTCTGTATTAGATAATGGTGTGTCAGTGTTACATTTCCTGAACTCTATAATTGGATTGTGGTTATGTAAGAGATTGTCCTTGTTCTTAGGAAATGTGCACTTTAGTATTTAGGGGTACAGGGGTATGGTGTTTAAGTTAATTACATTAAAGCAACCACATTGCAAGTGCTCACTAGCGTCTGGTCAGTGGCTAGCATATTCTACTAAAATGTTCTATATCTGCAGTGACCAGTACAGTAACTATTGACCACATGTCAGTAAACGCTTGGAATATGATTACTGAAATTTAACTAACTTAAAATTAAATAGCCACATGTGGTTAGTGTCTACTGTATTGGACAGTGCACATAGAGGACATCTCTGTCATCCCAGAAAATTCTTTTGGTCAGTGCTGGCCTATAACTTACTGCCACATGATTCAACATTGTAATCACGTACGTGTATATTTAGAGACAAAGCAAATGTGGCAAAATGTTATTCGGTGAATCTAAATGAAGGTCTTTATTGTACTCTTCTTTCAATTGTTGTAAAGGTTTAAAGTATTTTTCAAAAAGGAAAACTTAAAAACACTCTCGGCTTTGGAGTCAGACAGTCCTAAATTCCAGGTCTGACTTTGTATGACCTTGGGCAAGTTACTTGGCATTTCTTTTCTTTTCTTTTTTTTAAGACTTTATTCATTTGAGAGAGAGCGCAAGCAAGAGAGCATGAGCGGAGGGGGAGAGGGGGTGGATCCCAGGACCCTGGGATCATGACCTGAGCCCAAGGCAGACGCTTAACTCACTGAGCCACCCAGGCGCCCCATTTAACACTTCTAAACCTTAGTTTTCTTATCTATAAAATAGAGCTAATGTCGGAGGATTATAAGGATACATTACACGTTGTTTAAAAATGCTTTGCATGGGCGCCTGGGTGGCTCAGATGGTTAAGCGTCTGCCTTCGGCTCAGGTCATGATCCCAGGGTCCTGGGATCGAGTCCCGCATCAGGCTCTCTGCTCCTTGGGAGCCTGCTTCTCCCTCTGCCTCTCTCTCTCTGTCTCTCATGAATAAATAAATAAAATCTTTAAAAAAAAAAAAAAAAACGCTTTGCGCACAGTGAGCCATAACCCTTGGTCGTGGCTTGTTCCGGCTCCCTGCCCTGTCCTGTGTACCTGTCCTCAGTAAGGTCGGTCACATGTGCCTGTCTGCCTCTGAGCTGGCCTCCGTGCTTACACCTGACCCTCTCTCCTCAGTCCCTGGATGACACCGAGCTCCAGCTGCTGGGGCGGACACACTCGGCCAGAGATGCTCTCCAGACACTGGCAGAGGCCCGGCGCCTCTTCCCCGGCCGCGTGTCTGTGGACCTGATGCTGGGGCTGCCGGCCCAGCAGGTGGGGCCGTGGCTCGGGCAGCTGCGGACGCTGCTGGGCTGCTGTGACGACCACCTCTCCCTCTACCAGCTGACCCTGGAGCGGGGCACCGCACTCTTCACCCAGGTGCAGTGGGGCACCCTTCCTGCCCCTGACCCCGAGCTCGCTGCTGAGATGTACCAGGAGGGACGGGCCATGCTCCGGGAGGCCGGCTTCCGCCAGTATGAGGTCTCCAACTTCGCCCGGAATGTAAGTCCTGGGGCCGACAGCTGAAGTTGGGGAACAGGCAGGCTAAGCTGGGACTGGAGAATTGTGGCCCTCTGGGGAAGGGGGTTTCTGCTGGCTGCTCCCGAGGCCTGAGCTAGGACCTTCTAACCAGGTGCAGAAACGGGCCCACCTTCTTCACTCTGAACGGCCTATTCCCTCCCTCCCCACAGGGGGCGCTCAGTACCCACAATTGGACTTACTGGCAGTGCGGTCAGTACCTTGGCATTGGGCCGGGTGAGTCCCCTGTGAACCGAAGAAGGGATGACTCAGGAGCAGAATGTCACGGCTGTGTGATCTTGAGCCACTTATTAACCTTTCCAAGCCTCTGTTTCCTTCTGCATAAAGCGCAGCAACAAATAATACCTACTTTGTAGAGCTGTTCAATATATATTTTGAGATGCTGGGTATGGTGCCTGGCACCGTGGTTCTCAATTGTTAGCGCATACCAGAATTACCTGGAGGGCTTGTTAAAATGCAGATCACTGGGCCCCGCGTCCAGAATTTCTGACTGGGCGGGCTTGGTTGGAGTAGGGCCCAAGGATTTACATTTCTAGCATATTAGATGCTATTTGTCCAGGGACCACATTTTGAGAACCACTGATTCAACATCTGGCGAGCACCCAGCATTGGCTGCTACTAAAGTGGGGGTGGTGCTTGATGTTGCCAGGGGCCCACGGGCGATTTGTGCCCCAGGGGGCTGGGGGCCACACCCGGGAGGCTCGGATCCAGACCCTGGAGCCGGACAACTGGATGAAAGAGGTGATGCTGTTTGGGCACGGCACCCGGAGGCGCGTCCCCCTGGGCCAGCTGGAGCTGTGAGCATCTGAGGGGGGCCTGCACCCCCAGAGCCGTCCCCACTTGCACACCTTTGCTTCCTGCCTTGCCCTGCCCCCTCCCTCCCCATCCTGCATGTCCTTGTATGTGTGTTAAGAACGGGGGGAGGCCCAGGTCTCCTTTCTAGGACACCCTGATGGTTGTTCTCTCAGGCTAGAGGAAGTTTTGGCCATGGGGCTACGTACAGATGTGGGGATCACTCACCAGGTAAGGGGGGATGGGGGGCTGTGGCACACCACTTCTTCTCCTAAGTCCTGCAGAATCACTCTCCCTTCTGTGCATGCACACGGGCACAGACACACACCTGGTTCTCTGGGGCGGGTAACTGGAAATTGGCCTTGGCCCAGCCAAGGCCTGATGGGCAGAAACAGTGGGCAGGGTCGGGCTGTGGTGAGGACCCTGGGCTAGGGCCACACTAGAGCCCGCCCGTCCCCGGGCTCTAGATGTGCATGAGTCATTGCAGAGATCCCTGTGCAGATCGGACCCTCCCTTGCCCTTACCACACCCCCAGACATGGGACCAGAGTAGCCTGGCCAGCTACCTGCCATGGTCTCTGCACCCCTCACCCTTCTGGTTTCCCAGCACTGGCAGCAGTTTGAGCCCCAGCTGAGCCTCTGGGACGTGTTTAGAGCAAGCCGGGAGGTGAAGGCACAGCTGGCTCAGGGCCTGTTGCTGCTGGATGACAGGTGTGTTGTGGGGGGCGGGGGCCTAGTGCCAGGAGGCCCAGGGAGCCCTGACTACAGATCCACAGGCCCAGGAGGGAAAAGGACCGACGAGGAGGGGCCGGTGGGTGCTGGGTGCTTCGTACCTGGACAGCGAGGATTGAAATTGGTAAGACGAGGCGGTCACGCCCAGGCCTCTTGGTTTTCCAGGGGTCTTCGGTGTTCCTGGGAGGGTCTGGCTGTGCTGGACTCTCTGTTGCTGACCCTCCTGCCTCGACTCCAAGAGGCCTGGCAGCAGAGAACCCCCTCCCCTGTGCAAGGAGGATGACCAGACGCTCCTGTGTCCCAGGACCATGCCAGGTGGGCTTCGGGGGTGGGACTGACGCTCTCCACTGGCAGGTGCCGTCTCAGCACCAGTCATTACCCGGCCTTGGCCTCCCCAGGGGCATGGCTACAGCGAGGCGCATGCGAGGACATTTCTGGTTTGGGAACTGGCATCAGGGCCACCCACCACCGCCAGAGAAGGAGTAATGGTTTCTGCAAGTGCCTCTTGTTAGTGGGCTCTAAAGCAAATCCTGGCTGGCAAGAGATTCTGAGAACTCTAGCTCTCAGGCTTCTAGCCCCTACGACATAGGGCAGGGACAGAGAGAGCCTGACGTGTGCTGGTGGACCCGTGCGTCCATCCAGTGCAGCGGCCTGCAGGACTCTGAGGACCGTGGGAAGGATCAGAGCAGGCCTCACTCTTTCTCTTTGGGCAACCACATTATATCGGGTGCCAGAGCCCCACAGACCCTCCTGCGTCCCCCGCTCCCCTCCCCTCTACAGCCCTTTCCTCGAGAGAGAGTGAAGGTGGGGGGAGCTAAGCAGAGAAAAGGGGAGGGGAGAATTCAGGAAACACCCAGAGCCTGGTAATTTTCCCCTGGCCTTTTACCTACAGAAACGTTCGCCCGGTTTTATTTAAACAGCCGAACAAACCCAGTGAGCCCGCCTTGACCTTGGTCTTCTCTTTTGTCCAGCCTCCTTCCCTGGAGGGTAGAATCCTGATGTGGGGACCCGAGCCTTAGTATAGGGCCGAGGGCTCCTTCCCCCACTGTACATTCCATTTTGAAAGATTTCAAGCCTACAGAAAAGTTAAAAGCATAGTTCGGTGTAAAGCACTAGCCTTCGCCGCGGGGTGTTTGTACAGTCTGGGAAGAGCAAGTATTTGCAATGTCACCGAGGACATCTTCGACCTGTAAAAAAAAGAAAATTGCCATGTTTCCAGACTTTGTGCTCAGCCTGTAGAGTTACTGATTGCTAAATTTTGGCCACATTTACTTTGCCTTTGAATAGCTAGCTAGCTCGCTTTCTTTCTTTTTCTTTGCTGCACCATTTGAAAGAAAGGTGTAGACATCAAACATTTTGGCTTGTATCTCCTAAGAAAAAGAACATTCTCCTATATAGCCACGGCACTGCTGTCAACCTGAGAAAGTGTACTTTCATGCAGTAGTGTGCAGTCCTTTCTCAAATTTCCCCAAATGTCTCCAAAACACCATAAGGTCCTTGGGTGGGGGGGGGGGGGGGGGGGCAGGGACACAGGCGCCCGTGACGTTTTATGCTTTACTTTTGGCTATTACATCTGTTTGGTCTTTTTTTTAAAAACCCTCCTTTCTTTTTGTTTATTTTTATGACAGTGGATTTTTCAGAGCCAAGGCCACTTGTCTTACAGAATGTCCCGTATTCTGGGTGTATCTGTTTGCTAATGACTGGGCTTAGGTAAAATATTTTTGGCAAGAGTACATATAGATATCGTGTAGCTCAAGGTACATAATGCCAGGTCAGCCCACTCTCACTTGATTAAGGGGATGGATGCCCAGTCTGCCCATCATACAAGTACATTTTTTCCTTGGAGATGAATAGATTATCAGTAGGGGTGATACCGTGAGAACAAACGGATGCCCTGTTCCCTGACAGTCGTTTTGCTTCAGTGTTGTTAGCATTCACTGCTGATCCTTGCCGAAAATCAGTGACTACATTGGGAGGTGCAGAATGTTCACTCCTGCCTCTAACATCCTGTCTACGTTTGTAACTGGCGTTCATCCATAAAAAAAAAGAGCTTTCCCTTTGTTTTTTAAAGGGCTGAAACTCTTAACCTAGAAATTGTATGCAGGGTGTGTGTGTATGTGAGAGAGACAGATGGGTGAGGGAGAGAGAAAAGAAAGGGGCATTTTCCTGTGCAGAGGTTCTGTAACTTTCTTACCTTATCGTATCAACGGGTCCTGTGATGTCAAAAGTAATTTAGTTCCGGTGCTCATCCGGGCATGCTAAGCTCAGCCTCTGGCTGGGTGACTAAGGATGGGGTTCCCTCCACCCTGCAGATGTGGGAGCACGTGCAGTCCCTGGGTGCCTAGTGGGTGTATTTATCAGTCCTTCTTTGACCTTGTGGTAACATGGTTAGTGTTACTACATCACCTTTATTCATGAAATATTCAACAAGCACTAATAGTGTGCTCGGCTTGGCTCAGGGCATGCAGAGATGAATGAGACCCATCCCAGCCCTCGAGGAACTCACTGCCATATTGATAGATGTGTCAAGAGATAAAGGCCCAGGTTATCGGTAAAGATGGGCGGGCAGGCTAAGGAAGCGTAAGCCGGCAGCGGCCGCCGCGTATTTGGTTCTGAAGGGCTGGGAGCTGGCAAGGGCATATATGGTTTTTTCCTGCCCCCTCTGGCCCTGGGGCTGCTGGAAGGGTGAGCTGTGCTACTGGGGGGGAGCCTTTCTTCCCGAGCCTTCCCCTGATCTTGATACTCAAGAAGTGAGCACGGGGCCAGGGCAGGTGCAGCATCAGATAACCTAGGTGCGCTCGGGTTTCTCCCAGCTGCCGGGGCTCGTGCCACCCGAGATGGCTGGGCCCTCCCTGCTGGGGCACCCTCCCGAGGCCAGCGCAGAGGGCCTGGACGGGAGCCAGAGCCCAGTGCAGGCAGCACGGATCACCTTCGGTGACTCAGCCTCGTCCCACCCTCAGCAGCTGAATCAGAATCTCTGGGAGGTGGAGCCCAGGCAGCTAGCTTTCAAAATGCTTCCTAAGCAGCTCTAATGAGCAGGCCAGTTTGGGAAGCCCTGACATCTGCCTTCCATCCTGAGGGGCTGAGGTCAGGAGGACCAAGGGGACAGAGCTACTTTTTGACATGACACCGTGGAGTGGGGCGCCTCCCTCTGCGTCCCGGGCCTTCCGTGGCTCATTCATCAGAGGGGTTCTTCTCACTTGTGAGGTTTTGGTTGTCATCTTTTCACCCGCCCTGCTGAAAGGACAGGAACACAAATAAAAGGGGACAAGAAGCCACTTTGGGGACAAAGTGATGAGAGGAGCTGGGGAAATGGAATATGTGAGTGTGTGGTTACAACACGAAGGACCAAGCCTTCCACGTGCAAGAACATTACAATTTTAAGCCTTAAACTGAGTCATCCCCATCCCCCACCGGGCAGTGTGAAGTAGGCAGGACAACTATTTTATTTTATTTTATTATTACCATTTTTTTTAAGTAGGCTCTACACCCAACGTGGGGCTCGACCTCAAGACCCCAACATCGAGAGCCACATGCTCTGCTGACTGAGCCAGCCACGTGCCCCTGGGGCAGCTATTTTAATTTCCATTTTACACTTGGGGACATTGAGATTCTTGACTCAAGTCCTATGAGGAGTAAGTAGCCCACCTGGTGTGATGCTTCTGGACATCCAGAACTTTCTGTTACATCGTCATTTTATAACAGGTCAGTTAACCTGTCTCTTAAATTAGGCAGATTTCTGACCGCCTTCTGGCCTCTCACCCTCAGGCTTGAAGCTGCTGTATCTGCCCAGTGCCAGGTAGCTGGACTTGGTATCTCTGTTTTCCCTCCCGAAGAGGCTCCAGCGGTTAAACCATCCACTTCCTGGGACAGGACTACATGCTGCAAAGAAAAGGACTTGAAATAATAGGATTGCTGTAGAAAGAGTGTTTGTGGCCCCCATGCCCAAGAATTCATACCTGGAAACCGAATCCCCAAGGTGATGATATTAGGAGGTGGGACCTTTGGGCGGTGACTAGGTCATGGGGGTGGAGCCTTAGTGCCTTTCTAAAAGAGGCCCCAGAGGACCCCTGGTCCCTTCCACCACATGAGGACATGGAGAGAAGATGGACGTCTGCAAACCAGGAAGTGGACCCTCAGCAGACCCCAGATCTGCCGGCACCTTGATCTTGGACTTCCCCGTCTCCAGAACTGAGAAATAAATGGTTATTGTTTAAGCCACCCGGTCTATGGTGTTTTTGTTACAGCAGCCCAAACGGACTAAGACAAGGGGGAAATAACCTGCCTGGTAGATTGTATTAATTGTTCGAAATGTCTACTAGCCCTCCTCGAATGCCCCTCCCTGAGCACCCTCGGGAGAGGATATGCCTGCCCTGTTGGACCTGGGCAGGGCCATGACAGTGGCCTGGCACCATCTGTAAGAGCCCACAGGTGGGCCACTGTCTCCTCCCTCAGCCACAGAGGCCTGACATGTTCAGGTAGAGACAGTCAGTCAGTCTGGGGCCCGGAGTGAAGATGGGGGCAGAGGAGCGGCCGACCACAACAGACAAGCAGGAGTGAGAAATTACCGTTTGTTGGAAACTGGTAGGTTTTCAGGGTGTCACTGCAGCGTAATTGAGACCTCCCTGGCTGATACAGTCTATAATCCCACGATTCAAAGATGAATCACCGCCAGGATTCCAGTATGTAACTGTAGAAATTCTTATATGCAAATGAGCATATTTACACACAGTCTTACAAAAATGGGATCATCTAGCTCTTGCTGTGGAGCCTTCTCGTACCTAATATGTGGTGAGTGTCTTTCCACGTCAGATTTGTGTCTGTACTCTGTGTAGCTCCATAGGATACCACTGCATGGTTATGCCAAAATTTGGTTTCTAGTTCCTTTTTGGTGAAACTGGAGGTTTAAATGTTATTTTTATAAGCTCCATGAGGAACGTCTTAGGTAAATATTTTTACACCCTGGCTTGACCATTTCCTTAGGTTTAGGATAAGTCCTAAGAAGTGGGATTGCTGACTCTGAGGATATGCACATCCTTTGGATACACAGTGCCAAACTACCCGCCAGGAAGCCTGCCTGGATCCCCCTCTGGCCAGCTCACTAGTGCTCATTTCTCTGTAATCTCGTCAATAGCAAGCATGATCAGCTTAGCCAGATGATCCCAATCCAAAGAGCACTCAATCCTTTATGATCAACTAATGGACTGCCTTCCTAACTTTGGCAACTCTTCCATCCACCTGATCCCTCTCAAGTCAGGGAGCCAAGTGGGCACAACCTCTGGGACCACCCAGATAGAAGGCCAAGCAGGAACTGTTGCCCTGTATTCTAGATCCCCTCTGGATTTCTCTTATGCAGAGCTCCTCCCTCCTATCTTCCTCTCCCTGCTTCCCCGTCTTTTCCTAAGGGGATTTTTAAAGCCACTTAAAAAAAAAATTATTACACAAACAACATTATGGAAACATTAGAATTCTAAATGAAAAAGAAAAAAAAAAAAACACAACTCCCCACCAATCAGTGGTCCCAACAAATTCGGTGGTTTTTATTGGCCTGTGCGCCCTTGCAGTCCTCATCCAAATGCATGCAAGATTTTTGCCCAGCTGGGCTCCAGCACAGATCTCATTTTGCATCTGCGCCTTTGGCCACTAGTTGGGTCAGAAGCATTGTTCCATGTTGTTACATGGTTGTCCTCTGTCTCATTTTGTTGCACAATGTTCCAGTGGGTGAATAATTTAGTAATTATTACCCTGATGTAAGTCACTTAAGTGGTTACCCGTTTTCCTCTACTATAAATCATGCTGCGGCACATGCTTTTGTGCATTTAGCTTCTTCCTTCATTGCAATTATTTCCTCAGGTCAATCCCCAAGAATGAGAGAGTTTAGGTTAAAGGATGGTGGGAGGGCGCCTGGGTGGCTCAGTTGGTTGGGCGACTGCCTTCGGCTCAGGTCATGATCCCGGGGTCCTGGGATCGAGTCCCGCATCGGGCTCCCGGCTCGGCGGGAAGCCTGCTTCTCCCTCTCCCACTCTCCCTGCTTGTGTTCCTGCTTTCTCTGTCTCTGTCAAATAAATAAATAAGTAAAATCTTTAAAAAAAATAAAGGATGGTGGGAGTGCTCGAATAATACTTGGTATAAAATGTTACAGTTTTCCAGAAGATTTTTCTTCTTTTCTTTTCCTGCTCAAAAAAATAATGCTCTTTTTCAACCGTAGAGAGGAAAGCAAAAATTCTACTACCCAGAAGTTACCACTACTAACATTTGGACAACCGTCCCTCCAGACGTCCCTTGATGCATACGTATGCATATAGATGTAGAAATAAAAATAATTTCTCACCAAGGGGATCATATTCATGTGCCAATTTAGCAAGCTGTTTTTTTACTCAGCAACACGTCCTGGGTTTTTTCACTGGTTCTGCCAGCCACAGTGCCCAAGGGCTATATAGCATTCGTAGTAGTCATAGCTGGGAGCCAGGGGCAGTGCCAACAGTGTTATCTGCATTAGCTCATTTAAGCTGCACACCAACCCAGGGAGATAAGTTCTATTATTATCATGTCCGTTTTATAGATGAGGGAACAGGCTCAGGGAGTTAACTGACCGCCCAGGGTCACCTAGGTAGGAAGTGGTGGGGCTAGCACTCAGTTTGCATTCTCGGGGGCTCCGAAACAGATGTGTATATAAATAACACATGAATACATTCTTACTGTAAAAAGTAATAATCCTACGAGCAGTACCAAAGCATAGAAAGTAAAGTGTGAAAGTCCCCCTTTACACTCCACAAAGGTTTGACGTGTGTGTCAGTTAAGTTTAGGTTCAAGTGCAGATGGCAGAAAACCAAAGTAACATAAGCTTAAGGAAATGAATATATTTCTTTTTCTTCCGTATAGAAGAGGTCTGGACAGAGCATTTCAGGGCTGGTACGGTGGGCCTGTGATCTCTGGTCATGAAGAACCCAAGCTTCTAACTTTGTGCTCTATCCTCTCAGTTCCTAACTTCTATCCCTTAAAGGCTCCACATGGTCTAATATGGTCCCTGGAGTTCCAGCCATCATGTCTGCATTCCAGGCAATAGAAAGGAGGGAGGGTGAAGGAGCAATGGTGTTTCCTCCAGCTGAATCAGCCCCCTCTAAAGAGCTTCCTCCAAAGTCCCCCTGCCCCATGACCTCGGCTTGCTTCTAATTGGCCACCCTTATGCACAAAGGCTGGGAAGTGTGATTTTTAAACTGAGCATGTTGCTGCTTCCCACCATCCCCCATAATAGAAGGGCTTGGTTAATTTAGAAAACTGAGGGGGGGGTGCCGGATAGATATTAAGAGGCAGTCAGACAGCTCTACCACCATGTGTATCCTTCCCTGTACCTTTTCTACAAATTTTATATATATATGTGTGTGTATATATATGTATATATGTGTATACGTATATATGTATATATACATATATATAAATATAGTTTTAAAATATTATGTAAATGGTACCTTGTTTTAGTTCACATATTAAAGTTTCCCAACCAGATTAAACATTTTCTATTAATTAATTTATTAATAATAAAATTTCTAAAATTTATTTACTAATTATTGTGTTGTATGCATATTTCCTGGTCGAGTTGAATGAACTGTCTAGATAGAATAAACTAGAACAGAATAGATATTATAACTATGTCGACTTTTTGTCTTATTTGCTGTCAGAATTGCTTCCAGTATACCATCCTTTTATCCAGTATACCCATCCTCTCTCTCCTTATTTTTGGAAACAAGTTTTCTAGATCTGTCAGATATTTACATATTGAGTCCATCTTTTTCCCTGCGACTTTTCTGTCAGTTCCAGGCACCAGAGAGGGGGTCAATTTCCAAGTTGTCTGCTCCTGCCAGGAGACGCAGTCTAATGTTGGTGGCTAGGCCCACCTGGGTCCGAATCTCCACTCTGCTGCTTCCCGCCTGCATGACCGGAGGCAGGTCAGTTCCTTCATCTGAGATCTGGTGTTTCGTGACGGGGTGTAGTGAAGGGGTTAGACCAGCCCCGGCTTATCAAAGCTGGCTCTGCATCAGAACCACCAGATGGGTGGTAAAATGCACCTTCCTGGGCCCCTCTGAGATTTACAGAATCCAAATCTCTGTATCCAGGAATCTGTATTATTTATTTATTTATTTAAAACTTGGGTTTCACCACTTTTTTTTTTTAAGCACTTTACCTATTAGAGAGAGAGAACAGGAGCAGGGGGAAGGGGCAGAGGGGTAAGCAGAAGCAGACACCGCGCTGAGCAGGGAGCCTGACATGGGGCTTGATCCCAGGACCCCGGGATCATGACCTGAGCCGAAGGCAGACGCTTAACGACTGAGCCACCCAGGCGCCCCCAGGGCTCTGTATTTTTAAATGCTCCCCGGGTGAATCTGATGCGCAGACATACTTCAGGACCACTGGGCCAGCCCATGTCCGAGATCGCTTCCTGCACCGCGGTCTGAGTAGGGGGTTGGGTTGGGGGCTGCAGCCGCCCTTGGCTACCGTCACTGCTGCAGCCAGCAGGTCTTGCCTCTTCCTCTCGCATCAACAGCTCCCATTTCACATCCAGTCTGATCAGCAGCCCCTTCTCCCTACTTTGGGGCAGGAGATGGTAAGATGGTAGTCAGGCTCCTGGGGTGTGGCCTGAGTGGTTCTCATAGCAATGCCCCTGGGAGGAAGCCAGTGTCACTTACTAGCTGCGTGACCTGAATTAAGCCACTCTGTGAGTTTCCATTTCCTCACGTCTGAAGGCAGGACTGTGCCTTTTTCAAGGTTATTATAAGGTTGTCAATGATGGATGGTTGGGTGGATGGATGGATGGATGGATGGATGGATGGATGGATGGATGGATGGAGAGGAAGAGCCCTAGTATAATTCCTGGCAAAAATGCACATTTGACAAATGCAGTAGTTATTACTATTAGCGTTTTCATTGTGATTTACAGTGCCCGGGGCATGCTAGCCCTAAGGAAGACAGGTCCTAAACAGGAATTCCTGGTGCCTGACAAGGTCTTGCCAGTAGGTAGCCTTGGAAACATTTTCCTCCCATCCCACTGTAGAACTTGCCACCTCCCCGGTGGCTGGGAGGGCGTGTGCCACAGGCAGAGTGACAGCCTCCAGGCAGCATCACCCATACTTTTTATACCAGTGTTCCTTGCTCTTCCCCAGCAGGTGAGACAGGAATGGCCCCATTCTTCAGGTGGCTGAGCTATGTAGGCAGGGATACGCTCCTGCCTCCCAGACCCCTGGCACCTGGGGCGCACTCCCAGAGTGTGCCTTGCCTTTGCTCCCACCTCCTGATTAGTAGGTCTCTCGTGGTGCCCATTGACCCTCATTCTTCCCTAGACTTTGGGCCTCCTTACCTCCATGCCTACTGTTCCTGACTCAGCCTGGGGCTTCTATTGAACTTGACCAACTTACACAGGCCTCACTTTCTTTGATGACCTTTCTTACTGTGATCAAGACCCCAGTAAGAGGCCAAATGCCTTTCTGAGGCTCTTGGAAGCACCAATGGGGAATAAGGTGGGCAAGGTCTGCTTTAGATCACTGAGGAAGCAAATGCCCTTCCTCCAGGTGCCCCCCCTCCCCGACTCACCCTTCAGGGTAATTCATGAACAATACAAACGAGCGATGTAAACTGTTGAGCAGGCAACCCTAATCTTGAACAAAGTCTGAAGGTCCAGGGACAATTTAATGGTCCTACTCGTGCACCCCCAGCTTGAGCACAGCGTGAATGGTTCCCTTCTTGGGCCCTGGTGTGTGAAAGCTTCAGATCCCAGCTCTGTCGCCTGTTCGACGCTTAATCTCAAGCAAGGGACTTTACCTTTCTGTGCCTCAGTTTCTTCATCTGTAAAATGGGGACGCTAATAAGATTCTCCACCTCATTTGATTATTGTAAACATTCAAGAAGTTAGCATACATAACTAAAACAACCAGAGAAAAACATATAAGTTGGATTTCATCAAATTAAAATTTTTTGTGTGTCGAAGGACACCATCAAGAAAGTGAAAGGGGGGGCGCCTGGGTGGCTCAGTTGGTTGAGCGACTGCCTTCGGCTCAGGTCATGATCCTGGAGTCCCGGGATCGAGTCCCGTATCGGGCTCCCTGCTCGGCAGGGAGTCTGCTTCTCCCTCTGACCCTCCCCACTCTCATGCTCTCTGTCTCTCATTCTCTCTGTCTCAAATAAATAAATAAAATCTTTAAAAAAAAAAAAAAAGAAAGTGAAAGGAAAACCCACAGAAGGGAAGAAAGTATTTGCAAATCATACATCTGACCAGGATTTGACATCCAGCGTATATAATTCCTATAATTCAACAACAAAAAAGACAACCCAATTAAAAAGCAGGCAAAGGATGTAAATAGCCTTTTCTCCAAAGAAGATATACAAATGGCCAATAAGTACATGAAAAGCCGCTTGACATCATCATGGCCGTTAAAGGAAGTGCCCATCAAAACCACTGTGAGATGCCGCCTCACATCCACAAGGATAGTCATAATTATTTTTGGAAAAGGAAATAACAAGTGTTGGTGAGTTTGTGGAGAAACTGGAACCCTCATACCCAGTTGGTGGGAATGTAAAATGGTGTATCTCATTGAGAACAAAAAGGTTTGTTTCCTCAAAAAGTTAAATATAGGGCGCCTGGGTGGCTCAGTTGGTTAAGCGACTGCCTTCAGCTCAGGTCATGATCCTGGAGTCCCGGGATCGAGTCCCGCATCGGGCTCCCTGCTCAGCGGGGAGTCTGCTTCTCCCTCTGACCCTCCCCCCTCTCATGCTCTCTCTCTCTCATTCTCTCTCTCAAATAAATAAATAAAATCTTTAAAAAAAAAAAAAAAGTTAAATATAGAGCTACCACAGGACCCAGCAATTCCACTCCTGGGCATGTATCTAAGAGAGCTGAAAACGAGTTCACACAAGCTCGTACACAAATGTTTGCAGCAGCATTATTCACAATAGCCACAGAGTGGAAGCAACCCAAATGCCCATCGACTGATAAATGGGTAAATAAAATGTGGTACGTCCATACAGTGAATGTTATTTGCCAATAAAAAGAGATGACATGTGGATACGTACTACATGGATGAACCTTGATAATAGCATGCTAAGTGAAGGAAACCAGACACAAAAGGCCACATACTGTATGATTTCATATATATGAAATGTCCAGAATAGGCACATCCATAGAGATGGAAAGTAGATGTTCGCCAGGGATGGAGGGTGGGGGGGTGGTCAAAGAGTGGCTGCTAATGGATACATGGTTTCTTTCCAGGGTGACAGAAATATTCTGGAACTAGATAGCGGTGATGGTTGCATAACCTTATGAATATAGTAAGAACCACTGAATTGTACACTTTAAATTGTGAACTCTTTTTTTTTTTTTTTAAAGATTTTATTTATTTATTTGACAGAGACACAGCGAGAGAGGGAACACAAGCAGGGGGAGTGGGAGAGGGAGAAGCAGGCTTCCCGCCGAGCGGGGAGCCCGATGCGGGGCTTGATCCCAGGACCCCGGGATCATGACCTGAGCCGAAGGCAGACGCTTAACGACTGAGCCACCCAGGCGCCCCGAACTCTTTTTTTTTTAAGATTTTATTTTTCTGTGGGGGGCCTGGGTGGCTCAGCCGGCTAAGCATCCAACTCTTGGTTTCAGCTCAGGTCATGATTTCAGGGTCGTGAGATTAAGCCCCCAGTTGGGCCCCGAGCTCATTGGGGCGTCTGCTTGAGATTCTCTCTCTCCCTCTCCCTCTGCCCCTCCTCCCCCGCTCTCTCTCTCTCTCTCTCAAATAAATAAATAAATAAATAAATAAATAAATAAATAAATAAATAAAAAGAGAGAGATTTTGGGGCACCTGGGTGGCTTGGTCAGTTAAGCGTCTGCCTTTGGCTCAGGTCATGATCCTGGAGTCCTGGGATCGAGCCCCGCAGCAGGCTCCCTGCTCAGCAGGAGAGTCTGCTTCTTCCTCTCCCTCTGCCCTTCCCCCTTGTGCTCTTTCGCTTGCTCTCTCTCTCTCAAGTAAATAAATAACATCTTAAAAAAAAAAAAAAGATTTTACATTCCTTCGAGGGATCTCTATGCCCAATGTGGGGCCCAAATTCACAACGCTGAGATCAAGAGTCACATGCCCCACTGACTGAGCCAGCCAGGCGCCCCTTAATGGTGAACTCCATGTTATGTGAAGTGTCATGTGAATTTTATCTCAATTTTTTAAAAAAAGTCAGTACAGCTGAAGTACTTAGAAGGCTACCCAGGCCATGGTGAGCCCTCAGGGAGTTTAGTTGCCATTTAGCTTAAACTCCATGGGACTTGTAGGGTGGTCCAGATCGAGCTGATAAAAAAAAATTCCTAAAAGGCATGTGACCTTTAGAGATTGAATTCACATACTTAATATATGTTAAATCATTTCTTGGGGCACCTGGTGGCTCAGTCGGTTAAACATCTGACTCTTGATTTTGGCTCAGGTCATGATCTCAGGGTCCTGGGATTGAGCTCTGTGTATCGGGCTCCCCGCTCAGCGGGAGGTCAGCTAGTCCCCCTCCCCCTCGGCCCCTCCCCCTGCTCATGTGCTCTCTCTCTCTTAAATGAATAAAATCTTAAAAAAAAAATAAAAAGCATTTCTTGGCATACAGTTTCTTCTTCCACTTATTTTTGTACTCAGTTTCGATTTTATATACTTTATACACATGTTTATGTATACATATAATAGAAACATTTATTTGTGGGGTGTTTTAAAATTTGATTTTCATGGTGCGCTTGGCTGGCTCAGTCAGTACAGCATGTGACTCTTGGTCTTGGGGTCATCAGTTCAAGTCCCACGCTTGGGCATGGAGATTACTTTAAAAAAATAAAATTTGATTTTCATGACCATTTCAGATATTTTTAAGATATGAGATGGGCTTCCAAGGCTCAGGCTGCATTTGTTTTTGAAGGCTCCATTGAGTTGTAGGTCCAGGGCTGCTTTGTGGCTGAGCCAGTCTGCTCAAGGCCAGGCCCTTCACTCTATCGCTTACAAGCTATGTGACCTGGGACAAGACTAAGGTTGCCAGATTTAAAGCAAATAAAAATACAGACACTGAGTTACATTTGAATTTCAGATAAAACAATACATTTTTAGTGTATGTTCCAAGTATTGCATGGGGCATACTTATACTAAAAAATATGTGTATATATTTGGTTTTTTTAAAAAGACTTTATTTATTTGAGAGAGAGAGAGCACAAGTGGGGTGAAGGGCACAGGGAGAAGCAGACTTCTCGCTGAGCAGGGAGCCTGATGCAGGATTCAATCCCAGGACCTTGGGATCATGACCTCAGCCAAAGGCAGACGCTTAACCAACTGAGTCACCCAGGTGCCCTATATATATTTGTTTTATCTGAAATTCTAGTTTACCTGGGCATTCTGTATTTTCTCTAGCAACCTTGAACATGACCCTTATTACCTGTGAAAGAAAGAGTTTTTTAATAGAATCCTATTTAATTCTTACAACTCCCTGTTCTTGCCACAGAACAGAACGGCTCTGAGAGGTTAAGTGACCTAGCTCAAGGTCACCCAGCCAGAAAATTACTGAGCTGGGATTTGAATTTGGTTGTGTGGAATTTGGATGCTCTGCTAAAATGGAACTCAAGATCAATAAGCCATGATCCACTTAGTGATAACATGGGAGTCATGAACTAACTTAGGAATGACAGAAGTTTTCATTGACAGAAGAATATATTTTTTTAAGATTTTATTTATTTATTTGACAGAGAGCAGAAGTAGGCAGAGGGAGAGGGAGAAGCAAGCTCCCCGCTGAGCAAGGAGCCTCTCGCGGGGCTCGATCCCAGGACCCCAGGATCATGACCCAAGCCGAAGGCAGCTGCTTAACCAACTGAGCCACCCAGGTGCCCCAACAGAAGAAGAATACTGAAAAAGAGTATTAGAGAATCAAATTTGAGGCAGTGTCTATACGAATCTCCTACTGCACCATAACACATTGCCACAAACTTGGTGACTCAAACAACACAAATTTCGTATCTTACCGTCCCAGAGGTCACAAATCGGAAATGGCTAAAATCCAGGTGTCCACAGAGCTGTGTTCTTCCTGGGGCTCTAGGAAAGAAGCTGCTCCTTGGCTTTTCCAGCAACTAAAGGCTGTGGCGTCTCTTGGCTCGTGGCCACATCGTTCCGACCCTGCCTCCTGCCATCATCTTCTCTGACTCTCACCCCCCGGCCTCTCTCTTATAAGGACCCGGTGATTACACTGGGCCCATGGGATAATCCAGGGGAATCTCCCCTTCTCTCCCCTTCTGCAAATCACATCTGCGAAGTCCTTTTTTGCTGTGTTAAGGTGACAAATTCACAGCTTCTGGTGATGAGGATGTGGAAATCTTTGGGGAGCCATCGTTCTGCCTACTGCACAGTCTAAGAGAGAAATGAGTGGATTGGTGTGCTCTGGGCCTTGACTACAGTCCCTTTCCTCTGCAGTTTTCAGAGGACTTACAGACAGCGTACTTTTGTTCTTCTCCCTGCACTGATCCTGGGAAGTGGATGAAGGAGGGCAGCATGGAGCCCATTCTGAAAGGGAAGCCGAGGAGGGGAGGCCCAGTGCCTGAGTCACACAGCCAGAGAGAGACTCGGGCCCAGAGCCTTTCATCAGCATCTTCTCTCCCGGGTCCAGGCCATGCGCCACTAGAACAGTGTTCTCACTGGTGGTCCGGGGCAACTCCTCAGGTAACCCACAATCTAGTAGAGGAAGCCCTCAAGGTGAGCCAGCTCCCTCAGCCCTGATTCTCCCCTCAGCAGGTGGCCTTCTCCCAACCAGGACAAGGAGGGAGGGAGCGAGAGAGGGAAGGAGCAGGCAGAGAACCTCCAACCTCAGCACGGAGCCCCAGACCTCGATGTCCGTTCACCTCGGGCATGTCCTTGACAGCAGTCCAGGCAGATGGTCCCAGCGATTTCCACACCAGAGGCAAGCTCTGGTTCTTAGAAAAGTCTTACAGCAAACTTCCCGGGAATGTCACTGTGGTTTATGGCTTTGCCTTTGAGTGCTGCTGGACAGGGGGCCAGGCTCTCTCCCTGCCCCACAGATGTTGGAAGGCAGCTACCAGGAACCTACTGATGCTTCTCTAGGCTTCCCTCCAGCCCCACCCATTGTCGAGGGCTTACATGTGCCAGACACCATCCAGGAACGGGGATACAGCTGCAAGTCTGACTGGCAAAGTGCCGGCTCCCCTGGCCCTCCCGCCTTGTTGGGGGCAGACCAACAGACTGTACCGAAGGATGGGGTAAGGATTCTGAGGATAGCGAAACAGAATGAGACGACAGAGGGAGACAGCAACTCGGGGGCCAGGGCTGTCCCCACTCCAAAGAGGAGAGAGATGGTTTAGGAAGGGCCACTTTGAGATGCAAATCCGAGGTTTACCCCAGAGCTCCTTGCTCCTCACCCCTACTCTGTGCAGCCTCCTAAAAGTCTCCCCTTGTGTCCTTCTCCAGGGAGACTAAGGGCACTTTGAGCCTGGGGGTGGTGTCCGGAGTCTGTGCATCATCCCTGAGGCTGCAGTCAGTCCCTCCTGGGGACAGAGTCAGGCTGTGGCCTGACTTCAGGGCCCCGAAGGAGCTAAGATGGCAGCTGAGTGCTAGCTGAGCCACCTGGGGGGAGAGAGCCGGAGGTGAGGGTGGGTAGCAAGATGTGAGGGGCTGGAGAACAGGCTGCCCCCCGCCCCCTTGGGCCTTGGGAGGGTGGCTGTCCCTGAGAGGGGACGGTGCAGCCTGTGGAGGAAACCGTTTCTATTTCGGGAGGCTGTTTAGCCTCTGCAAAGAGTGGCTGATGACATGCCCGGCACCTGGCTGGGTGGAAATAAACTGAGACATAAGGCAGTAATTGAAGTTGTGCCCTCTGTCAACCCAGCCACCGCCTCCTCCCTGGGCTCCAGAAGGTTGCTGGGGGCTGGGGGCGGGAGGGTGGGGGGGCGGGGGGGATGCTCCAACTAAATGATGCTGGTCCCTGCCCCGCCCTCCACCCCCAGAGCTTTCTCCTATTGGGTCCTCAGCTCCTGCCGTGTCCCCGCAAGGAGAGCCTGCCGCCTGACCTGCCTGTTGCCTTCTTACCTTCAGCAGCCCACCTCAAATGAAACCTCCTCCAGGAAGGCTCCCCTGATACGCATGCTGCTGTTCCCAGGTTGTGATTAATCACTACCCCCTGAGCACATACATTAGAGTTGGAAATCCACTTTGAGATGACTCAGCTCTGTGTCTAAGGCGAACTGACCTCAGCCCACCCCAGAGACACATGAGTGAAGTCCAGGGAGTCCCTGGAATTGAATGCAAAATCATGCGCAAAATCAAATGCACAGATGGTGGATAAACAGAATGTGGTAGAGCACACTGGGGAATATTATTCGGCTTAGAAAGGACTGGAGCACTGACGCGTGCTACGACATGGATGAGCCCAGAAAACATTATGCTGAGTGAAAGCAGGCCGACACAAGAGGCCCAATAGTGTGTGAATAGGCAAATCAATAAAGTCAGGAAGGAGATCAGAGGTTGCCTGGGGCTCCTGAGAGAGGGGAATGGGGAGTAATTGCTTGGTGGGTACAAGGTTTCTTTTTGGGATGCTGAAAAAGTTCTAGAACCAGATATTGGTGATGGTTGCACAACCTTGTGGGTGCACTAAATGCCTCTGAATTGCTTTTATTAAAATAGTCAAGGTTACATGTATTTTACCATAATAATTTTTTAAAAATCCAAATGCACATATTAGGGGAGAAACTTCTAGTTTTGCTTAGATTTTCCAAAGGTTAAGCAGCTCTGATCTGGTCTGACACCTTCATGAAGCAGATGGTGAAACTGAAGCACAGAGAGGGGACGGGACCTATCCAAGGCCACTCAGGCGACAGCAGCAGAGCCCCAGCCAGGTTCTGTACCCGCCTAACCAAGCACCTCTCCCACCCCCTTCTTCCATCGTCCTTTAGCCTCTGCGGAACCCTCCCTGAATAGCCCCCAGGCCTCTATTCTCCTCCTTGCCAGGCTACCCACAAGCTGTGCAAGCTCCCGAACTTAAAAGGCCTTCCAGAAGCTGGGCTCTTGGAATGAGTTTCATGAGCATTTGTCTTTAGCTCTAGAGTGGACTCTGAGCACCCAGAGAGATGTTTCTTATTTTCCTCCATATGTCACAGAGCTCCAGGTTTCTTTCTTCAAGAAAGAACTCACTGTTCACCTGCAAGGAGTGCAGTTAGCAGACAGCCTCTGAGGAACATTCTTTGCCCCAGAGGCCCACCACTTTGTTGGATATGCAAAACAGTCTGAGGCTCTCCTGCCCAGGCTCTCTCCTGCTCCTCCTCCCCCTTCATCTTTCATAGGCCCTACCACACCCCCGCTCCTCCAGGCAATAAACATCTTGCACTCCTACCCTCATCTCAGTGTCTGCTTCCTGGTCAGCCCAGATGGCACAGTGATCAGCTTGGTGTATCATAAGTGCTCCATAAATGTTCATGGAGGAACTGAACTGATGACTCCCTGGGAGGGCTGGGGTGGTGGTGGAAGGAAGCCGGTGCTTGGGCCTCTGAGAGCAAAAGAGAGGCTGCCCATGGAGGATGTCTCAGTCACAAGAGGAGTGACCATGTAGGGGGGCATGAAGAGACTGTGCCCCCTAGGAGAGGCCCAGTAATGAGGAAAACACAGGGAGCCCAGAGACTAACCAAGCATCCTCCCTACTTCCTCCCCTGTCTAGGGTAGACTGCAGCAAAGCTCGGACCTGGCCCAGAGGACAGGGCGAAGAGTCCTGGCCTTGGATTTGGGAGAACCAGGTTCAAATTGTCCTTCTTGCTAAGTCAGGTGATTTTATATCCCCTTCTTCTGTAGACCTCAGTTTTTTCATCTGTAAAATGGGTATAGAGTGCATCTCCCCAACCCTAGCATCATTTTGAGAACTGACTGGGAAGATTCTACAGCTTCCGGAGGGCCCTGTAGGGAGTAGTTTAAATGCATACTCTCAGTTAATCCTTACAGTGGCCTGTGTGAGAGGCATTATGACCTTCATTTTATAAGTGAGAAAAGTGTGGCTCAGAGAGGTCAAGGGGCTGGTCCAAGAACACACAGCTAGCAAGTAGGAAGTCTGGCTCTAAACCCCCTTTATTACTCCACACAGTTTGAGTGACTACTATGTGCCAAACTTGGGTTAGGGTGGGGACAAGTGACAGGTCTGCCATGTTCTTATGGAGTTTACATTCTCACAACGAACTCGACAACGGGCAGCCCCCTCAACAAACAGGGTAACTCGAGAATGCATTAGGGCTCTAGGAAAAAAATAAACTGGGTGCAATTATCAAGTTGAGACCACAGAGGAGCTACTTTAAATTCAGGGGTCAAGGGCAGCATCTCCAAGGGCTGAAACCAGCAGTATGAGAAGAGCCCAAGCCGGGTAAAAGCCTGATGTATTTGGGAAGTGACGGAAGGCCTGTGGCGAGCGCGGGCGGTGGGGGAGGACACAGGTGGCCGGAGGGGACAGGCAGGGGCCACCAGGTCACTGAAACCCACGGGAAGCCACGCAGGGGGTTTCGGCATGGCGTGAAAGGAACGATCGGGCCGCGGCTGTCTGAAGGCGCAGACCGAAGGCCAGAGCCGGGGCCGCCCGGACCCGGTCCTCCCGCCCACCTCTCCCGAGCTGGGGGGCCTCGCCCCGCCCCCGCTGGCCGCTGACGTCACGGCGCTCGCCGCCGCCCCTGTGACGTCACGCCCCGGCCGAGCGCTGTGCTCGGGATCCGCGCGCCCGAGGAGCGGCTCGCGGCGGGCGCGTGGGCGTGGCCGGATGAAAAAGATGGCTGCCAAGCAGTCTCCGCCCAAGTTAATCGGTGGGTGCGCGCCCCCGCGCGGGACGCTGGTTGCTATGGACGCGTTGGCGGCCGCTGGCGGGAGGGCACGCGCGCGGGGTCTGCGGGGTGCCGCACAGCCTCTTTATCCCGGGTCCCCGCGGCGCAGGGCCACGCTCACAGCCCGGGCGACACCATGAAGTCTCTAAAGAAGGACTCCCGCCTCAGAATACCTGCAAACAAATTCTTGGAGGCCGCAGAAGTCATTAAAGGTTGGCGCTGGCTCCTTGGGAACTCAGGAGAAGCCGACAGGGGCTGGGGTTCTTGGATGGGACTCACGACACGGGGCCTGGAGGACGGGGGTGACACCAGGATGGAGGTAAAGATCGCGGGGGAATGGGGTACGAACAAGGCGTACCCCATACCTCAGGGATGATGTACAAGGCAGCGACCCCCGAAAGGGAGAGGGTCCAGTGCACTGGGCCTTGGGGATGGGGACATAGGAAGACTGACAGAGGCCTCAGGGATCAACTGCTGGGGAGATGGCCTTGGGCAGGAAGGCAAAGGAGACTTCTACCTCTAACCATAGCGTAGGGTGGGACTCTGAAGGCAAGCGCCCTCCACTGGGTGGGTTGCAGAAGGGTCGGGAAAGAGTTTCAGAAGGGTCAGGACCGGAGCCCTTGGGAAAAGAAATTCAGGAAAGAATGCAAGAAACATGTTGAGGCGGTGGAACCAACACCTCGGGGGGATTCTGTGAGGGTGTCCACCTAAGAGGCCTGCTGGAAAACCCCAGGCGTAAGGCCTAACTTGGCCAGTTCTGTTTCCCACCACGTATATCCTTTCCAGATGGATGACACCTGTCCCACTTGTTTAACCTGGAGCCCGTTGCAGACATGACTACTTCCTGGCCACCTCAGCTACCCTCTGGTTGCAGGTGGCAGAGTCCCAGGGTGTCTGACTGCAGACTGACCCCCATGGACGTGTTCCCATTTGCAGCTCACCCCCTGTCTCCATTTTTTGCTGTTCCCATTTGTTGAGGGCCTGCTGTGTGTGGGCACCGTGCTGGGCAGCAACGGTGTCAGTATTCACTGTGTCACCCCAGCCCACAAGAAACAGAGTCTAGTGAACTACCAGAAGGGGAACCAGACAAATACCGATGCTGTGATACAGGGGTCCCTAAGTGGTTAAGGGGGCTCAGAGCACCTGACCCAGGCCTTAGATGCTAGAATCTGGGGGGAAGGTTTTCTGAAGCAGGTGACATCTGTGGTTGGCCTTCTTCCTCCCCTCCCTCTCCACCCCACCCCCACCCCCCAAAAGGCAGTTTACTTCTCCAGGTCTAGGGAGCAGGGAGCGGCATGAGCTGAAGCATGGAACTAGGACATTGGTGGCCAGGGCAGAGGTGGTGGGTGTGGAGGAGAGGGAGGGAGCCAGGTAGGGCTGCACAGGTAGGCAGGGGCCAGACCAAGCAAGGACTTTACTTGCTAGGTCAGAAAGTCTGGGCATGCTCTTGCAGGCCCTGGGGAGACCCAAAGCCAGCCTCAGAGCAGTGGTGAAAGCTCAGTGTGAGGAGGGGGACAGGTCTGCTGGGGCCCCTGGGAGGCCTGCTTAGTTAGTATGGCTGGCTTTAATCCCTCTTCATAGTATGAAAGTCCTCTTTAGGCTGGGTTGAGAGACTGTTTCATGATATAATTTTTTTAAGATTTATTTTTATTTGAGAGAGAGAGAGACTGAGCATGAGCCGGTGGGGGGAGGGGCTGAGGAAGAGGGAGAAGCAGACTCCCTGCTGAGCAGGGAGCCCACCGAGGACATGGGGCTCGATGCCAGGATCCACCCAGGCACCCCTCATGATATAATTCTTAACAGTCGAGAGAGAGAAAAATAGCTGGGCCCTTTTCCCAAGGGCAGTCAAGGGCTTTCCTAGCTATTGCCTCCTGCACACCTAGTTTCTGGATCTTATCAAATTTGAACTTTCTGCTATAAACAACTCAAGGAAAGATTTATCACTACATATTTATTTTTAAGAAAGGGAAATGTAGTTTGCTAAATAGCCATTTGAGTTGAGAACACGCACTAGGGTGAGGAGGGAAAAAAAACCAGTGTTTAGCAGGCAAGATGCCTTCCCCCCCCTTTTCTTCCCACTGATATCTCAGGGGATGTCGGTAATGTAGTAGCACAATACTTTTATTCCCCCCCCCCATATAATACAGCTAATCAACAAATATAATCTCATGCTATGTTTTTCCAGGGTCTCTGAATTACAAGCAAAAAGGCAAGCAAATATTGTGACTCTAAATCTGTTTAGGGACGTGAGCCCTTTTTGACTTCCAGGTTTCTCCCTGATTTTGTTAAGAAACCGGGAAGACTCCCAGCAGTCCCAGATGCCCCTCCCTGATAAGTAAAGCTCAGCCCTGGTAGGGACAGCCTCTCCCTTGGTTCCACCATGCAATCCTGAAGTCAGAATTTCCCAAAGACCTTGATCAACACTGAAAAAAGATAACGTTAGATAACACAAGAAACAGAAAACTCGAGGCCAGGTTTCTTCTCCCTCCAAGGCTTCCCCCTCTTCCCCCACCCCTACCCCATCTGAGCACCTTGCTTCCAGCTACCTGGCCTAGCTCCAGCTGAAATATCACCCCACTGCCCCGTGCAAGGGGGCTGGTCTCTGACCCCCTCACAACTGCCAGGATCAAGGGAGAAATGCCAGCTATGGGGCTTACCAGAAGCCCCACTCAACTTGGGTTTCCAGACCAAACAACAGGAAATAGCTGAGCCTCCATAGGTTTAGAGTAGTGAGACATATCTCGGACCCTGCTGAGTTCTCCCACAGGTCCTCAAATGACCCCCCCCCTCCACAATAGTCCTTCCTCCCTGCTCTTCCCAACAAGCGTCTCCATACCACCACCCTCCCCCGCCCAGCCCCCAGTCCACCTGGCTTACCCTCATTGGATGAATCACTCTGAAATGCTGCTTTTACCAATGCACTCTCCTGGACCAAACTTCCTTCCTGCCAGCAAGAAGACAGATGCTTCAGCCTTACTTTACCAAGCTGTCATGCCCTGATTTTTCTATCATCCCCAATAGCACCCCCACCTCCCCAACAAGCCTCCTGTGTCACTATGCCCACATATGCCATGCTCTGCCCTGCCTCCACCTTTGCTCTGTGACCTCACCTGAAACACCTCTGTTTGCTGCTCTGCCTGTTCGAAGGCTTCCGGTCCTTCAGGGCCTCACTCAGCCTCTGACCCCTGCACCTGCTCTTCTGAACCTTTCTTTACAGCCCTAACCTGTATGATCCACATCCATTTGTTCCTTCTTTGGTGTGTAACCAAACACATTGTCTGTGCCATTAACCCAGGCCCTTATGTGATGCTGGTGTGTGTCAGGGTCTGCTGCAGTTTTCAGGTCCTCAGGGTACTTGGTAAATATTCTCTAGGGTGAGTTGAAGTTTAAAATGTATATATCATTTTTCTAAAGATGTCCTCTTAACTAGAGCACACTCCTCCCTCACTGTATGCTATATCAGAGCTTTGAACTGCATTCAAGATAACCTCAGAAAAACCTCAGAGCAGAGTTTCACGATTTTGGAAACCTTTAGCAATGTTGAAGGTTTATAAATTTACACATGGTAATTACACACCCACCAGTAAAAAGCACACATCTGGAGATGTGAAATCCCTTGGAGAGCAGTAGACCCAGCCGAGGTGACAGATGGAGAAAGCAAATGTCCTGGAAAATAGAAATAATTCCAAAGTATTTATTTATGTAAAGTCTATTTATTTATTTATTTATTTATTTATTTATTTATTTATTTAATCAATCAATCAATCAATCTTCCAGTGTGGGGCTTGAACTCATGACCCCGAGATCAAGAGTCACATGTTCCTCCAACTGAGCCAGCCAGGCGCCCAAAATTCCAACATGTGTATAAAAGCAGGCCTTCAGCTGCTACCAGTTCTCTCTTGACCACCAATGTTGGCAACTTTGTGTTGAAGGGAGAGAGGAAGTGGAAATGAAAACCTAAGGCCGTACCCCCACGTATGGCACTGGGTGGGACCAGAACTCGGGGTCAAGCCGGTCGGCCCTGTTGGCGTGTGCGCCGTGTGGTTTAACTGACAGATACTCCTGGGTGTCTGCTGACCCCACTGCTGAGGAGAGGACTCTGACCGATAGGCTGCATTTGGAGTTATGTTGGCATGATTGTGGCTTGGGTTTTTTGGCCACCATGTGGGCATTTCCTAAAAACATTTGATTTGGGTCATCAAAACCACTGCTTTGATGTTTTAGTGATAAGGCCCCTTACAAATTAGAGCACTGGGAGTAGCAGTGGACAAAGCCAAGTTTTGTTGTTGTTGTTTTTTTAAAGAAAGCATTTAATGTTTTCTTATTTTTTTTTTATTCTATGTATTCATTTGAGACACAGAGATACAGAGAGAGAGAGCGCGAGCATGAGCAGGGAGAGAAGCAGAGGGAGAGGGAGAAGGAGGCTCCCCGCTGAGCCAGGAGCCCGATGTGGGGCTCGATCCCAGGACCCTGGGATCATGACCTGAGCCGAAGGCAGACGCTTAACCATCTGAGCCACCCAGGCGCCCCGCCAAGTTTTGTTTTAAAGTCCCTGAAGGCAGGACTTGGGCTTTCTTTTGATGATTCTGTCAGGCCTTACGTCCAATCATTCTAAACCAGGGGGCAACAGACAGGAGGACCCTAGGCAGAGCGACAAGATGCATTTGAAACCGTAAACCCACGTCTGTGGGAGGAAGTCAGGGAGGGTGTCCTCACTGGGGAGTGACTCGCTCTGTCCACGAGTTCTCAGTGCTGTGCTTCGGACGGCTCGTGTGAGAAACAGGCTCTCCACTTTCCTCCAGTCCCATGAGCCGCTTTTGTCAAACCCTTCATTCCCCCAGGAGACTCCTAAAGAGTCCCCCCCGCCGGCCCACTCCGTCTTGCATGCCCTAATCCATTCCTTGCCGTGTTGTGACCCTCAGGGTAAAGACCGAAGTCCTTTACACAGCTCACTAAGCTCTTGGCCAGGTGGTGCCTACTTCCCTCCCTAAGCACTGCTCCCTACCCCCCACCTTGCTGCACTCCAGCTATTTAAAAAATGTGCTTAGAGTTCCAGATGCCCATTCTGTTCTGTTGCCTCTAGGCCTCTTCGTGCGCTTCTCTTTGGCATGCCTGTTCCCCAGTGTGTTTCCCGTGTCTAAGTTCCGTCATCTTCAGCTCATAGTTTAAACATCACCTCCTCAGGAAGCCCTCCCTGACTGCCCCGCACACGGGGCTGGGGCCCCCCTGAATGCCCCCATAGTGACCCTAGTTCAGTGACCCTGTTTGACAATCTAGTCTCCCAGGCTTGTGCTCTTAGAAGTCTGAGACTCTGCCTTATATGCCCAGAGCCTAGCACAGTGCCTGGCTAGATGCTTAAACAGTATTTATTACATGAAAGAATGTGAAATAAATGCTCAGGGGTGAATGCTCTGCTTCCCCCAGAGCATCCGCATTTTAGCCAACGTCCTAAGAAACCTGAAGTCTTCCCCTAGAACAATGCATCAATGCCAGCAATGGGGAAGGCTGAGAAATCATCTAGTCCAGTTGTCCCAAACTCCTATGCATCAGAACCACCTAGGGGGTTTTAAAAAAATACAGTTTCCCTGGCCCTGGCCCCACAAAGTAGCCAGGAAGCTGTATCAGTAAAACTCTTCAGAAGACCCTCAGGCAGACATCTGACTAATATTTGGGAGCCATTGCTTTAGTCCAGCTTTCTCTTTTTACAAGAAGGAAGACGGAGACCAGGAGAGGGTAGGTGATATGCCCAAGGTTGTATAGCTTGTAAGTAGCCGAGCCTGGAATGGACTATCTTCTGATCTCAACTCCAGCTCCAAAAGTTCCAGTCACTGTAGCAGGCCAAGGGGGACAGGTAGGGGGACCTTCAAGAGAGAACTCCAGGCCATCTTGGCAGCCTCTGCTGTCTGTCCGGGTGTTGAGCTCTGCCTTCTACCATGCAATCTAATGTAGATAGATATTAGCTATTATATATTAGAATATATTATATACCTATATTAGAATATATACTGTATATTAGAAATATATATATAGGGCGCCTGGGTGGCTCAGTTGGTTGAGCGGCTGCCTTCGGCTCAGGTCATGATCCTGGATCGAGTCCCGCATCGGGCTCCCTGCTCGGCGGGGAGCCTGCTTCTCCCGCTCCCGCTCCCCCCTCTTGTGCTCTCTCTCTCTCACTCTCTCTCTCAAATAAATAAATAAAATCTTTAGAAAAAAAAAAAAGAAATATATATATATTTCAGCACTTGTATCTTTCTGCTTCTCTTTAGAAAAGAAGCGGGCAAAGGTAGCTGAACAGCCTACACCCCCCATTCAGGAAGAACCTGAGCCTGTTAGCAATATCCTACAAGGGGATGACATTCTTGCCTTAGCCATTAAGAAGGAAGACCTGAAGAAGGTAAGGATAAAGTCCAGGGATCCCTTACTGCAGGATGAGCATTTCCGGGTCAGTCTGTGTGGTCTAGAACATCAGCCATGTCCACTGTCTCTTCACCACCTCCCTACTCAGAGGGAGGGTCTAATTCCATGGAAAAATTGGACATGGATTCTTTGCACTTCTGCATCTAAAGGAATTTACTATGTTGTTTGTTTTAACGTTGCTGAGAGTCCTATAGAACCACAGGGAAATGAGATGTTGAGGTGTCTTGCTTCTCATGGAGGCAAGTGCCCGTCATCCCCATTTCGCAGAAGGGAAAATGAGCCCGAGAAGCACATTACAGATGTGGATACAGCTGCTAAACCCTAACCCCATGCTTTACCTGGAAGAGTCAGCCACTTCTCCCCTGCACTGTCTGGAGGATCTAAATGTTACTTTTTTCCGCCCGGATGTTGCTGAGCCTTATGTCTGTGGCATATAGGCATTTCCTCGACAGAGCATATGGACAGAGCTGGAGCAACATATTTTTCAGCCTTCAGGAGTTCCACCAAGAATTGGGACAGAGGGGATGGGTGGCGTTTTTTCCTCCTCCTGATCTCAAGTGCAATTCTCCTCTGTTTTGTTTTGTTTTAGCAACACATTCCTCGCTTTATTGAGACACAAGATAGACCTGCTATCACCCAGAAATTTATCATCCGTAAACTCAGACCCAAGGATCCAAAGAGGAAGGTCTGCCGCTTAGTAGCACATCCTGCTACTCCAGATGCAGCCACGAAGCCCCTGGACTACTCTGGTATGGCCCCGCCTTGGCCCGGGCCTCTGAGTTCATGGGCCGGCCTTGAGAGGGAGCTGGGTCACCCTCAGCAAGTAACCCCCTCGAAACATTGACATGAGCTAGTCCTTCCCCTCCGCTGCCCCTCACCCAGGCCCAGGTGACAGCTTCCATGACCGTGACCAGATCCTGCCTCACCACATCTTGGGGAGTCTCCAGGACTTTAAGAGAATTGCAGTTGCTCAAGGGAACACCCAGGTTGGTTTGTACAGAGTTGCTGGGGCGGGGAGGGGAGTTGGGGAGGAGAAGTCACTGAAGCCATTCGGGTCATAGCCACCTGGCGGAGTCAAGCAGGACTGGGGGACTGAGGTTACAGAGACAGTGCCAGTCTCTGGGCCCTGGAATCTGAAGTGCTCGTGACCCTCCCCTGAAAGAGTAAAGCCACTTAAACTAGCTTCAGCTGAAGTCAGCAATTCACTATAAGGATACAGAGGCACCTCAAGGAACCCCAAAGCCAGAGGGTGTCCGACTCCAGACTGGAACCCAGAGAAGCCGCAGGGCTCGGGGCTCCCGCTCCCCCACTGCCCTCCACTCCTCTGTGCACCAGCTTCATTATGCCTTCTCCAGTGCCTGGCCTGCTCTCCTCTTTGGTGCACACGGGGAAGGACGGTGGCTTCCTGCAGCTCCCGGGGCCGCGTGTCTGTCTGTCTGTCTGTCTGTCTGACTTTCCCGGTGTGCAGTGCTTTGCTCGCTCTCCGCTCCTTTGCTTCCCTGGCTCCAGGCAGAACATCTCTGATGGGTCTGGTGCTAAGAGGCCTGGGGTCATATAAAAATGACTCTGTCGCCCTGCAGGTGAAGGTGTCAATTAGCATCAGTTGTGAGGGGGACAGAGAGACTGAGAATGGCTGACCACCGTCTCAGAACAAAGATTCCCATCTGAAAGAGAGGGCCCTGACGGGGGCTTCCAAGGCTCCCTGGTTCCGTCACTTGCTAAGTTAGGGTCCAGAAGAGAAGGGACTCTGAGCAGAGGGGGAGGGCAGCAGGGGGTGAGGCCTGGAGAAGTCTCTGCTCAGCCCTGGCTCCGCGTCTGCTCACTGTCCTCTGCATGCTCTCCCTGTACGTTTCAGCTGGCTGAGCTGATACGCACCCCGCCGGGCCTGGTGACCCTCATCTCTGCTAAAGAAGAGCCAAAGCAGAAAGCCCCAAAAGAAGAGAAGGCACATCCCTGGGCCCCACCTCCCCAGCACAACTTTCTCAAAAACTGGCAGCGCCACATCGCCTTGTGGAAGAAGCAGCAGGAAGCCCTCAGTGGTGAGCAAAGGGGACAGGGTTCCCGCGGGGCCTTGGCCACCACCGAGGCTCCACTGCTGTTTTTTTCTGTCCCTCCACCTCGCCGAACATTGTGCCATCCACTCCCAAGTGCTTCTTGCTCTTAGTGGGTCCTGACATCAGCCCAGCCATGGGGCTGACCAGTGCGAAGTGCTAGGGTCCCTGTTCTGACTTGAGGGAGGGTCCGTGTTCTTGGTTCTCGCACTCTCTAGAACGCCTGAAGAAGCCCGTGAGCGAGCTGCTGATGCACACTGGGGAGACCTACAGACACATCCAGGAGGAGCGGGAGCTCATTGACCGAACACTTTCAACACAGCATGATGGGAAGGTAAGGACGGAGTTCCCAAGTGCTCTGTGAGGAGCGGGTCTGGGCCCAGGGATGGCTGCCTCAGGTTGCACAGTTGGGAACAAAAGAATCTGCTCATTGCAAGGCATTGTTTTGTTGTTGTTGTTGTTGTTGTTGTTTTTAATTAATTAATTTATTTTTTTATTCTTATGTTAATCCCCATACATTACATCATTAGTTTTAGATGTAGTGTTCCATGATTCATTGTTTGTGCATAACACCCAGTGCTCCATGCAGAATGGGCCCTCCTCAATACCCACCACCAGGCTAACCCATCCTCCCACCACCCTCCCCTCTAGAACCCTCAGTTTGTTTTTCAGAGTCCATCGTCTCTCATGGTTCGTCTACCCCTCCGATTTCCCCCGCTTCATTCTTCCCCTCCCGCTACCTTCTTCTTTTTTTTTTTTCTTAACATATATTACATTATTTGTTTCAGAGGTACAGATCTGAGATTCAACAGTCTCATTGCAAGGCATTGTTAAGCCCTCAAGGCCTTCACGAAATCCTATCATTGGTCCTTACTGGGCATTCCGGCCGCCTGGCTAGCTAGGTTACGCAACCCGCGGTGGTCAGTGGTAGTCCGTTTCAGGGGAAAGATATCACCGGTACTGGGTTATTAGAATAGTCTCAGTGTTCTAAAAGCCGAGGCTCCAGCTTTCAGGTGACCCGGGGCACCGTCCTGTGCTGTGGTTTGTCAGTGCAGTGCCGTCCGTCTGGGGCTACAGCAGGGCATCCAAAAAACAAAGTGGATGTTCTATCCTGCTCTCAGGGCAGCAGCGAATCCCCCCAGGGAAAGCATCTGAAGTCTGTGGCACTCTTGTCCCCCCGGGCCCCCCACCTCCACCAGCCTCTCTCCAAAGAGCCCAGGTGATCTGACTCCCATGTCCTTCCTTGCCAGAGCTGTGAAGAGACCAGTGGGTTCTGGAGTCGCCTGGAATACCTGGGAGATGAATTGACGGGTCTGGTAATGACCAAGACAAAAGCTCAGCGTGGCCTCCTGGAACCGATCACTTATGTCAGGAAGCCCCAGTGCATCCAGGCGGAGATGGGTGAGGAGTGGGCCGGAAACGCTGGCTGGCCTAGGAGGGGGGACAGCGTGGCTCTGGAGTGAGAACGGCCTGGCATGGAGGCCCATAACTGCCGGAGGTCCAGCCCCCCCTGCAGTAAGACAGCGAAAGGAGGGGGAGGGGGGCGAGTGGGAGCAGGGGCTGTGGGGCTGCTCTGTCCACACGGCCGCCATGGCTCGTGGTCATCGAGCACCTGGAATGTGGCTAGCGTGGACTCAGGTGTGCTGTAAGTGTGAACTACACACTGGGTTTTGAAGATTGTACTAAAAAATATACTTTATTAATCATTTTTACATTGATTACATGTTGAAATGATACTATTTTTTATCTGTTGGGTTAAACTATATTACTAAAGTGAATTTCACCTGTTTCTTTTCACCTTTTCCAATGTGGCATCTAGGGAATTTTAAATGACGTCCGTGGCTTGCATTTGTGGTTTGCATGCTATTTCTGTGCTGGGTTCAGGCCCCGGCTGTGTTGGGTTTGCGAACTCCAGTGAGTTACTTAAGCTCTCTGGTCCTCAGTTTCCCCATCTGTAAAGTACTGTGGGACGTGAGAGTGTTAAATGAGACAGGGTGTGTAGTGAGAGATTGCAATTGTGATTATAATCCAAAGGTTTGCAGGGTTGCAAGCTGATCTTGCAAGAGTCCTGCATAGGGCTGCTGAGGCGGGAGGTACAGGGCGGGAGGACCAGAGTCCAGCCGCACAGGGAAGCTGTATTCTCCCCTTTCCCAGAAGTGGTGCTGGGGTGGGTGCTCACAGAGCCCTGGAGAGTGGGTGGGGAGAGGCCACCGCAGACGACTGTGCTGAGGGCCCCTGGACCCTACTGCTCCAGGACTGCTGGCCCAGAAGGAGGCTCCGTACCGCTACACCTGGGATCGGAGTCTGTTTCTGATCTACCGACGCACGGAGCTGCAGAAGGTCATGGCAGAGCTGGATTTTAGCCAGCAGGTCAGTATGCCTCTGTGCCGGGTCCAAAGCCCCTCGAGATGTGCCTGTCTTCAGTCAGTTAATCTTCCCTTTCTCGGTCTCTCTGAGGATATTGATGGCCTGGAGGTGGTGGGCAGAGGGCAGCCTTTCACGACTGTTAAGGTGGAAGACTATTCAGTATTTGGTAGGAGCCAGGAAAGCTCCTCTGAAGACATGGTGCCCTTGTGAGTTGGCCTGGGCCCTAGGGAGAGAGGTTGGAAAGAGTGGCTTCCCCCGGCACCCACAGTATGAAGGGCAGACTCCCCCCTCTGAAATCCAGGTGCCTCCATCCCAGCCTCTCTCTGGGCCCCTTCCAACACCTGTGCCAGCTCCCTTCCAGCAACCAGCCCCTAATGGGGATTTCCTGGCCATTCCTTTGCTGGTGAGTGCCGTGCATGAAGAGTCTCTGTGAGTCCAAGAAGTGCCCACCTGTAGGAACAGAGCAGGACAAAGTGAAGCCCGAGTGGAGCTGAGGGTACTTCATCAGAGGGCAGAGGCAGGCACCTCTCCAGACTTCCTGGCAGCCATTTCCCTGGGCTCCGTGGGGCAAGACTGTGGTAGCTTCGGGGAAAATAAGTCGTTGGTTTTTCTTACAGAGACTTGGCCAGTTACCCTGATGTGGTCCCCATGCCTATTCTTGGCCCTTCTCTGCTGTTCTGTGGGAAGCCAGCTTGCTGGATCAGAGGCAGTAACCCACAGGACAAGGTAAAACTGCTTCCACCCTCACCCACCTGCTGGAAGGGCCTCCCTCGGGTGCCGTCCCAGGGTGACTGTGGCAGTCACAAGGAGCCTGGACAGTCACCTATTTGCATTTTTATCTGGTCATGCATTCAGCATGTCTGAAAATGGTAACAGCAGTGCTAACTTGCGCCAGAATAAAATCACAAGGCTGAAAAGAGACTGTCACAAGCCACCCAGTTTGTACCTAGCCCACAAGCATGTAAATAAGCAAACCTTCTCAAACAGGTACGGCTTCAAGAAAGTTCTAAAATATTCTTCAGGGGGCGCCTGGGTGGCTCATTCGGGGTTAAGTGTCCGACTCTTGATTTCAATTCAGGTCATGATCTCAGGGTCATGAAATTGAGCCCCATGTCGGCCTCCATGCTGGGCGTGAAACCTGCTTAAGATTCTCTCTCTCCTGGGCACCTGGGTGGCTCAGTTGGTTAAGTGTCTGCCTTTGGCTCAGGTCATGATCCCAGGGTCCTAGGATGGAGCCCCACATTGGGGTCCCTGCACAGTGGGGCTTCTTCCTCTCCCTCTGCCCCTCCCCCCTGCCATGCTCTCTCTCTCTCTCTCCCCCCTCTTTTTCTCTCAAATAAATAAAGTCTTTAAAAACAAAAAAAACTAGGGGCGCCTGGGTGGCTCAGTCGTTAGGCATCTGCCTTTGGCTCAGGTCACAATCCCAGGGTCCTGGGATTGAGCCTCGCATCGGGCTCCCTGCTCGGCCAGGAGCCTGCTTCTCCCTCTCCTACTCCCCCTGCTTCTGTTCCCTCTCTAGCTGTCTCTCTCTCTCTCTGTCAAATAAATAAATAAAATCTTTAAAAATAAGTAAGTGAATAAAAATTAAAAAAAAAAACTAAAAAAAGATTCTCTCTCTCCTTCTTCCTCTGCCCCTCCCCCGAACCCCCCTCAGCCCACCCCTGCTTGCGTGCATGCCCAGCTCTCTTTCTCTTAAAAAAAAAAAGACTTCAGGTCTAAGGAGCAGAACCGTTCATCAGATACAAAATCTGTTTTCTCTCCCCTTCTTGCTGGGGATGGCAGAGATGGCCCCTATCGGGGTACCGTGATAGCACTCAGAGCACCCAGGCCCTGGAAGATGGGGACACGGGACTTTCGGTGCCAAACCCAGAAAAGTCCCTGGCAAACCAGGACGAATTGGTCACCGTAGGCCAGAGCCTTCCTCAAAGATGTTTCTCATACCTCCTCCTTCCCTAGAAGCACGTTGGAATTGCTGTCCGCTTGACCTTTGAAACTCTAGAAGGGGAGAAGACATCTTCGGAACTGACCACGGTCAATAACGGCACAGTGGCCATTTGGTACACCTGGCGGCGGCGCTCCCAGCTGGACTCCTTCCAAGACCTGAAGAGAAACAGGATGCAGCGGTTTTATTTCAACAATCGGGAAGGTACCTGGCTGCCTCGCTCCCCGCCTCCCATCCTCGGTCTGTGAGGAGCCACAGTTTGGCTGATGCTCCTGTAAGGTTGAGCCGCTCTCCCCTGCCTCCTTTCTTCTGTGAACTGTGTCCTCTCCTAACTGTTCATGTCAGCTGGGGGAACAGTCAAACTCTTGAGAACACCAAGAGGTGAGTCACCAGAGAGCAGAAATTTTCTCGGGGTTCAGTTACCTTTGTGTTCAGGCCTGAGGCTAGGATGACCGCCCCCCCATCCCTGTTTGCCTGGGACTTCCCAATTTTTGCATGGAAAGTCGAAAGTCCCATGTCCCAGGAGACCCCTCAGTTCTGGGCAAACTGGGATGGTCCGTCACCCTGCCTGGGGCTCAGGTAACTGTACATGCCTAGGCTTAGGGCTCAGTGAACTGTCTTCGTGCAGGCTTGGGCCCAGCTAGCTCCTGTGTGGTGAAAACTCCTGTCTCGGTCCCTCTCAGGTGTGATTCTGCCTGGAGAAACGAAAACCTTTACCTTCTTCTTCAAATCTTTGCATGCTGGCATCTTCAGGGAATATTGGGAGTTTGGAACCCACCCCACCCTATTAGGAGGGGCTCCCCTGCAGGTCAATCTCTACGCAGTCTCCCTGACCCAGGACATTTTTAGGGAAGAAAGGAAGTTACTGAAGGTAAGCGACCCAGGACCTTGGCGCCATGGACAGCAGATAGGTTCCCCTGGACTTCTTCCTGGCGCTGCCTACGGGGATCCTGCTTCTCCCAGCCCCAGAGGGGAGTGTTTCACAGGCAGGCAGCTGTTTTTGCTCAACACACACTCCCAAGGGCTTTGTGATGTAAAAGGTGGGTGGGCACGGAGAGGAGGAATAGCTTGGAGGCCCCCAGAACTACTAGAAGTACCGTTTGTTCACTGTTGTCTGACTCTATCCCGTGGGGTCCGATTTAACTGGCAAGCCTTCAAAACCAGAGAGAAAAACCTAACTAGTGGGGCTGACACCCAGAGAGAGAGTGAGGTGGGCACTGGGCCCCGTGTCGTTGTCAGTTCCGGAGCTGACCAGCTGGGGCGGTGCTTCCAGGCGCTCTGGAGAAAGCCGCCTCTTTCTGCTGTGGCCCCCAGATACGAGCCAACTCCGTTAGCTGGGGCTCAGCCCACCGTGAGCACGGGTCATGTGGACAAGTGCCACGTCTGCTTTACTTGCTGACAGTAGGACCTACCTCTCACATGAGACGCCCCTCCACTCTTCTGTGACACCCAATGGTGTGGCCAAGCCACGTCCACAACAGGGCCCAAACCGTGTGGTCCTTGCTCCTTGCCCTTCTTCCTAACCTGGGGGAAGTGCTGACTGTGTGACCTTCTGGCCCCACGAGGGAGCAACATCTCTGGAACTGGCTTCCCCACTACATCCTTTCAGTCTCTTTTAGAGAACAAGGATATTTAGGGTTACCCAGCGGTTTGAGTCTGAGAATAGGTGTGTGTGTGTGTGTGTCTGTGTGTGTGAGAGAGAGAGACAGATAGATGACAGACAGACGATGGCAGGAGCTCAACCCCTAGGAAGGCACAAAGTCCTGAGGGCTCTGGCTTCCCTCGAGGGTGCAGCATGGGTTTCGAAAGGCTGAGCTGCCATCTTGTCCCATCTTCCTTTCCCCAGCTCAAGCTGGCTGCCCACGAAGCAGTCACCATCGTGGAGAGCGTGCTGCAGGAGCTGCTGAGTGGGATCCTGACCCTGGAGCGTGTACAGTCCCCTGTGGACGCCTATCTCACTGAGGAGGACTTGTTCCACCATAGGAATCCTCGGGTACAGGCCAGCGCCGGCCCCTGCGCCCTCACACACGCCTGGGCCCGCTCTGAGCATCTTCCATGAGTAACTCACTTTCTCACAGCAGCCCGCTGACCAGGGGCACTATTTATATCCTTGCTTTACAGTGAGGAAACTGAGGCCCAGGGCGGTTAAGTAATTTGCCCAAGATAACTTAGGAAGTAAGTGGACGCTTGGTCAGAATAGAGCTTCACAAACTCCTTCATTTAAACCCCATCTTACGGGGCACTTGGGTGGCTCAGTCGTTAAGCGTCCGCCTTCGGCTCAGGTCATGGTCCCAGGGTCCTGGGATCGAGCCCCGCATCGGGCTCCCTGCTCAGCGGGAAGCCTGCTTCTCCCTCTCCCGCTCCCCTTGCTTGTGTTCCCTCTCTCGCTGTGTATCTGTCAAATAAATAAATAAAATCTTTAAAAAAACAAACCAAAAAACCCCCATCTTACGTGGAAATGCAATGCAAAAAAAGCTCTAAGCTGGAGATACTCAGGAGGCAGGGGAAGTGAGGAGCTGCTCTGGCCGCAGTGGCTGCTGCTGGCTTCTTCCCTGTAGCCTCCATCTTGCTCTTGAGGGAGTGGGGGAACCGGAGCAGGCTCGCTGGGACTCTGGGGGCCCCTCCCCCCCACCTCCCCGCCACGTGACTTCTCTTGCCTTTGCTGCAGCTGCATTACCAGCACCAAGTGGTGCAAAGCCTGCACGGCCTGTGGCGCCAGTTCTTGAACGTGCCCCCCAAGGCCGAGGAGGCCAGGCCCGGCAAGGATGAGCACCTCAGCCCCGGGGCCCGGGCTGCCGCGCCCCGGCCAGCCTCCTTGGAGAAGCCCTCTGTGAGCAGGGAGCCTTCAGCACACTTTAAGAGCCCAGTCCCAGAATCGCAACCGACCCGGCAGGAGAATGAGGCCCGAGATGCTTTTGGGCCCCAGAAGCCTAGAGCGGGGGCCCGGGCTTCTCATCGGAAGAGCATTATGGAGGAGATCCTGGTGGAGGAGAGCCCAGACCTGGGGAACACCAAGAGCCCCTGGGAGCTACATGGCCTTCCCCCCACCGAGTGGAATCTCTGCTTGGAGGATTTCAGAAAGGTGCTCGCTCCCCTGACTCGGCAGGGGTGGGCAGGATGGCAGTCCGGGGGTAGGTGCCAGGGCACTGAGGGAGGGCCCCGGCAGTCCCCCTGGCCCCCACGGGCAAAGAAACTCTTCTGAGGACCCAGAGGAAGCAGTCTCTTGGGTCATCTCTTTTTGTCTCGGGTGCCTAGGCCACCATGGTGCAGTGGGGAGGGGGGGTGCCCTCTCTGACCCAGGCACATCTTGGAGAAGGGGTTCATGGGTGCATAGTTCTGGGGGAGGTCCGCGCTCCATGGCTGCATCTGCTCCTGGCCATCTGTCCTCACCGCACCAGGCCCGTCACTAGAGGACACAGGGACCCTTGGTGTCCTGGGCGGGATGGTTGCCCATGGTACCTACAACCCTGCCAGGCAGTGATGACACTCCCTGAGGAGAACCAGAGGGAGGACGCCCTCATCAGGCTCAACAAAGCAGCCCTGGAGCTGTGCCAGGAGCAGAGGCCCCTGCAGTCCGACTTCTTGCACCAGACATGGTAAGTGTCCCTCTCCCCCTCCCCCCCGCAGAGCGGGCCCCGCCTCCCCACTGTGGTTCTGGGCACGCAGTCCTAGGACTCCCCTCGAGCCCAGAAAGGTGCCGCAGACACTCCCCGCTCTGGCACCTGCCACAGCAGCCCCCCTAGCCGCCTGCCCCTCTCCGGAGCAGGTAGAACAGAGCGAGTGCCCCGTCTCTCTCCCACCCTCTCGCCCACTTCCTTCTCAGTGAGCAGAGGTCTGGGCCGAGGACAAGCCGGAGGGCAAAGAGGAGGGGGGCAGAGTGAGGCCATGGAAAGCCTCACTTCTCCTGTGGAACTTGCTGGGCGCCTTCGCTGGGGCCCTCAGGAAATCTCACACAAGGTCCCCCGGCTCCCTTCGGGCCAGACCTAAGTCTAGCCAGGGTCTCAAGCTGGAGCCTAGACTGACCTAACCGTCGTCCCCGGCCACTCTTCCCCAGCTGCCACCTGAGGGAAGCCAGATCCCTATCTGAACGCGGGCACAGGTGCTGGTGAGGCTGCCGGCCCCCTCCGTGGTAGCCCCGGGCACCCCTGTCTTAGAAGGGAAGGACCCATGCCTCCGCACAGTCAAAGGCAGATGAGGGGTGATGGCTTTCTCCAGTAGGCTTTGCTCTCTAGTTTGCAGCTGTGGCGGGATATGATCGATGGCCTGGTGAGCCATTCCCTGTGGCTGAGGGCTCTACTGGGCCTGCCCGAGAAGGAGACCATCTATTTGGACATTCCAGAAGAGCAAGGTCAGACTGCAGCCCCGCCCCGTGGAGCCTCCCCACCCCTCCCACGCCTCGGCCATGGGCACCCTTCTGGTGGGACCTCCATCAGGTTGATCCATGGAGTAGGCCCTGTCACCCTCCCGTCTACTGCCAGGATTTGGGACCTAGAAGTGACCTGAGTAACCACCTTCATTCAGTCCCCTGGTTTTACAGGTGGAGTCCCAGAGAGGTTGAACGACTTGCCCATGCCATAGATGGGGCTGTGGTGGGGCTGGGACTGGAACCAGGCCTCCCGCCCCTGCCCTGCAGGTCATGAACCTGAACTGGGGGCTCTGCTCCTGTCTGGGAGCATGAAGGGCTCAGGACCCTTGGCTTTTCCGACCCTCCCTGTGGGGCCTGGGAGGCCAGGTCACACTGTCTTCCACTCACCTCCCTTAGATCGAAAGTCTCCTCTTGGCACGGAAGTGAAAGTAACCACCACGAAATTTGGGAAGGAGGACCGGAAAGGGGTAGCCCAGGAAAAGAAGCAGCTGGGAATCAAAGAGGACAGAAAAGCAGCCAAGTTGCTAGGGAAAGAGGCATGCCGGGACATAGAGGGTGGGCCTTGGGGGGGCAGGGGAGGCATCGGAAGGGCTGCGGCAGGTGGGCACTCGCTCTAGCATGACGCCCTGGCTCTCCCAGTGAGCTGCTCTTGAGAAAGCCATGGACCTCCCCCGGGAGTTCCTGAAGGCTGTGTCTCCGTCTCTCCAAGCAGGACCGTTCAAACAGCAAGAAGCACAAGGCAAAGGATGACAAGAAACCAATGAAATCTTCAAGTCGGGACGGGCTTTCCTTGGAAGAACCTGCCCCTGAGGGCACAACCACTTCTCAGGAGCCCACAGATCCCCTGGTCATGGAGAAGTACACCAAGAGACTGCACACGGAGGTGAGGGCACGAGCCCTGCGCCCAGCCCTGCCCTTGCTCACACCTGCTCTTCGGGCCTTCCTCCCCTCCCTCATCCGTCCCATTTATTCCACGAACAGTCAACACCTAGTGTGTCCGTGCTGGAAGATGGAAGCAGAGCTGCCCTTGTGAAGGGCATCCCGGTGTGCGAGACAGACCTCGTGCATAAGCAACACGCCCTGTACGTTAGGTGGCAAGCACTCTGGGAGAGAGAGAGAGATAACCCAGGGCCAGGGGGTGGGGAAGGCCAGGGTGCGGCGGGGGAGCCTCCCTGAGAAGGTGACATCTAACAGACTCGAAGGGAGGTGAGGGGTGGCCCTGTGGCCATCGAGAAGAGTGCCCTAGGCAGAGGGGGCAGCTAACGTAGGGGAGGGAGGGGGCCGGGAGGACAGTGGACAGAGAGGCCACTGAGAGGGAACAAGTCACAGGTCAGGTGGGGCTCTGCAGGCCATTGTGTGGACTTGGGGTTTTCCTGAGTGAAATGAGCAGTCCACGAGGGTTTGAATGGAGGAGTGACACAGTCTGACTTGGAAGATCACTCTGGCTGCAGTTAGGAAAACACACTAGAGGAACAGAGCAGACGCCCCTCCCTTTCTGCTGCTCCCACTTCCTCTCTGCGTGAGGTGCACCTCGGCAGAGGTGTCCCTTGGGGGAACAGCGCGTCGTAGAGTGAATTTCCAGCAAGCGTAAGGGTTGTGACGCACTGGAGAGACTTGATGCTGGTATATTCCTAAGCAGCAAGTCCTTAGAGATTCGCCCAGGTATTGTGTTCTGTTCATTGTTATTGTTTCGGAGGAGAGGTCCACAAAGCCACCCTCGATTGTCACTGTGTCTAATGGCGGTGCTTTGTCGGCCTCCAGTGTGGACGGCTAGATGGGATTGCGTCACGTACATTGGGGTAACGCTCTGGACTGAGTTTGAACAGAAGCTCCATTTGCTGCTGGTGACATCAAGGCGATTTCTGAAGGTTGATGGGGTTTAGAAAGGAATCCGAGGGCTCTCTGCAATGAAGAATCAGCTTGCCAAGGCTCATGTGGCCCAGTCCCCCGGGAGGGCACGGTCCTGGAGACATTTCAGTCTGAGGATCTGTGATCTTACCAGAAGTAAAGCTGGCCTCTGGGTGGTGGGGGTGGAGCTGGACCACCCCCGGGGGTAAATGGGCGCCATTCCCTGGAATTACCCCTTTAACCACTCCAGGCTCTTGGGCCCCCATATGTCCCAAGGGCCTGGTGCAGGATTGCTTCCCCCAGACGGTTTGAAAAATAAAACTGTCTGCAAAAACAAAAGTTCTATAGAATCTCCGCAGGTTTGGTTTTACCCCGGCTGCCGCTCTCCCGTCCTGGTGTAGACCTGTCCACCCTCATTGCATGCTGGGTGCTCTCTTGTGGAGGTGCCTTCCACAGAGCAACCCTCTGCCTGTGATTTCACCCCATTCTTCCAGGTCTACGGGCTGCTGGACACCCTAATGACTGACCTGATGGTCCTGGCTGACGAGCTCAGACCTGTAAAGGATGTCGAGGAGACTTTGCGTCTTTGCACCTGACTCATGTGCCCCAGGGTCTTCTGGGAAACTGGTTCACAAACAAATCAATAAAGAACTTTTGGGTTCCCACCACTTCCTTTAGGCCTTCATGTCTTGAATGTCGGATCTTGATGAGGGCAGCTCACGGCCAGGGTCTCCCGTGTCCCACCTGCCTCAGATTCCCCTCCTCTTAGTTCCTGGAGCCATCCAACAGGAGGAAGGAGAAACACACCTGGAAGGTGATGTGTGGCATGATGAGCAGAAGAGCAGGTTGCTACCAGGACAAGGAATGAATCAGGTGACAGGACAGACAGCATCACCCCTTGAAATCCCTGCCTCTGACCTTCCTTGGCCCACACTTTTGGGGTCACGCTTCCTGGAACCAGGTCTTCCCCAAGTGTCATCACCCAGCATGACCCAAGTGTGAGACCAGGAGAACGGGACCACATGGGGCCTGGCTCCCCGAGATCCTCCCAGTTCCACTCGGCCAAGGGCCCAGTCCCAGTCCCTGGGGATCATGCTTACCGCACTGTCAGACCCTAGAGGCCAGATCCCCGTGCCCTCAGCAGCCTGTCTCATCCCCTCCTGTCAGGCCAGGTGGCCCCCTTGAGCCACTTTTTGCCTTAAAAACAGCCTCTGGACATTACGTTCGCCCCCTTGCTCAGAGAAATGGGAAGTGGACAAGAGGTGGCTCCTGGACAGGAAAGTCGGCTGTCAGCTCGACTCAGCACCTGAATGGCTTTCTGGCCAAAATCATCATTCAGGGCCGGGCCTCCTGTGCTGAGTGGGCTCCAGGCTGCCAGAGTTTGAAGAGCAACTTGGCTAAGGCTGGCCTCACTGCCTTATGTGCTGGTGGAGCAGAGGTGGGGGCGGGAGATGGGGAGGTGGCCGAGGCCTCCCACCTGCTTGGGTTTGCATTTGGTGCTTCTGATAAAAGCCTCATGGGCCTCAGCATCCTCCAGGTGAGAGTGGGAGGAGTTTGGAGAGAGCAGGTCACTCTGTTCCTCAGGCCGAGAGGGGCTATGCCTGGAGCCTGGATGCTCCCTTCAGGGTGGCTGAGGGGGCCAGCTGGAGCCCACAGAAAACAAATCCACCAAAGGGCCAGCCTCCCCCGGGAAAGGTCTTCCTGGCCCAGCGGAGATGGGTAGGAGTGGGGTGGGTGTTGGAGCCCCCCACCCCCCACCCCCCACCCTATTTCCTGCTGAGGCGGGGGAAGGGTTAACTCACTGCCGGCTGGGAGTGGGCTACCAGCCCTGGCTCCGGATCTGTACCTCCTGGGGACAGCCAGGGGGCCGGCCTCCCGCCTCGGAGGTGCCGCCTGCCCAGCCAGCAGGAAGGGGTTAACAAGCCCTGCGCGTCCTCCTGTGTCCTGTTACTGCTGAGGCGGACCTGCCCGGCCGGCTGAGCAACTTTCCGCCGAGGGCCGCCTGCCGGCTGGGTGTCTAAAACACCGGCGGCCAAGGGGCAGAGCTGCAGCCCGTTCTGGGGACCCTGCCGCCACCCTTCCAAGGGGTCTGCACCTCCTGGGGGGGGGGCGCATCGCCAGGACGAGGGCCCATGGTGGATGGCTCTGGGGACGCTCTCGAGGCCGCGCTGTCCCCCTGCTGCGCGGGTCGGAAGGTCACTGCAGAGGCTGCTCGTGGTCCCGGGGCTGGGGCCAAGGGAGCCTGCACCAGAGGTAAGCTGGCCCCTCCCTGGCAGGGGTGGTGCCTCTCATGGAAGGCTTGGGGCTTTGTCTTCCTCCAGGTCCCAGGGAGAGAGGTGAGGAGGACAGGGCCAGAGAGGATCCTGGAGGCTTCCTGCCTGCTGCCCCTCCCTCCTCCCCCCCTGCAGCCCCCAGGAAGCAGGACTCAAGGGCTGGCTCCCCATGCTGGGCCAGCATCTTTGGGGGCGCTCCCCACAGACTCCCATTCTCCTCTGCCCACCCCTCCTCCTTAGCCCCTGGTGGACCTCCAGCCTCGGGGCAGCCCCCACCCCTGTCCAGGGTCCCAGGACACAGCCACCTCAGGGCGGACTTAAGCTTAGAGCTCTAGCTCACACCCGTCCTTCCACCGGCAAGAGTTACTCACCCCTACCCCCTCGGGCCCCCCCCAACCCTGGCCCCATGGCTCCTGCTGACCTGGTGCGGGGCAGGGGCTCCAGGCTGGTGGGACACACACACACACACACACACACACACACACACACACACACTCTGGACAAACTCTTGCACGTGACTCAACATATCTGAGCTCTTTCTTTCTCTCTGAATCCCCGCTCTGGAGATGCCCTCTACTTCCTTAGCCCTGACAGTTTCCCCAGTCCTGAGGAAAGAACCCCGCTCTCCCCTGTAAAGTCACCCCTGACACCCTATATAAAGGAGAAAGCAGAGACTTGTGCCCCATGGCCTGCACCCCCCAGCCTGCCCCTCCCCACTCTGCTCCCTACCCTCCTGCCTCCAACCACCCCCCACCCCACCCCTGCACGAGCCTCTCAGGCTCTGCCTTCTCAGTGTCCTTCCCTCCACCTGACAGGGTCTGGCTCAAGGTCACTGCAGTAATTCCATACCCGCCCGCCCTGGCCTGCCGTGGCCGCCACAGGCTGCCGGGTTTCTGTTTCACTCCCTTTTATTTCTGGGCATATTGTGTTCGGTAAAACGCTGGGCTTGTAATACTGCTGGCAGGGCTCCCAGCTGCTCCCTCCATGCTCCTTCCTTTCCTCCTCCCTCCCTTCCGTCCTCCCTGGGCCTCACCCTGCCCCCCTCTTCCTCCCCACTTTGTCCCTTCTAACTTTAGGGGAGGGAAGTCCAGGCACCTCCCTGGGGCTTCCGATCCCTCCCTTCCCCCCAGCTCCAGCAAAGGTGCGCAGAGAAGGCTCCTCCGTTCCCCCCTTCTAGAAGGAGAGTCCAGGCAGGCCTGCAGGGTCCATGCTGAGGGCCCCTCCCAGTACCCCAGGCTGGGCTGGAGGGCTGGGGAAGCCGGGCTCTGGTAGGACTGCTGGTGGAGTCAGGATGCCTGACTGGTTCTGCGGGTTTCCCTGGCCAGCACTGGGAGGGGTGTGCACTCAGGGCGGGCTGTGGGGCACAATTATTTCTCATCTTGACTCTTGCCACCCTCCAGCCCACCGGTTGGGGAGGTAAAGACGGGTCTGAGTCACTAGTGAGGAGGAGGCCAGGAGTTAAACAAGCGTTAGCTGTGGCATCCCCATAGAAGCCCTGCCAGGCTGGACGGACAGACAGCAGACAGAAGGTAGGCAGCCTTTCAGTCAGCATTCCGTGCCCCCCGCTGTCCCATGGGATCCCCTCCTCTGGGCCCAAGCTCTCCCAGGCACCTGGGTCCTGAAGAAGCCTGCCAAGGCCTGCTGGCTGCTTTGAACTGAGCCCAAGGTTGGCAGGGCTGGGTGGAGGGAAAGTCCAGGTGGGGGGAGGGCAGGACAGGCAGCCTCTGACTCCTGCCAAGTCCCAGAGTAGAGCTGAGAGGTGCAATCTCCATGGGTGGTGGTATTGGTGGGGGTTCACAGGTGGTGTGGACGCTCTGCGGGTCTAGCCTGTGTGTGTGTGTACCCATACCAGAGGAATGGCTGTGGCAGGGGGATTCTGGCTTGGGTTTCTGGTAGGGCCCTGGGAGAACCTTTTTCTTGAGCCTGGGTTTGCTTTCCCCAGATGGCCTGGTCCTGAAACTGGGGGGAGGGCAGCAGGCTGAACCTGTTTCCCCCTCAGCTGGGGTATCAGGGGTCTGCCACGCACCCAGGGCCTCAGGTTTGGGGTGCTCAGGCCAGCCTTGCCTTCAGGGAGCTTACATTCTGCCTGAGATGGAACTGAAACAATAAAGCAATCAGATGAATTCATTACAAAACCAGTAACCCTGACAATAAGTATCAGATTCGTCTTCTAGAGACCTAGGGGTTAGTCCCAGCTCTGTCGCCTATACGCCCTGCCACTGTGGGCAGGCCATGTCCCCTCCCTGACCTCAGTGCTCTTGTGTGTACCATGGGGTGGCGGTGGCTAGGTCTCTTTGAGAGGCAGGCCCACCTTCCTGCCTCATACTCCTCTCTGGCTTCTGGCCCAGCTCAAGTATTCCCTCTGAGCTACCCTTCCTCACCCTGCAGCTTCACCTTACCTTCAGATCCCTGGCCATCACCTCCACTGGGAAATCCCCCCTGATTTTCCTAGCTTGGATGCTCCTCGGCATGCCCATGCTCGACTGAATCGTCTGTGCCCCTGCAACTGGATGTGTGTGGGCCAGGACTTATGCTCTGTGCCTGGCACAGTGTTGGGCTCAGAGAAGGCCCCAGGAACTAGGCATGGAATGAATTAAGGTGTACAAACTAAAGCCATGAGAAATGAGGAGATTGGGGACCGAGGAGCTGGGAAGGATAGGTCCTAAGATAGATCCTGGCAGAAATGGAAGCCATAGCCAGGCAGGAACAGGGCGGGCAGGCATTCCTGGGGTGACTTTTGTGTCTCTTGCTCAGGGCAAGGGCTGGGCGGGGGGTGTCTGCCAGGGTAGTTCCTGGCTCACACCAGCTCCATGAACCTCACTTCCCGGTCTGTGAATGGAGGGAATAATAATCTAAACTTTGTAGGGCGGCTGTGATGAGCAATGAGCACGCGAAGCTAGAAGTGCCTGCCAGAGGCGGCTCCTGGCCGCGGGGACCCCTGGCCAGGCCTTCAGTCTGTGGCCGAGTGGCCGCCGAGGCGCACCATCGCCCCTGAGTTCCGTCCCTCTCTTCCTCAGACCCATGTGGAACCCAAGGACGCAGCCGCCCTGCTGAGAGCACGGCGGCCCATCTCTGGAGACCGTGACCTCGAGACGGTGGCCCTCGGCCCTCCACCTCCGGCGGGGGCGGGGGCCGCCCATCTCCAAGTCCCCAGCCATGACGACCTCCGCGCTGCGGCGCCAGGTGAAGAACATCGTGCACAACTACTCGGAGGCGGAGATCAAGGTGCGCGAGGCCACCAGCAATGACCCGTGGGGCCCGCCCAGCTCGCTCATGTCGGAGATCGCCGACCTGACCTTCAACACAGTGGCCTTCGCCGAGGTCATGGGCATGCTGTGGCGGCGGCTCAACGACAGCGGCAAGAACTGGCGGCACGTGTATAAGGCGCTGACGCTGCTGGACTACCTGCTCAAGACGGGCTCCGAGCGGGTGGCCCACCAGTGCCGCGAGAACCTCTACACCATCCAGACGCTCAAGGACTTCCAGTACATCGACCGCGACGGCAAGGACCAGGGCGTCAACGTGCGCGAGAAGGTCAAGCAGGTGATGGCCCTGCTCAAGGACGAGGAGCGCCTCCGGCAGGAGCGGACCCACGCCCTCAAGACCAAGGAGCGCATGGCGCTGGAGGGCACGGGCATCGGCAGCGGGCAGCTGGGCCTCAGCCGCTCTCGCGGGTCCCCGTCCTCCTACAACTGTGAGTGAGCCCCGGGGCTGGGGCTGGGGGGCAGCCCGAGTTCCGAGGGATGTCACGAGCATTCACAGAGATGAGGAATGGGGCGCGGAAGACAGCCGCCGGGCACGGCAGGTGGCCCGCAAGTTAGCGCAGAGCGCGGCCGGAGCTGTCCAGGGTGGGCCGGTGTGGCGGCCGCCCCGACCCGGTAGCGTGCCGTATCGTGCCCCCTTCTGGCTGAGTGATCTAGACGGCCCCCTCTCTGAATCTCTGCTTCCTCATCTGTGAAGTAGGGAAAATCTTATCTACTCCAGTTGTTGGATGTGAGAATTAAGTGAGACCAGGCCCAGGAATGCCCTTGGCCTTGCGCCCAGACACATGGCACAGGGCGTTCCATCAGTGGCATTCCTCATGACCCCCTGCTCGAGGGCACTGTCCTTGAAAACGGGGGTGGCTGCAGAGCCGTTCTTGACTCTGCTCCCCACCCCGCTGTGGGCTTCCTGGGTCTGAGGGGTACTCAGGAGGGCCCTCCTTTCGTAAAGCCCTTGACGACGTGGCCTTGACTGACGGGACCCTTGAAACCTCCCTCCTCACTGGACCCCAGCAGGATGGGACCCCCCCCTCCCAACAGGAAGAGTGCAGGAGCTGGAGGAGAGGACCTGGCTTTGACTCTTCCATCAGGAGCCCGGCCAGGCAACTCTGAGCTAGTGGCACATCTGTAAAGGAGGGATCGGAGTCTCTAGCGGGGGTGGAATGGGGAACCGTACACAAAGGGCCAGGCACGCCGCCTGGCCCCCTGGAGCCCCCAACTGCCGGTCGTTTCCTTCCTCCTCAGTTTCCCTCTCTGAGCCTTAACTTTCTGATGGGGGGAAGGGGAGGGGAGCGGCGTGGGCACCTCTGTGGTTACAGAAGCCACGGTGGCCGCTGCTGGTCGTTGCAGCCTCCTCCTCGTCCCCCTGCTACACCTCCGACTTGGAGCAGGCCCGGCCCCAGACGTCAGGAGAAGAGGAGCTGCAGCTCCAGCTGGCCCTGGCCATGAGCCGTGAGGAGGCTGAGAAGGTGAGGCCCCTGGGGCAGCCTGGGAGGCCCCACAGCTGGGCTGGGGGTGGCATGGCGGGGGGGACTAGAAGGAGGAAGGAAGGGTACCCTGATGCCCCACACCCTTGGCTCCTAGGCTCCTCTGCTCTGGGCCCCAAGACCCCAGTCCGGCTCCTAAGGACAGCACAGGGCCTGTCCTTGTCCCTGCGACTGTTCTGGCAGGGACTGCCTCCCTGCCTCCAGTCCCCTCTGGCTGGGCCTAGAAAGGGCAGTGAGTACCTAGTGGGTTGAGGGTACGTGTGTGTCTTCCGTGCCTGCTGCGGTCCCGTGGAAGGGAAGCAGTGAGTGTGCTGGGAGACACAGAGATATGCTGACCCCACAACCCCTGCCATCAGCTGTCCTTTTGGGGGGACAGGGAAACGCCCCCGATATCATTCGCTCTGCCATCACCTCTCTGGATCCAGGTAGACTGGGTGGGAAGCAGCTGGGGTTGGGCTTGGGGGCACTCAGGGAACCCAGAAGAAAAGGATCAATCTTCTGGATTTTGAAACTGGTCGCAGATCCAGGCAGGGAGAAGGCCACACCCACCTTGCTGCCTGGGAGCCGGCCGCTCACACCCACTCAGGGTGGGCACTTCTCTCTCCATCCCTTTCCCCCTGCAGGGCTATGTGGCCTGGGAGTGCAGGGAGCACTGGGCCCTATTCACCCCTCTCTTCCTCCCTCACAGCCGGTCCCCCCAGCCTCTCACAGGGATGAGGATCTGCAGCTGCAGCTGGCTCTGTGTCTGAGCCGGCAGGAGCATGAGAAGGTAGTGGGCCGAGCCTCCTGTGCTGGTGCAGGTTCAGGTGCTGGTGTAGGAGCAGGAGCAGGTGCAGGTGCAGGTGCAGGTGCTACATAGGCACTAACCAGGCTCCTCCCGCTTTGCCCAGTGGTCCTGCTCTGCCTAACCTCACTCTCACTGCACTCTTCTCAACTCCAGCTCCAGTCCCCTCAAGTCCAGCCTGGGCTGCTCATGCTGTCCTCACTCCTCTTGCCTTCTGCAGGAGGTGAGGTCTTGGCGGGGAGATGACTCCCCTGTGGCCAATGGCGCTGGGGCCGCAGTCCGCCGTTGGCAAGACAAACAGCCGGAGAGAGAAGAGAGAAAGGAGGAGGAGAACCTGAAAACCAGCCAGGTAGGCAGAGGCTGCACTGCCTGGGCTGACTGAGCCTGCGACATGAACTGAGTTGATATTTGTAGAGTTTAGAACCACGCTTCATATACAGTAAGCACTGTTAAAGCATTTATCCAATGAAAATGAGAGTGGAGGGGTGTGGTAGCCCCCAGACCCAGACCGCACGGGATGATGACTGAGCTCGAAGTGGGATACAAAGAATCCTGATCTGAGGCCCCAGGATTTGGGTTCTAGATTTGCTGCCACTCTGACTTGGGGCACATCACTGTTGTGGCCTCAGTTTCCCCCTTTTGTTGGACAGCTCCACCTCTGGTGTTCTAGGATTATGTGATGCTGTGGATGCAGCTGGGAGGGCGGGCTCAGGCACATGGTACTGACAATATCTTGGGCTCATACACATACTTTCCAAGAATAGGGGAGTGGGTAGCTCCTGGGAACAAAACCACCCTCCAAAGCAGTGCATGCTACCCCTAGGGTGTCTCTGTCCCCTTTCTGCCCATGTTCACGGTGGCTAATTTCTGACTTAGGAAGGCAGACTTGTCATAAAATCTGTCTTTTACCACCACTGGGCTGGGGATCACGACAACTGAGGAAGGGGTCAGGCAGGCCCGGGTTTTATCCCAGCTCTGCCTCTCCCCAACTGTGTGACTTCATGCAAAGCTTCTCCCCTCTCTGGGCCTCAGCTGGTGTATCTGTAAAATGGGCACACCACTACCCACACTACCTACTGCACAGGGTTGTTATGAACATCAGGCACTAAATGGATGAGGAAACATTTTATAAATTGCAAAGCACTGTACAGAGGTGAGGGATCATTAGTAGATGTTTGTGAAATGAATAAAGGAGAGAATGAGCTGGACTGAGGGAGACAGGCCAGGGACCGCCCTCCTCTGGTCTTGCCCACTTCTGAGCCATGGCTGCCTCTCCCACTCCACAGTCCTCCATCCTGGACTTGGCAGACATCTTCGCACCCACCCCGGCCCTGCCCTCCACTCACTGCTCCGCTGACCCATGGGACATCCCAGGTGGGCATGCAGGGCTGCAAGAGGTTCCCAGGCTGGCCCCAGAAAGCCCCTTCCTCCCCATAGCTGAGGACCACTGGGCAAGTCACTCACCCCTCTGAGCCTCAGCTTCCTCTGGGACACGGGGTTGTAGTGAGGGATGGGAGAGCACGTCTGAAGAGCCCAGCTCATGGAAAACTCAGAGATGTTCTCTCGTTTACCCTGGTCACTCTGCCTTTCCTGTCCCAGCCCATCGCTGACTGGGAAGGTGGCCTGAGCTGCCTGTGCCTGGGAGTCCAGGCTCCTGGCATAACTCGCTCAATATGGGCTCCAGCTTGCTGGGTGGGTCCTGAGTCAGCATCCCATCTGTGAGATGGGACCCTTGGCCTCCCAACTTGGTCTGGGTAACTGGGAAGGGCCCTGGACTGGGTGTAAAGGTGGGCCTGAGGTCATGTCTGTGCTGTTCCTGTTTTAGGTCTCAGGCCGAACACAGAGCCCAGTGGCTCCTCCTGGGGGCCTTCTGCAGACCCCTGGTCTCCTATTCCCTCAGGAAGTGCCCTGTCCAGAAGCCAGCCCTGGGACTTGCCCCCTATGCTCTCCTCCTCTGAGCCCTGGGGCCGGACCCCAGTACTGCCCGCCAGACCCCCTTCCACAGACCTCTGGGCACAGAACTCCCCCCAGCACAAACTCCCCGATACTGGGGCTGACCCTTGGGGGGCCTCAGTGGAGACCTCCAATGTACCTGGTAAGCAGAGGGCCAGAGGGTGTGGGTGAGGGGCTGGAGGACTTCTGGGTCCCCTCCCTCCAGCGCCAAGGGGCAGCACTTTCTGTGTTAAGAGGGCTGCTTGCCCGAAAGGGGTCAGACCAGTGCCTGCCCTTTTTGCCATCCTACCTCCTCTCCCTCTTCCTCCTTGGCCAGCTCTAGGTACCTCGCCCTTTGACCTATTTGCCAAACCTCCAGTATCCACAGAGACCAAGGAGGGGCCGGAGTGTGCCCAGGCTCTGCCCTCGGGGAAGCCCAGCAGTCCTGTGGGTAAGCAGGAGACAGGGGATGATACAGCTCTGGGGAATGAGGGGCCCGCCCAGAGGTGACCTCCCTCCTCTTCTTCCCACAGAGTGACCATTCCCTCTCCCTACCAATGAGTTCTATCATCTCTGTTCCAGAGCTGGACCTGTTTGGAGACCCCATCCCCAGTTCCAAGCAAAATGGCACCAAGGAGCCAGATGCGTTTGACCTGGGTGTACTGGGGGAAGCGCTAACCCAGCCCAGCAAGGAGGCCCGAACATGCCGGACTCCAGAGTCTTTCCTGGGCCCTTCAGCCTCCTCTTTGGTCAACCTTGATTCATTAGTCAAGGCGCCCCAGGCTGCAAAGACCCGAAACCCCTTCCTGACAGGTAGGACACCCCTTGTCCCCGCCGGGTCTCTTACTCTTCTTCCCTATTTCTGAGACCCCAGATCTTGCCCCCCCCCCCATTTAGGGCTGTGTCCCTTGGCGCGCTCCAAGCCCCCCACCCACTCTCGTTCCGCAGGTCTCAGCGCTCCATCTCCCACCAACCCGTTCGGCGCGGGCGAGCCGGGCAGGCCGACCCTGGACCAGATGCGCACCGGGTCGCCGGCGCTGGGCTTGGCGGCCAGCGGGCCGGTCGGGGCGCCCTTGGGCTCCATGACCTACAGCGCCTCCCTGCCCCTCCCGCTCAGCAGCGTGCCGGCCGGCGTGACCCTCCCCGCCTCGGTCAGCGTCTTCCCGCAGGCGGGCGCCTTCACGCCGCCGCCCGCGAGCCTGCCGCAACCGCTGCTGCCCACGTCGGGCTCTGCCGGGCCGCTGCAGCCGCCTCCGCAGGCCGGCACCAACCCCTTCCTCTGAGCGCAGCCCCGCCCCGCCCCGCCCCGCCCCCGCCGCCCGGCGCATGCGCGCGCGAGGGCCCGCCCCGCCGCGCGGCGGGGCGGGGCGGGCTGTCACCCCAGGACCCGCCCCGGGAAGCCCGGAACGGCTGAGACTCCGCCCCGCGGCCCGCCTCGGCGCTTGTCCCGGCCTCCGCAGCCCCTCCGCGGTTCCTGGAGTTTGAGACTGAGGACTTCCCGGGGCTGAGACCACGCCCGCGTGGTAAAGACTGGAGCCCGCCGCCTCCGCTCCCACCAAGTGGACTTTTTGCGAGGCGTGGCGGCTGGGTCAGGGCCACAGCGTGAATCTCCGGCTGCCGTGGGAACAAGTGACCCGCAGTGTGGGGCGCAGAAATGCTCCCACTTTCCGTACAACCCCCCAGCCTGGCACCTTCGCTTCCAGATGCTCCCCAGGCTCCCACTCATTCTCTCATTTCATTCATTTACCGCAGATCAGCACTGGGGATGATCTCATGGCAGGGAACAATAGGCAGGTGTTCCCATTCGCTGCGCACTCGTTCTCTGCTAAGCACTTTAGACAGATTATTTAATTTAATCCTTACAACGACCCTCTGAGGTAGATCACACTATTCCCACTCATGACTGGCTACATAATTTGTGGGGCCCAGTGCAAAAGGAAGAGGCGGGGCCCTTTTTCCAAATTAAGAATTTCAAAATGGGGGCAGCAGAGCGTTAAACCAAGTGCATAACCCTTGGTCCTGCTCTCATAGGTGAGTAAACAGGCTCAGAGAGGTTAAGCGGCATGCTCAAAGTCACAAAGCTATCGCGGACCGGGGCTGGGATTCCGACCGTCTGGCTCCACGTGGAGCCCTGAGCTCCCATGCTGGGCCCCAGGTTTCATTTGCAAATATTGACCTACCGTGAACAAAGTGCCGGGCTCACCTGGGAGGGATCCGAGAATTGCTAAGCCCACCGCCTCCAGGAGCTCAGAACTCAGTGGGGAGACAAGCCAGGTCCTGGAGCCCTCCTGCTCCTTTGTTTTACTGAGTCACCTTAAATCTGGCTCTACCCTCCCCCACCTTCCTTCCCCCTGGGCAAGAAATTCAATCTCAGCCCTGCTGAGAGAGCCTGACTCCTCCTGGGGGCTTATGTCGGGTCTAAGAAACCAAGGGGAGGGGCAGGGCCTGGTACCTCATCCGAGGTCCACCATAGTCACCCCCATTCCTTTTCTCCTCAATGCTCTCCCACCACTGGACCACCCGACACTGATTTGTCCTCAGTGCTCAGGGTCTGGCCCTACTACCAGCCCCCACCCCCTTTTGGGTCACTGAGGGAAAACAGCCTTCCATAGACCAGAAACACCAAAGTGTGTGTGGGGGCGGGGGGGACACACGATGCTGCTCTCTTTCTTAAGTGGAAGGGGGACTGGGGAAAGGAGCTGCTTTTTGTTGTTTTTTGTTTTGGAGGGCGGGAGGGAGTCCTACCGTGGCTGTTACAGGCAGGATGGACAAGAGCACCTACTTAGGAGTCAGACCGACAAAGTTCAAAACTCTGCTCCAAAATTTGCACTTAATAATAATAATCACTTAGTAATAAGTGGTTATGCTCCCTGACCTTGAGTAAATTACTTAACCTCTCTATGACCCTGTGCCTCCATTTCCTTATTTGTCAAATGGGAACAAGAGTTCCTTCCCTATGAGGCTGCTATGTGGCTCCTCCTAGGCCAGTGTTCATTTGGCCCAGGGCCCATCCTCTTCAGAGACACTACCCATGAGCAATGAGCCCATCATACCCCTCATTCCTGGTCTTGCCAGGCAGTGCCCAGAGTCCAGCCCCCATCTGTCTTTGGCCACACACACCTGGGAGGTCTCCATCCTTCTTGGTCGCTGCCTCACCCATCACCCCTCCCCTACCTGGGCCCTCCTCTTCTAAACTGGCTCTCCCTTGTGGACTTGACTTTCCTGAGGATTCCCAAGGGGTGCTGCCTGACCCCCACAAAGAAGAGGTTGGTAGCCTTGCTCCCCGTAACTACTTCTGGACCATTTGCCTCCTCTAAGAGCCTTCCTTCTTGGAGGCTGGAGCCACTTGGCTGTCCTGCCTGCTCTCCACCTGGGGCTGTGCTCCACCTCATTCTCACCATGCTTCTGTCTTGGGTCACAATCTCCTCACCCATTTCTTGCTTAACCCTGCGTGACTCCATTATTCAGGAGGATGACCTTGACCTCTCAGCTACCCTTACCCATGGTCACTCTTTTGGGCTTGTCATCACCCTAAATTCCTTCACATTCAAGGCAGGCTTCCTGCTCTCTGATCTTAATCTCATTCCTTCCAGGGAGCACCCACCAGACCCTCCACCTGCCAACCTTTCTGCCACCACTCTGACCTTCTCAGAGATCTCTTCTCTCCTTGATGTCAATTGCCTTCTCTCAACCAAATCCTTCCCCTTGATATTTGCCATGATTAGCCTCATCCATCTTGAAAGTCTTTCCATCTTTCCCCTCATATGAAGCACCCATACTACTTCCCTATGTCTCCTTTCTTTCCCCTCCTCCCGACCCACTCCAGTCGGCTTTTGCTGTCAGCCAAGCCCACCCAGTGGCCCATGTTGCTGAAGCCAGTAGGCCTTTTTCTGTCCCATCCCAGTTGGCTTTTCCAGAATCCAACCATGAGGATCCTTCCTCCTTGCAACTCTCTGTCCCGTTGCCTTTGGGACACCACCCTCTCCTGGCGTTCCCTTGACCCTACAGTGGTTCTCTCTGTATCTTCCATGGGGGCACCCCTGAGTTCCCTGAGCCTGCTCCTCTCCTCGTGCTGCTCCCTGGATGGGCCCTTCCAGGCCTGCACTGTCTGCACACTGAACTCCCCGATTCCTCCCACCAACCTCTCGTCTCCACGTTCTCTCCACACATGCATCTCAAGGGCACCTCCAACCAACATGTCCAAAAATGACCTCACGAACCCCCACCTGAGGCTTTCTGTGCCCCCACCTCAGCAAATGGCCTCACCCTCCAGCATAAGCCCTGCTCTGCAAACCAGTCTTGACACCTCCCTCTCCCTCACTGCCAATCCTGAGGATGTCTCCTCTACAGGCCTCAAGACCTTCTCATGACCTCCACCTCCACCATCTCCCCTGGGTCCTGCCAGGGTCTCCGAACCAGTCCTGTTTCCACTCGTGCCCCTTTCCAGTCCATTCTCCACTAGGAAGCCAGAGGGACCTTTCCAATGTGCAGGGTCACTCCCCTGACCAGAGCCCTTCAATATCTTTCTTCGCTCATAACCAAAACTCCTAACTCACAGCTCCTGAGTCCCACCAGGACCTGGAGGCTTGCCCTCCTCCAAACTCACAACGTCATCTCTCCTATCTCTCTTCCCGTTGCTCTCTGCCCTGCAGCCATGCCTGCCTTCCCTAGTTCCTCAGCTCTGACTCACTGCTATGCCACAGGGCCTTTGCACATCGGTTTCTCCTGCTTCCCCAGCACTCCCCCCACACCCTCTCCGGACCCCATCCTCTTGTTGTTCTTCCATGGCTGCTACACAAATGTGATTTCCTCGGGGAAGCTTCTCCTGCCTCGCCTCTCCCACCAGACCAGGCTCCTTTTTATATGAGAAGTCATGGCACTTCTCACAGTGGGTGGTCCTACAGTCATGTGTGTGGCTGTCAGAATTAACTTCTGGCTCCTTCAACAGACTGAGCAACCCAGGGGCAGGAGCCTGGTCTCTCGCCGCCCACCGCTGTACCTAAGCAGAGTGCCTGGCAGGCAGTAGGCACTCAAGAAATATCGGCTGAATGTAGCAAATGAGACAAGTGTGTAAAGTACATGATAGGACACAACGTTGGCTATTCGTTATTATTCAGGGACGCCGTGGGAGTGGGTGGGATTTGCTCAGAACCTTGAGATGGAGCGTATTTGGCCAGGTGGGTCTGGACCAGGTTGGACAAAATGACCTGAGGCTCCGGCATCCCACGGCTCTGACATCCTCCCAACCCTCCATGTTCTTCCCATGAGGGTGATCCTCCCGCGGGCAGCGGAGTCGGCCGATTTTGCGCACAGACGCGCGTCCTCCCAAGCCCGGGCTGCCCGGGCTGCCATCCCACGCTCGGCCAGCAGGCGGCGCGCGGAGACCAGCCTCGCGGCGGCCGGGACTCTCGCCGAAGACCCGCCCGAGGCTCGGGGGCGGGGCGGGGGGGGGGTTGCCCTGGCCCGCCCCTCGCAGCCCGCGGGCCTCCCTCCACCCGCCGCAGCGTCCGTCCCGGCCTCGGCCGCTGGCAGCCATGCTGGGCGCACGGGCCTGGCTGGGCCGCGGCCTCCTGCTGCCCCGCGCCGGGTCCGGCTTCGCCGCGAGCCGCAGGTACAGGCGCGTGAGTGGGCTGCTGCGGGACCGGTCGTCACTGCGCTGGTCCCCAGTGCCTGCCTGGCCACCCCTCCTGCCTCCTTTCCACGCCAGTCTGCTTCCGAGACCTGGCCCAGGCAGTAACGGCCTCCCCCCGCCCCCCTCCGTCTCCCCGTCCCTTCCTGCTGCAGGGCTAGCTCCCCGGGGACTCTCCTGACACCACCTCCAGGAAGCCTTCCTTGAACCCCAATGCTGGGCCTAGGGTCCTTATCCAGCGGCACCCTGGAGTGACCTGTTACAGCCCTTTGGCTGCAGGGGCCTGTCATTTAGGTCTGCCCTGCGGCGCCAGCCTCCCAGGCTGAGCCCCGCGAGATCTGAGCCAGTTTCTGACTCCCTGGGCAGCCTGCGGGTCTGGCCTCATGGAAGTGCCCAGGGGTGGATGTTGAGTGAGAAGGTCCCCATTGTCGATTTTCCTCTCGTTGCCCCTCACCCGGTCCAACCCCAGATCCATTCTTTTTTTTTTTTTTTAAAGATTTTATTTATTTATTCATGAGAGACAGAGAGAAACAGAGGGAGAAGCAGGCTCCCAAGGAGCGGGAAGCCCGATGCGGGACTCGATCCCAGGACCCTGGGATCATGACCTGAGCCGAAGGCAGACGCTTAACCATCTGAGCCACCCAGGCGCCCCCCCAGATCCATTCTTGCCCTGTCCAGCCACCAGCAGCAGGCAGCCTCCTGCCCAGATCACCAGCCCAGGCCTGTGGGAGAGATACCTCCAGCACAGCCATCATGGGGAGGGGCCCTGTTGGGGGGGAAAGAATGGAGACTGAAGGGCCATTCTGCCCATTGTGACTCACCCTGACCTCACAGTCATCATCCTTCCCACCGCCAGGTCTGAGAGGTTGGGGGAGACTAACCTGGCAGGGAGCCCCCAATGAGCCACCTTCCTTCACCCCCCCAAAAACACAAGGGGGAGCACAAAGGCCACGGTCTCCCCCGTGGTTCAGACAGGTGGGTTGGGCTGGGAGCAGGAGGTTCCAGGAGAGGGGCCAGAGGGCAGGGTGGGCTAGTATGGGCCTCTGGGGTAGGCCCGGGGAGGGGGGAACCCCTCACTTGACCCACCTGCCCATGCCAGGGGTAGCTCCTCCCGGGACAAGGACCGAAGTGTGACGGTCAGCAGTACAGTGCCCATGCCTGTTGGAGGGAAGGGAAGCCGGACCAGCTGCTCCCCATCCACACTCCAGAAGGTTCCCAACCGCCTGATCAATGAGAAGTCACCATACCTCCTGCAACATGCTTACAACCCTGTGGACTGGTGAGGACCACTCCTGATGCCCTTTCCCCTGTGGGGTGGGGGGGGGGCAGCTGGGCTCCCAGCCCCTCCTGTACCCCCCCATCCTGGGGCTAGTGAGTGATGCCCAACCCTGCCGGGCCTAGGTACCCCTGGGGACAGGAAGCCTTTGACAAGGCCAGGAAAGAAAACAAGCCAATTTTCCTTTCAGGTAACGTAGCCACCTTCCCTGGGATGGGAGGAAGGGAGTGGTATTGGATAGGGGAAGCGTCCTGTGGGTCTGGGGCCTCCCAGGAAACCTCCAGCCAGTCACTGGTACCCCTCCCGGCCCACCATGGCCCCATTCCAGTGGGGTACTCCACCTGCCATTGGTGCCACATGATGGAGGAGGAATCCTTCCAGAATGAGGAGATCGGCCGCCTGCTCAGTGAGGACTTCGTCAGCGTGAAGGTTGACCGGGAGGAGCGGCCGGATGTGGACAAGGTGTATATGACCTTCGTGCAAGTAAGCCGTCTTCCCGTGTATCGGGCGGGGGGTTATCCGCGCACAGGGGGCCGCTGCCCTCACCCTCGCCCTCTCTCTGCCAGGCCACCAGCAGTGGTGGGGGCTGGCCCATGAACGTGTGGTTGACTCCCAACCTCCAGCCCTTTGTGGGGGGCACCTATTTTCCCCCTGAGGATGGCTTGACCCGAGTTGGCTTCCGCACGGTGTTGCTGAGGATCCGGGAGCAGGTGGGTGCGCTCCCGGGGAGCGGAGAGGGGTGGGGACTGGGGGGGGGAGGTCAAGGGCGAGGGGCCCCCACCGTATGCTGACCTCCGGGTCCGCCCCTGCCTCCCACAGTGGAAACAGAACAAGAACACCTTGCTGGAGAACAGCCAGCGTGTCACCACAGCCCTGCTGGCCCGCTCGGAGATCAGCATGGGTGACCGACAGGTGCCCCCCTCCGCTGCCACCATGAACAGCCGCTGCTTCCAGCAGCTGGACGAGGGCTATGATGAGGAGTATGGTGGCTTCGCGGAGGCCCCCAAGTTTCCCACGCCGGGTCTGTGCCCCCCCCCCCCCCCGCGCGCCCCCCCCCCCCCATCCCAGCCCTCTGATGCCTGTCTGGCCCATCTTTTCTGACCGCTGGCTGGGTCATTAAGCACCTGCTCTCCTGACTGGCCAGTGAGCTCCTTACCCCACCTGCCAGGAGCTCTCTCGTGAAGACCTGACTTCTGGTCTCAGCGGCAACCCCATGACACTGACCTGGGTAATGATGTTCTGTCCTCTGTGTTGACCGTTGACCTCCTGACCTCCAGGGTGTCCCGGGAGACAGCCTGTTGAGTGAACTCCTAACCCCAGCCTGGCCAAAGGCCTCCCGATCACCCAGATCTCTGCCCCCCCCCCCCGTGTCCCCCATGCTCTCACCCAAGTGCTCTTGGTGCCCCCACAGTGATCCTGAACTTCCTGTTCTCCTACTGGCTCAGCCATCGACTAACCCAGGATGGCTCTCGGGCCCAACAGATGGCCTTGCACACCCTGAAAATGATGGCTAACGGGGGCATCCGAGACCATGTGGGACAGGTGAGGGGGATTAGGCATTCCCTGGAGGGGGCAGCCGGAGGCAGGGGGTTGGGACAGAGGCTGGGGTCGGCCTCCAGCCCCATGTCCTGCCTGGCACAGGGTTTCCACCGCTACTCCACGGACCGCCAGTGGCACATCCCCCACTTCGAGAAGATGCTGTACGACCAGGCACAGCTCGCGGTGGCCTATTCACAGGCCTTCCAGGTGATCCCTGAACCCGGCCCAGGGCAGACACTTAGCCTGTCCACCTACCTCTGGCTGCCTCTCTAGGGCTTTCTTGGGGACTTGTGCCCCCCCTTAACTTCACCCCTGATCCCCTCCTATATGCCCAGGCTCCCTCCCCACCCTCCTGGGAGAATGCTGACTGCCTTCTCTGTACCTAGGCCATCCCAGAGGCCTCTGTTTACAGTCTCCTTCCTCCCGTCTCAGATCTCTGGTGACGAGTTCTACTCCGACGTTGCCAAAGGCATCCTGCAGTACGTGGCTCGGAACCTGAGTCATCGGGTGTGTGTCCACTGAGGCAGGCGGGCCTGGCTGCGGGAGGGCTTGGGTCCTCCGCTGCCCTGAAAGTTGGGGCCAGCAAACTCTCCTCTCCTCACAGTCTGGAGGCTTCTATAGCGCAGAGGACGCAGACTCACCCCCAGAGCGGGGCATGCGGCCCAAAGAGGGTGCCTTCTATGTGTGGACGGTCAAAGAGGTCCAGCAGCTCCTTCCTGATTCTGTGCTGGGTGCCACTGAGCCCCTGACCTCGGGCCAGCTCCTCATGAAGCACTACGGGCTCACAGAGGCCGGCAATATCAGCCCCAGTCAGGTGAGGATGCTCGGGGACAAGGGAGGGGTCCTGAGGCCCAGCAAGTGAAGGGACTCCCTCTCACAAAGGGCTGTTTTCCTCAGGACCCCAAGGGGGAGCTGCAGGGCCAGAATGTGCTGACTGTCCGGTATTCACTGGAACTGACCGCTGCCCGCTTTGGCCTGGACGTGGATGCTGTCCGGACCTTGCTCAACACGGGGCTGGAGAAGCTCTTTCAGGCCCGGAAACATCGGCCGAAGCCACACCTGGACAGCAAGATGCTGGCCGCCTGGAACGGTGGGGCGGCCGGGCCTGATGCCTGATCCCGTTTACAGACTTACCCTTCGCGAGGTCCCTTCTATATGTCAGGCACCTGCTAGATATCAGTTCTCCCTTTATCCGGTTTATCATCCCCAATTTACAGATGAGCCAACCGAGGCTTACAGAGCTTAAGTGACCCACCCCAGGTCACGCACAGGGGGCAGAAGCTCTCACCCCATTGCTCCAGAGAGGTGTCAGGGCTTGGGGGGTTGGCAAGGCGGACATGCCTGGAAGGGCCCGGCTCGCTTCTCACGACCACCCGTGTCTCCTCCCTCCAGGACTGATGGTGTCTGGCTATGCTGTGACTGGGGCCGTCCTGGGCCTGGAGAGGCTGATCACCCATGCCATCAATGGTGCCAAGTTCCTGAAGAGGCATATGTTTGACGTGGCCAGTGGCCGCCTGATGCGGACGTGTTATGCGGGCCCCGGGGGAACCGTAGAGCACAGGTCAGGGGCGGGGCGGCCTCGGAAGGCTTGTCTCCCTGGGCGTCCCAGGCCCATCTCTGCCCCTCTCCCTACCTCCTGGTAGGCTCCAATCCCAGCTCTGCGGTCCGCTCACTGTGAGCTCTTAACTTCCTTGGGCCCGGTTACCCACCCCGGGAAATGGGCTAAGCGCACCCACCGAAGAGTACCAGCAAAGGGTGCTGGCAAAGGGCCTCCTCTGGGAAAGCCGCTCTCTCCCGGGGCCTGCCTCCAGCTCCTTCCCTAACGCCTGTCCCCCCAGCAACCCGCCCTGCTGGGGCTTCCTGGAGGACTACGCCTTCGTAGTGCGGGGCCTTCTGGATCTGTACGAGGCCTCGCAGGAGAGCTCCTGGCTCGAGTGGGCTCTCCGGCTGCAAGACACGCAGGACAGGCTTTTCTGGGACTCCCGAGGTAGCGGCTACTTCTGCAGTGAGGCCGAGCTGGGAGCTGGTCTGCCCCTGCGTCTGAAGGACGGTCAGTGGTGGGCTGGAGCTGACGTGGGCCCAGTTAGGGCTTGGGTTTCCCTGGGGGAGGCATAAGTGAAGTGTAATGGTAAAGAGCCAGCATGGGTTCGCATCGCCACCGCTTATAACCAGTTGACTTGGAGTTGGTCTCATTATATTCCAGATCATCAGTTTCTTAATATGTGAAACAGCGCTGACATTGGTACGAACTCACAGGGTAGACACAGAGACGAATTTAGCTATTTGGTCGAACAGGCTGGGTAGCAGTAACTGGAGTGCCTGGAGTCACATATCACACAAGGCTATAACCCTCACGAAATACAGTGTAGCAGGGGAAACAGCTAATAAACAGTAGTGACTAGTACAAGAGTGCATGCGTGCAATGTGAGTGCCGTCAAGAGGTAGGGGCCCGGCCCCTTCTGTTTTAGTACGGCTCACCATCACCTGACGCGTCTGGTCCGTTCACGGTCTCTCTCCCTCAACTCAAATGTAAGCATCTCGGGAGCAAGACTTCCTTTTCCTTCCACATTCCCAGAGTCTAGCGTAGGCCCGGCACATAGCAGGTGCTCCGTAAATGTTAGGTGAAGGAATGAAAGGACCTTGAGAGAGGACAACAGCGGGGCCCAACTCAGCTAGGGGGAGGTCCGATCAAACCGGGGACAGGCGTCATTTAGCCAAGAGTTAGGAGGAGCCTGGAGGATGGAGGATGGGGCCGAGGCCAGAGGAGGGGAGGCGCCCACGTGGGCAAAGCTGGATCTCTGCAGGGTCTTACAGGCATGGCAAGGAGTGGAAATCTCTGACGGGTTTTCAGTAGGTTGTGATCTGGTCCAGTTAGGTCTAGGAATTTCATTCTGACTGGAGGTGGACAAGGGACCTTCAAAAGGGAGCAGAAGAAACCGGGTGACCAGTTAGGAGGCTGTTAGTGGCATTCAGTCCCGGCGAGGGCTGGCCACAGACAAGCTAGAAGTATGAGATGGGGAGAAGTGGTGGGATTTAGGTCTACTCTGGCAACAGACCCGGTAGACTCTGGGTGGATTAGAAGTGGGGGAGGGGGGAGGGGCAACGATGGTGGCACTCTGGTTCCAGCAGCTGGGTGGCTGGATTGAGGAGTCCACAGTGAGATGGGGGAGCTGGGGGACCAAAAGTTCACCCTGGGGCAAATGGCTGAGAGAGCAAAAGAGCAACTGTTGGTGCTGGCCTTACTATCAGAGCTGGGGCAGGATTGGGCAGAGTGGGGTGGGGGGGGGACTTTTTTCTATCCCATCCCCATCCCCCACAACTTTAGCCACAGTCCTGGGGCAGGGTCCCGGGACCCAGTGAGCCTCCCTCACCGCTCCTTCCCCCTGCAGACCAGGATGGCGCGGAGCCCAGCGCCAACTCCGTGTCAGCCCACAACCTGCTTCGGCTGCACGGTTTTACGGGGCACAAAGACTGGATGGACAAGTGTGTGTGCCTGTTGACCGCCTTCTCTGAGCGCATGCGCCGTGTCCCCGTGGCTTTGCCCGAGATGGTCCGCGCCCTCTCAGCCCATCAGCAGACCCTCAAGCAGGTGGGGGGGGCGGCGAGGGCACTGGCGCTGGGACCCTGGGTGGGAGGGGATCTGGGGCTGCAGTGGGGGATGGGGACAAGGGGTGGGGCTCCTGGAGCCGTCCCCCGGAGCTCAGGTCTGTGAGTGTGTGGCCGTCTAGGAGTGTATGTGCAGGTGTCTTCATGGGGATGTGCATCTGAGGGGCCAGGCCTCTGGCTTGGGCAAGTGCCTGTCCGAACACCTGTTACTGGGGCTCTCAGCACAGGGAGGGCGGGAGGCAGGGGCTAGATATGGGTCCCTGGGGCTGGTGAAGTGTTTCTCCATAGGTCTCTGTGTGTCTGTGTAGTTGGGTCGGCCAGTGTGTATGCAGCTATATGCTTACCTGCGTGCAAGTCCCTGTTTGCATTTTTGCTGCGTGTGCACATCTAGATGTGTGTGGCCCTGGAGGCATGTGACTGTGTGTGTGCGGGTCTGCTGAGCATGTGCTGGTGAGCGTTCACCGGTCTGCATTTGCCTGTCTGCGTGTGCACGCCCCGTGTTCAGGTTGCATCTGCGCGTTTGCCTGCCTATCTCTGTGTGTATGTGTGTGTGTTGTGTGCTGGTGTCTGTGCCTCTGGGTACGTCTCCCTGCCACTGTGTGGGTCACCGTCACTTTGTGTGTTCCTGGGTATGTGTGTCCACGTCCCCACTTGCTGAGCTTGCATCTGAGGCAGTCTCCTGGCAGCTGGTCTGGAGGAGGCTAAGCCAAGTCTGTGTTCCTTCCTGGGGCTATAGTGCGGAGTGGAGGGAGGATGGGGAACCCCTGGGGGGTCTGGTCCAGCTCCCTGCACCTGACCCCGGAGTTACCTTTCTGTTCTGGCCAGATTGTGATCTGCGGAGACCCCCAGGCCAAGGACACTAAGGCTCTGTTGCAGTGTGTCCACTCCATGTACATCCCTAACAAGGTTAGAGTCTGTGAGCCCAGCCCCCACCTCCAACTCCCCTGCCCAGCCCCGCCCCCCGCCCCCCGCCCCTCTCCACCATCCCCTCCTCTGGAGGCCTGGGAGTGGAAAGCCACCGTGGGCCCCGCCAGCGTCCCAGCACCCCCCGCCCCCGGTGACCGTCTACTCTGCTCCTCCCACAGGTGCTGATCCTGGCCAATGGGGACCCGTCCAGCTTCCTGTCCCGCCAGCTGCCCTTCCTCAGTACCCTGCGGCGGCTGGAAGACCGGGCCACGGCCTACGTGTGTGAGGACCAAGCCTGCTCGATACCTGTCACGGAGCCCTGCGACTTACGGAAACTGTTACACCCGTGACTGCCCCGGCCGCCTCCGGCGGGGGCAGGACGCCCAGCTTCCCAGCTGGCCAGAGACCCAGGCCCAGTAGCGCCCTGAGCACGCTGTGGCCATCCTTGGGCACCCTGTCACCGGGTGCCCTTGGCCATCCTTGCCGCTCCCCCCATGGGCACCCACCCACCCTGGAATAAACCTAACAGCGTCCCGCGGGAACCTTGGGGTCTCTGCCTTGCTGGTGGGAGGGGTGCGCCTCTCGATGACCCCTCTGCCTTCTCCAGGCACGCTGCCCCAGTCCGTGGTCATTGCAGCTCAAGTGAAACTCAGGGCAGGGGGCCCGTAATGACCACCAGCTTTCACATAAACCAGTCCAAGGACGGTTCTCTGTCATTTGGAACATCTGTTGGGTTGGAAGTCCTTCTCCAAATCTGAGTCCTTCCTGCTGCAGGGAAAGCTGGTACTTTTCTGTGACCACCTCCTGTCCCTTCGGATGCTCCCAAGTCCTGCCCTTGGCATTCGCATCTTCACAGACCCCAGAAACCCCATCTAGCTTCCACCTCGGGGAAGGCACTGGGAAGTGTGCTTGGGGGAGGGCGGGTGTAGTGGGCTGGGGCTGACTGGCGGGGAACAGGGAAGGAGCTGTCTCCCTCCCTACAGCCTTCAGGGGTCTGCTGGGCCTGGGCACCCTCACAGCCCCAGAGCCAAGCAGTACAGATAACCAGAAGAGGCTGCTAGAGATGAGAGTCGAATGGGGCCACTGCTTGTGGGGATGACAGCAGGGGGGAGGAGTGGGAGATTGGACTGTCACTGTAGGGTCTACACATGGTCACACCCAGCCACACACTTTGACTAGGCAGCTGGGCCCTCGGTGCAAGCCACCGTCCCATCTGGAGGGGATTAGGGCTCCGGCCAACAAGGTCAGGTGGCCCTTTTCTGGCTGGAGCCTGCTCAGCCTCAGGCAGGAAGTCTGAGGCTTGGGCAAGTGGAGCCGGGTCTGGGGGGCAGTGAGCGGGGAGGGGGGAGCTGGTGAAGCACAGGTGGCCTTTTTGGCAGCGTCAGCCCTGGCTCTGGAAAGTCTAGGCAGTTTGCAAAACCCTCTGTCTCCGTCTCACTGATCCTCACGGATGAGGTGACAAGGCAGGTACATCTGGCCGCCTATGGACAGATACTCAAGGCCCAGAGAGGGTCAGAGACTGGCCCGAGACCACTCAGCACACCTGGTTCTTTCCACGGTCTTCAGGGGACAATAAAAACCGCTGAGCCTTCTTCTCCCCCCCCCCCCCAGGAGGTATAGGCGCGGCTGTGAAAGGGGGTGCATTTGGTGTCTCCTACCCCTCTCTAGCCAGTCTTCCCTCTGCTGCGTCCTCTTTCCCTTCCCCTGGTACCAGGCATGCACTCGACAAAGGGGTTTTGTAAGTTCAAAGGAAGGAGTTAGGGCCTTAACGGGTTAGGCTTCCGGGAGAGCTAGCATTTTCTGACTAGGGTAAGGCTCAACATCCGGCTTGCTCAGATACAGGCTCTTAGGTCTGCTGCCCCTCTTCCCTTGGCCGGCCCCTCTTGGGTGCGCTCTCTGCTCTACCAGCAGGGCTGTCCCAGAGGAGCTGGGGGCCAACGCCAGGGGACACGGGACCTCACAGCTGGAGAAGTCACTTCACTAAGTTCATCTGTCTGAGCCTCAGTCGTCTTATCTAAAAAATGGGACAACCACCACCCAACTCCCAAGGCTGCGAGGTGACAACATGGGATGATGTATCATCGCTGAGCGGAGAGCCTCACAGATGGGAAGATCGTCTCAGTTCCCGAGGGAGCCAGCCAGGCTGTGCAGGAGGTGTAAAGGGGAGAGGGTTGGAGGGCGCTGAAGGGGCTGGCAGAGCAGGTCCTATATGAAGGCTCTCCCTCAAACCCCGAAATCATCTTAGGCCTGACTTCTTTGTTAGGAAACTGAGGCCCAAGGAACTTCCTGTGCCTCATTCTCCTCCCTGCCTGAGGTTACTCATTCGTCTAACAAAGATTTATGAAGTACAGACTACGTGCCAAGCTGGACCGGACTAGGCTCTGGTGAGCAAAATGGACGTAACCCTTGCCCTGAGGGAACAGAGAGCCTAGAGGGGCAGACAATCATTTCGTGACTACACACCTTAACATCAAGTGCTATGAGGGTCCAGATTCTTGTCTGGCTCAGGACAGTGTCCTCAGCATGTTGACACATGGTAGGCACCGCGGTACTTGCTGAAAAAGGGCGCTCTGAGGGGGTGATGGCAGGACCGAGGCTTGGAGGGTGGGAGTTAAAGATGGTTTCACCCCTCCTTTTGCCTTCTCTGTAGGTCCTGCCTCCTTCCTCCCCTTCCCCCCTCAGGGGAAGAGAGCATCTCTGACTGGATGTCAGAGTCTTCCGGTGCCCCCGCCCAGGGATCAGGATACCTTAGGTGGCAGGTCACCCCGGGTCCTGAGGCCAGGGGAGTAAATGTGTGTCTGCCCCACACCCTGCTCCCTCTCTGGGTATGTTCTAGAACAGAGTTCAGCTCAGAGACAGAGGTGGCCTGGATGATGGATGGAGGTGTAGGGCCTGCTGACCACCAGGAAACCTGACCACTGGGCTGGACGAGCCTTTCTGGGCTCGTTGTCCCCTCTGCAAAGAGGGTATGATTAAAGTCACTACCTCCTGGTGTCAGCCCTGGGGCTTTTTGACCCTGTTGGGGAAGGGCAGCCGGACTAGGCAGACTGCCACCTGCGGGAGGGAGGAAGGTGTCAGACACGTGGAGTGAACCAGAAATAGGCCCCTCTCCCAGAAGACCGCTGAGAGTTCAAGCCTGGCAGGGCACACGCGGAATGAGAGCAGAGACTCCCGCCAGGAGGGAAAGGCACTTAAGGGATCGGCTCATTAGCATGAAATGCAAATGAGCTCGGCCTCATTTGCACAACTCGGTGCCCGGATTCGGCGAAAGGGCAACCCGGGAGGCTGCAGCGAGCGGCGTGGCCCTCCCCTCTGCACTCCCTGCAACGCGCCCTCCAGGGAGCTGAGACACCCACCCCAGGCGGCCCGAGGCGCGCTGGGGCTGCGCGGGTGATGCAGCCTTGGAAGTTGGGGAGGGGGGCGGGGGCGGGAGGTCACCCTGCCTCCGCCTCTCCGCAGTGGTGTCGGCGCCCCGAGAGTCTCGGGACAAAGAATTGACTGACCTGCTTGGTTCCGCCGCCGTGTCTACATTCCCAGAGGTGGGAAGCGCTTCCCGACGTCTAATGCTCGATGCCCTCCGCGCCCCACTTTCACTCCAGCGCCCAGCACTCCCGCGGCGCTCTGCTCCCGGGCACCTGCAGCCTGTGGGGCGGCGGTGGGAGAGGGCTGGAGCTGACTGAGCCCGGGGACTCGGGGAGGTGGGGCGCGGCGAGACCCGGCTGTGCACGTGCGTGTGCGCTCACGGAGAGCCGCAGACCCTGGAGGACCGCTCCGGGTAGAGCGGAGGTGTGCGGACAGCCTCCCGGCCATACTGGAACTCCAGAGGGGAAAACTGAGGCACGGAGTGGGGGGAGGGGGGTTGGTGAGACTTTAAAGCAGGTCAAGACTCAGAAAGCCCAGCTCCGTGCTTCCACCCCCTCTCACACACTCGAGGCCCCCGCAGGTCCCTTCGCGGGAGCCTCTCTCTGCTCCTCAGCTGCTCTGGGGGCCCTGGGCCCTGGGACCGGCATGACCTGTCGGAGGCCACGTGTTCAAGCGCGAAGCCCCTGCGGGAGATCCACAGCCTTCAAAGGATCTCTAGGGGCAGAGGGGACGAAGCTCAGGACTGTTGACGTGAGGTCAGGGTCGGCGGGTCAGGGTTAGAAGGTCAGGGTCAAAGTCTCAGAAGTGGACCTGGGAGAGGGGTCTACAAGACCAAGAGGTTGCTGGAAACCACGCCCAGACCTTGCTCGCCCGGGACTTCCCTTCGCTCCGCCCATTTCCCCCAGACCGCCCCCCCTCCAACCTGAAGCCCTACCCCGGGGACATCCCGCTCCGCTCCTCCCCTTCTTCGGTCCTGCTCCCAGGTTCGACTCCAGGGTGGGCGAGTGATCAGGTGGAGACCCAGGATTTCGCTCTGGGATCCTGGTCACACCCCACAGCCCGGCTGCCAGCCTCTCTTCTTCTCCAGGCCCGCCCAGAGCTGAGCCCCACCCTACGGCTGTGGTCCAATTTTAGGGGTCGTGGACAAAGGATGCCCCGGGGCCCGCAGCGCTATCCCAGGACCCGGCGCCGAATACTCTGATTCCCCGGGGCTCCCTCCAGGGGAGTCCCAGAGACCCCAGCGGCCAATAGGAAAGTGGGTTCGGTGTGGGTAGCCGTCTAATTGGCTCTGGCCTTCGGGAGCGGACCCAGGGGCAAGGGGAGGGGAGAAGGGCGGTCCTGGGCTTCGGGGTGGAAACCGGATTCCAGCTGTGGTTCTCTCCCCCGGCGGCCCCGCCCGCTCTGCCACGGCGGCCCGCCAATGGGCGCGCGGCTCGGGGCCGGCGGCGCGCGGGGATTGGTCGCGAGGCTGGCTGGGGAGAGGCGGGGCCGAGGCTTGAAGTTCGAGTGAGGGATCCAGCTGTGGTGTGCGCCGGGCTCCTCGCCGCCGCTTTCGCTTGCTCGCTCCGCGTCTCGGCCGGAGGAGGAGGCAGTGGCGCCGGCGACAGCTACGGCAGCGGCAGCCACCGCGGCGGCTGCGGCGGCGGCATCTCCGCCTCCACCCCCGCCCGGGACGGCCCCCCACCGTCTCCCCGCCCCTCCCGGACCGTGAGCCCGCCGCGGGGCGGAGGAAGGAGCCGCCCCCCACCCCCTCCAAACCCACCCCCAAAGAGATCCCTCCTCCCCTCCCCCCGCCGCCGCTGGCGCGGAGCCGGGACGATGCTGACCCCTTAGATCCTGCTCCAGCTGCGCCGCGGGAAGAGGGGGCGCCCCTCCCCCGTATCCCCCGCGCTCTGACCCCCTTCTCTCTCCCCCTCTCCCGGCCGCTTCGCCGAAGGTAGCGCCGAATCGGGCGACCGGAGCCTGGGCGCGAAGCGAAGAAGCCGGAACAAAGTGAGGGGGAGCCGGCCGGCTGGCCCGGGGGGCCCCAGGAGCCCTGGGGAAGAGGGACTCGCGCCGGGCGGGGCTTCCCTGCGACCCGGCGCCCCGCGGGCAGCATGCCCCTGCGGGCAGGGGGAGCTGGGCTGAACTGGCCCTCCCGGGGGCTCAGCCTGCGCCCTAGAGCCCCCCAGATGCGCCCCCGCCGGGGCCCCCCGGTGGCGTGAGGACACCTCCTCTGAGGGGCGCCGCTCACCCCTCTCGAGACCGCCCGGGGCCCCGGCTGGCCAGAGGATGGACGAGGAGGATGGAGCGGGCACCGAGGAGTCAGGACAGCCCCGGAGCTTCATGCGGCTCAACGACCTGTCGGGGGCCGGGGGCCGGCCGGGGCCGGGGTCGGCGGAAAAGGACCCGGGCAGCGCGGACTCCGAGGCGGAGGGGCTGCCGTACCCGGCGCTGGCCCCGGTGGTTTTCTTCTACTTGAGCCAGGACAGCCGCCCGCGGAGCTGGTGTCTCCGCACGGTCTGTAACCCATATCCTCCAGGGCACGACGGCCGGGCTGGGGGGTCCGCAGGGGGGCGGGCCGCGCCGGCGGAGGGGACCGAAAGCCAGGTGAGTCGGAGAAGTGAGCCTCGAAGGTGGGCATATGAGAGGGGGGCTGCTAAGGGAGGGAGGGGGCTTCAGAGTGGGAGCAGAGACGCGAGCAGGTTTGTCTGATACCCCAGACGAGCCCCACCTCGGTACACACACCTCAGTCCTCCTTGGGGGGCTGGGATCCAGGCCAGGAAAAGAGAGGAGACGTGCCCCGCTGGTTTGTAGCTGGATGCTCTCCAGATGTGGGCAGGGGAGGGTCGTCATCCTCCAGATGTGGGAAGCTTCGGGAGCCTGGGAGCTCTACTCCGCCCGCCGCCCGTTAGCGAGCTGGGTTGGGTTTCCGAGTTTGGGGGGGTGGGGTGGGGAGGAAGCTGCGGGGACGGGGGAGGGGGGGCTGCGATCTCCTGGGTTTCCCTCCTGCCCCCGCTCCAAAGTTTGAGGTGGATTCTAGGGTCTGATCCCCACCCTCAACCTGGTCCTTGAGGCTGGGGTTTTTACTGACCCAGAGGGAGATGTTGGGGGGCGGGGACCAGGTCCTAACTCCCCCACCCCCACCCGCGGGTTGGAGGCACAACAAGGAGATTCCGGCGGCGGCTGATGTCAGGGGCGCAGAATGAGAACAAGATGTGGTGGTGAAGGGGAAGCTGTCTGCCCCCAGAGCTGGAGTAGAGACCCTTTCAGCTGGAGCCCACTGCCCGGTGCCTCCCTTCTTCCTAATTCTTCATTCAGAGCCGGGTGCTTTGTGTTGGGGTTGGGGAGTTTTGTGCTAGATTTTTGTCTTGTAGAGGGAAAGACTGTGGCGAGAGCTTTGGTCAGCGGGGGATGGGATTAAGCCGGTCCAAGTTATTACCCTGTCACAAATACAGAGTGCTCCTGCTTCTCGGCAGAGCAGGTATGGGAGACCGCAGCCTCCGAGAAAGTACTGGGGGAACAGTGAAGCTGTGAGCTGGTTGGCTAAGGAAGACTCGGGTCCAGCACCCCAGGGTCTACCCCTTGGCTGGGTTTGTGGAATGCAAGCCCCACATTCCGGGGAGATCCATTTGGCACTGCTCTCTATCCTCCTCCTGGTCTGGAGTGATAAGGGAGACCCCAGCCCCCTCAGCCCCCTGGCCTCTCCCCTTCAGCCCCTAGCACAAAGCGCCGCTTAACTAATGCAGGGCTCCCAGGCTCCGGGTGGGTCCCGTCACTGCCGGAAGGAAAGGGGGGGGGTGCGCTGCCATCCCCAGGCTTGACAGCTTCTCCTGACTCCTTCCTCTCAGCTCAGAGGCTCTTTTGGACCAGGGTGGGAGACCTCAGGTTTCCCTTGTAAACCCTAAGAGCCCAACCAGGACTCTGCTTTGAGGGAGGTGGGGGGAGCTTGGTGCCGCCCTCACTCTCCGCAGCTCTGCTGCGTCTAGTGCGCAAAGCAGGGATGTGAGCTTGGGTCCCCCCAACCCCCACCCTCTGCACCCCACAGATCTTTAGGAAGCTCCCCCCATTACACCCTCTCTCCATCCCTTACCCCTTCTTCCTTTCTCTCTGAGCTGCAGAAAGAGAGAGGTGGGGGGTCTCAGAGGGCTCTGACTCCCCCACTTCCGCACCCCTAGCCCCAGGCCCCTTTTCCCCTGGTTGAGATGGACATGGGGAACTAATGTCTGAGAAGATGGGTTCTGGGCTTCCCTCCTCTCTGCCCCTAACCACCTACCCTCTCCATGAATGGTGAAAAGCCCCATCCCCCTCCCTTCCTCCTCGGGAGTCCAGAAAGATAGAAAGGTAGAAAGATCTTCTCTCACCTTTCCCTCCCCCTCTAGAACAACCAGACCTCTCAGCCAGCATCTCCCCACCTGCCCTATCTCCAGGTGCTAGTGGACAGTCTGGGGGGCAGATTCCTTCCTTGAGGGGCTCTGGGAGGGAGCAAGTGGAGAGGGCTGGAATGAGGAAAGAGAGGTGGGACCCCAGTGCTCCTCTTGAGGATGGAGGAGCAGGCTTACATCTGGGGTGGTGGGAGTCTGGGGTGTGGGGCATTGGCATCACTAGGTCTAAGTCACTAAGCCTGGGTTGGCTGAGGATGGGTTGAGAACAGTTCCTTGGCCAAGGGGCTGCCTAAGCTGTGCCCCACGAATCCCATCACCCCTGAGCATCAAGGGAAACCTGTATTGTCATTGCCAGAGGGGCCCTGAGCTGACTCTTGGACTTCAGTCTTTCCCTTTCTCTCTTTTTGGTATCAGTGAAGCTTCCCATGGCTCCACAAGGTTCTCTGCACCTCTGGGTCTGAGGGACATAGGGACACCTCCCCCAATAACTGAAGCTAGTTGGATTTTTGTTGGCATTTTTCTCAGTCCCTCCTCCTTTAGCCGCTAACACACCAGGTTTCCTAGAGAGGAGATCTAGACCCAGGTAGGAAGTAGTGTGCTTGTGTGGAGGGAGGAGGGGGGGAAGGGAGGGCAGCAAAAGGAAGAGAGGCTCAGAAGTGCATGTGCTGGTACTGGGAAGACCAGGGGTACTCACATCAGTAGGGCCCCCCTCCTCCCCGGTTATAGGGGAGCGAGTTGGACTTTCCAGTATGTGTTTCTTGAAGTGTGAGGGAGCGCTTGGCCCCTCCCGGGAAGGAGATCCTGAGCATTCCCTCTCTGGCTGTTGTGTCACATCTGGAAGTTTGTGTAGGAGTTTCTCCAAGCTCAGAGCCCAGCACAGCTTTTTCTCATTTGGAAATCACAGGCTGGCATTTGGGATGCCGAGAGGGGGAGTGGGAGGGGGGCCAGAGGGGGAGAAGGGAGCCTGCCAGGAGTAGGGGGAGGAGAAGGGGGAGGCCCGAAAGGCAGGAGCCCTAATGGCTTCCAGAAGTGAGTGTGAGCGTGTGACTGCATCACTGTGTGTGCGTCTGGAGGGGAGGGGGCACCAGGAATTTCTGGAGTTTTCCTTGCCACTGTCCCAGTGCCCCAAGTTTGCCTGTTTCTCTTACCTAGGGACAAATCTCCATTTTGGTCCTCAGAGGAAATGGGAGGGGGTGTTCTTCCTGTCTCCTCACCAATTCCCTCCTCTCATTTTAAAACCCAAGACTCTCCAGAGGGGATTCTGGGGAGGGGGGCTGGGGAATTGAACAGGACTGGGGGAGCAGAGCACCTTCTGGCACTCCTTCTGCCCCAGGCCCACCTTCCGGCTGGGTCACACACCCACTCTACCCCGCGGAACTGTTGGGGGGCTCCCCATCACCCATAGTACCAACTGGAGCCATTCCTGGGATTACCCCCGCCACTCAACACCCCCTCACCTCTCACTCGCTCCCGCCCCAGCCCTCACCCCACCCTGCCTGCCTCAGCCAGGGTGGCGACAGACACAACTGCTCACACGTGTGTGTGCGCGCGCGCGCACTCACTCACACACACACACAGAGTCACAGACGTTTGAATCAGATTTCTGGCCTATTTCCCCTTCCAAAGATTCCAACAGGCCGGCTCTCTTGTGTCTCTGGGTCTCACGTCTCTGTCTCTGGGTGGGGCCGGCTGCCTTTCTTCAGGCTTCAGTTTTCAGTTCAGCTGGAAACCTCTCTCCCCACACGCCCACAGGCTGGAGCGGAGGAGACCACTGGGAAACAGGCTGTGGGAGTGGGGGCTTGGCTGGGGGAATCCCCCTTTCCATCTCCCCAGTGCCGGCCACACTGCTGAGCCCCTATATTCCACCCCACCCCTAGAACGCTGAATCCCCCCGCATAGATGCCAGCCTCTCCGTGGGGTGGGCGAGACAAGGATCCCACCTTCCCAACTCATAGTAGGAGGCCAGGATTCCTGGGTCCAAGCCCATTTCCTCCTCAGTGCTCCTCAGTCTCAGATTTCCAGGCTCCAGTTGGGGAGCGGGGCAGCTGGGTGGCCTGCTTCTGTTCTCAGTCACGCCTGAGCCCCCGTGCCCCTAGAGGTGCCCCAGGCCTCCTCCCTCCTCTCTCCACCTCCCTCTCCCTTACAGCTGCCAGGCTGGGCAAGGGCTCTAGATAAAGCCCCGTGGAGAGGACTCGGTTGTACAGTGAACATGCTCTAGTTCTCTCTCCTGGAGGGAGAAGAGGAGGAGGGATGGAAGTGGGTTTCTTCGCCCTGCCATTTCCTTTTTCTCTGCTTTTGATGGTGGGTTGTGGGGAGAAGAAAGAGCCTCCCCTCTCCTACCCACCTCCCCCTTTGGGATCCACTCCAGCCCGGACAGTTGCCATAGCAACAGTAGACATGTGACTGCACAGGTCTCTCATAGTCACTATGGCAACCAGTGTCCCCCGTTCCCTTGGTTGCTATGGGGATTTGTCACATGGTTTCCCCCCAACCTGATAACCTGTGGGTCTCCTGCTTTCCCTTCCCTGCATGAGGACAAGACAGCAGTCTGGTGAAGGGGAGTTCATGTGTGAGGGGTCCCTTTAATTGCCATAGCAACAAATCCACACCACCTGGTGACAAATCCTCCTGTTGTTATGGCAACAGAGGAACATCACACGGTGACATAAGGCCATGTTCCCAAGGAAACGAGCCCTACCCTGAGAAGGGTGAAAGACCCCCATCCTCATTAATTATTTCTCAATTCAGATTGTCCCAAATTTCCCTGTGCCTTAGTGTCTTCCCTGTCCATTGAAGTTTACCTGTAGGGAAAGGGGAAAGGTAGAGAGCGGATAGAACGTACCTGGGAGTGCGCTAAATTGCCAAGGGGGCCCCTTGAGAAGGGGTTTCCGTGGTTAAGAGCTGGAGATGGGGTTTGGAGGCAGAATCTAGCTATAAGAGGCCCCCATGTGAGCACGTAGAAGCTGAGGACAGAAGGAGTCCCGGCTCCTCTGTGGTGTCACTTCTGCCCCTCCCCTCCATAGTTATCAGTTGATCACTGTTGGGGCAAACAAGGCAGGAAAACATGAATGGGGAGATACACTGGCTTCTAAGCAGGGAGATTGATGATTGATCAGTTCATTTGTTCGTTCGTTTCCCGCACGTATTGATCATCTGCTGCATGCCAGGCACCACTGTCAGCTTTGTAGGGGATGCGGAGTGTCTCAGAGTGTCCCTGCCTCAGCGAGGGAGATGAGACCAGTGCACACAGATGGCATGACGGAATCACTGCTGTTCGAGGGGTCCAAACAGGTGTTCCGGGAGCCCCTCTTCCCAAGAGAACTACCCACGGTCCCCCTTGCAGCGATATCTGCTCACGTGGGTCCCTTCCCTCCAGAGGAGAGGAGGGGGCTAGCTTGGGAAAGCAGACCAAGCCTTGAGGGTAATTGTGTCCTTCCCTTTCCAGAGAATCACCCCGAGGGATCTCCCTTCCCATCTTCCTTTTTCCAGGGTGACCCCTGGCTGACCCCCCTTCTGGGGAGACATCCACTGGGCTCAGGCTCCACTCTGGAAAATAGCTACATGGAAACAGAGCACTCTCTTTATTTCTCCCTTCCATTTACTTACCCCAAAAACCTAGAACTATTTTTTTTTTTTACTCTTATTCTTGTGAGGAAGAGGCGGAGGCATGGGAAATTGCAGTACCTTGGCCTGTTTGGGTGCCTGTCGGTGGGAAGGGAGGTGAGGGCAAAGGGCCTAGGTGGCAGAGAGGTCTGGGAAGGGATTGAGGGCATCCTGAGCTGCAGGGTGGCCTGAGGTTCAAGACAGAGATGGGGGAGGGGTGGCTGAGACCAGCTGGGAGGAAAGTCCTGGGGTCCCCAGACAGAGCCTTCTCACTCCAGAAGTGAGGTTGTGACAGGAAGATTCCGCCTGCTCTAGGCCCTCTGCGCCCCGCACCCTGGCTTGGCGGGTCGTGTCATGGGCTGCCGGGACACCCTCCCCACCTTCCTCCCTGAGGCCCCTCCTTTGCCCAGTCTCCACTTTCTGCTCCCTTCTGTCCTCTTTGTTCTCCCCACCCCGTATTTTCTTTGAGAAAAAAAGAATGCTAGGTCACTTATCTGTGAGTCCAGCGTCCAGAACCTTCTAAGGTCCAGTGGCCACTTTGTACATTCTCCTGTTGATGGGCTGGAAGTGAGCCCCTTAATAAAATCCACTACGTGGAAAGACTCGGGGTCCGTGTGTGCAGAGTACTGTCTACTCTGCGTGGGCTGGGGACTCATATCTAGCCCAGGGCAGTGGGTCCTCATTATTTAAATGTGGGAGTGTGCCTGGAGGCCATCTGAGCGCTCCGAGAGGCCAGGGGGCGGGTGGGTGGTGGCAGCGTCTGGCCCCGGTACTGGGGTGAAGGAGAGCTACCGCCGTGGACCCTCTTGCCCGCTTCTGCCCATCCGCCTGGTGCCAGGGCGCCCTGACGGCCCTCCCCTGCGCGCCAGAGCCACTGCAGAAAGAACTGTCCCAGATCAGGAGCTTGGACGCCTCGGTCTCCTCCCGGCTTCTCCCATGACCTTCAGTGCAGCGCTTTGGCTCTCCCGGGCCTCAGTGTGCTTGGGTTCCGGGGAAGAACGTGATCTACCCCGGAGAGCTCGCGGGGCTGTTGTGAGCATCAGATGTGGCATGGCGTGAAAGCGCTTGGTAAGCTGTAAGGCAGGCATAATCCGACTTTAGGTTTGTGTCACACATTCACTACATTCTCTCATTTGCTTCTCACATCTTCCCTGTGAGGTAGGGAGCATAGGATTCAGATTCAGCAGCACGCTCCTGGTGTCTGGCATTTCCGCCGGCACGATTGATTTTATCCCCCAAATGGCTTGTGCAAATTGCCAGGGTATTTGTGCCTTTGCCTACCTTACAGCTGAGGAGGCTGGGTCCGGAGAGGGGTTGGGCCAAGGTGGGCCTGGGCCTGGGCCGGGCTCACTCAGACACTTGGGCCTGCCCTTTGCACCTGGCTCTGTCTCAGATGGGGGTGGGGGAAGGACAAGAAGCAGGAGGTGCAGGGGGGGCGGTGCAGGGGGGCACGGGCATGGCTCCAGCCCTGGCCAGCAGTTTCCTTGACGCCCCCGCCCCGGATACTTGGTTTGAGCGCATCAGCATGTTGGTCATCCTTCTCAACTGTGTGACCCTGGGCATGTTCCGGCCATGTGAGGACATCGCCTGTGACTCCCAGCGCTGCCGGATCCTGCAGGTGTGTGTGTGCACATGTGTGTGGGTGTGTGTGTGTGTGTGTGTGGCGGAGTGTGGGGGTGGGCAGCTCCTGAGCTGAGTAAGTGCAGACACCGTCTCTGGGGGAGGCCCTGACCTCGATGGTGGGGGAGGGAGTGGGGGGGTGTCCTCCCCCCCAGTTTCAAAAGCCTCTCGTCCCCATATCAGGCCTTTGATGACTTCATCTTTGCCTTCTTCGCGGTGGAGATGGTGGTGAAGATGGTGGCCTTGGGCATCTTCGGGAAAAAGTGTTACCTGGGAGACACTTGGAACCGGCTTGACTTCTTCATCGTCATTGCAGGGTGAGTGCAGGGGCTAGAGGTGGGAGAGCAACAACCAGATCAGTGCCCACCCCAGGGCCCAGGGTTCTAGGCCCCAGCACTGCCGCCCCCCCCACCCGCCGCCCCCATGCCCAGCCCACTTCTGGCCATGCTTTCTCCCCGGCTGTCCACTCCGGGTCCGAGGCTGTCCTGCCTGGAACGCTCAAGTCCCTGCATCCACACCATCCTCTGTTCATTCCCCGATGGGGATCTGTCCTTGGCTTGGGGGTGGCCTTGCCCCCAGGGAGCCGGCTCTTCGGGGTCCCTTGGTGGAGGAGGGGGAGGAGTCAGAGGTTTGCTGCCCCACTGCAGCAGGATTCCTCATTGACCTCTTTTGACCCCCACGGCGGCCTCAGACTCAAAGGGCCTCCCTTTGGGCCCCTCCCTGCAGGATGCTGGAGTATTCGCTGGACCTGCAGAACGTCAGCTTCTCAGCTGTCAGGACAGTCCGTGTGCTGCGACCGCTCAGGGCCATTAACCGGGTGCCCAGTGAGTGATCCCTTGGCCCTCAGCCCCTGGACGGAGAGCCCACAGAGGAAATATGGAAATCCCAGATCCCACCCCTACCACTTGACCGCTCACCGGCCTCCTCGGGGCCTGGCAGTCCGAGGCAGACCTCATCACAGAGGGGCTCAGTGGGGAGCCAGGGCCACTGGAGCTAAGTGGAGCCACCCCCCACCTGCCTGTGGCCCTGTGAGTCACCTGGAAAGACCGTCCCCCTTATTTTAGCCTGATTTGGGGTCAGAGTCTCAGACATGTGTCAGATGACCCCTTCCCTTCAGCTAGAAGACCGCTCCCTGCAGGGGGATAGGGGTGAGTGGGAACAGGGTAGAGAAGCTGGTAGGCCAGGAGGGGTGGGTACAACGTGGAATGGCCTTTTATACCTAGAACAGCCTCTCACGCAGTCAGGCTCTCGTCGGCGAGACCATACTAGCCACACTGAGCATGACTTGTCTCCAGACAAGGCCACTCCATGTCTCACCCTCCACCTGTATCCCCTTCCTCCTTCCTACCCCCTTCCAACCTGCTGCCACAACTGACTGCGGGACCATTATCTAAATTAAACCGCATTGGTTTCCTGAGCCAGCCAAGCTTTGGCAGCTCCAGCTCCCCCTACATCCTGCCCCCCCAACCCTTGCTCAGGCCCCCTTGACAAGTCCCCAAACTACAGAGACTGCAAATGGTCTCCTCTGCAGTCCCGGGAGTTGGGGGGGCCGGGGCATGTTTCTGGGGCTCTGTGCCTGATGTGGCGGCAGCCCCCCGTGCTGTGCGTGCGTGCGTGCGTGTGCGTGTGTGTGTGCGCGTGTGTATGAGATGCAGCTGCCTTTGGGTGGGCAGAGCTGCTCAGTGTGTCCTCCGGGCTTTGGGGCATTAGTGCTAACAGGAGCTGCAGATGAGGGGCATGCATGCTCTCGCCTCCCCTCCCACCCCAGGTGATGGTTGGCAGATTTATAGGCCTCTGTCTAACCACCAGTGTAATTCCCTTAATGCAAACCCCGAGGAATTGATCTCAGTTGGAGCACTGAGGAGCTGAAGGAGGATGGGGCTGGAGGAGGGGGTGAAGGACTGAGTGAGAAGGCCGGGCTGGAAAGCCCAGGCAGGATGGCTGCAGGCACCAGGAGGGTTAATTAGCTGCTGTTTAGACGCTTTTGCCCTGGAGGGGCAGGGGACCGTGAGTGGCACTTCAGACCAGCCATTAGAGGTCTGTGTGCTTAACAAGGGCTTGGTGGCCTGGGGGTGGCTCAGACCATGTGGGGTGATGGGGTCCTGGGCCTGGAGTGAGGAGGGAGGGCAGTATCTCCAGCAGGGCTTGGCGGGGCGGGGCTGTGGTGGCTTTCCCTGCAGAGGGACTTGTTAATTGAGAAGATGGACTTATGTCTCCTCGCCCCCAGTGTGGGGATCTGCATCAACAGAGAATGGACTCGGCAGGGGGCTCAGAACCATAGTGAAGCTCAGGGCATCTGGACCCTTGCTGAGGGTCTGGCTCTCAAAATGAGATTCCTTCTTTGCTGACATTCCTCCTGGAGTTTTCTGCCTCAGTTTCCCCAATGACTGCAATGGTGCTATCTGATGACTTAGAAAGGTCAGGTGATTGTGTCGGGTGAGAGAAGGAGGTAGGAAGCGAGTGTGTGTGTGTGTGTGTGTGTGTGTTGGGAGGTGGGATCCAGAAGCAGAATGCTGGGCAGCTCTGTGATACTGGACAAGTCATGTCGGTCCTCTGAGCCTCCTCGATCCTCATCTGTAAACTGAGATGATGTGGGGAGTTAGGTGGGGTGCAGTGCAGGAGACAGGAGCTTTGGAAACCTTGATCACTCTGGCTCATCCTTGGTGGTACTGTGCGCTGATTAATATGGATGGGCCAAGAGGGATAGTGGGCAGGGGCTAGGGACTGCCAGGCCTGCCTGTGGAGTTAGAGGTGTCTGTTGGTCTCCCCTCCAGCTTGAGCCGGGCGTCTCAGCCCCAGAAACCCCGATGGGCCCCCTCTGGGAGTGCTGCCAGGCCTGTGGCAGCCAGCCTAGCCCGGCCAGCCTGGCACCCCCAGCGTGGCTTCTGCCCCCACAGGCATGCGCATCCTTGTCACGCTGCTGCTGGACACACTGCCCATGCTGGGCAACGTCCTGCTGCTCTGCTTCTTCGTCTTCTTCATCTTCGGCATCGTTGGCGTCCAGCTGTGGGCAGGGCTGCTTCGTAACCGATGCTTCCTGCCGGAGAATTTCAGCCTGTGAGTGTCGCCCAGGATGGCGGTGACCCGGGGGTATTTGTGGGGCTGGGACCCACCTCAGTCCCTGTTGCCGTTGACATGGCTGTTTTCACATCGGTGACATGTCTGGTTCTCAAACTCGGCTGCACACTGGAGTCAACTGGGGAATTAAAAACAAATTCCTGAGGCCTGGGTCCCCTACAGGCTCTGATTTCATCGGCCTGGGGTTCAGCATGGCCTTGGGGAGCTTACAAGCTCCGCCGTGAGCCTGATGTGCAGCCACGTTAGAAAACTATCACCCTGGGACATAACCTTCCCTCGCCCCCACCCTGGAATTTCACACTCGGTCCGCACACTCCTGGCGCCCGCCAACCCACACCCACAAATCCCCGCCCCCGCCCGATGCGTGCCCGACTCTCATCCCTGCCCTGCTCACCCTGCAGGCCTCACTGCACCCATGCAGCTCATCCTTCCTGGGAACTCTCCCCGGAGACCCCTGCTCCCAGCTCCTCCCTGTCCCCCCTGCAGCCCCCTGAGCGTGGACCTGGAGCGCTATTACCAGACGGAGAACGAGGACGAGAACCCCTTCATCTGCTCCCAGCCGCGGGAGAACGGCATGCGCTCGTGCAGGAGCGTGCCCACACTGCGCGGCGAGGGTGGCGGCGGCCCCCCCTGCAGCCTGGACTATGAGGCCTATAACAGCTCCAGCAACACCACCTGCGTCAACTGGAACCAGTACTACACCAACTGCTCCGCAGGGGAGCACAACCCCTTCAAGGGCGCCATCAACTTCGACAACATCGGCTATGCCTGGATTGCCATCTTCCAGGTGGGACAGCCGGGTACTGAGACGTTCCCCAGAACACAAGCGCCAGGACACAGTCCAGCCTCAGAGCGGTCGTCCTCAGGGCTGGGAGGGGGCCGGGGCCTCTGAGGAGACCGCAGGAGGCTTTAGGGGGGCCCTCCCGGGTCAGCCTGTCCCTCTGCACCCTCCCCAGGTCATCACGCTGGAGGGCTGGGTCGACATCATGTACTTTGTGATGGATGCTCATTCCTTCTACAATTTCATCTACTTCATCCTCCTCATCATCGTGAGTGATTCCTTGGGCCCCTGTGGGCAGGGGGATCCCGGGGAAACAGGTGGGGAGAATCCAGAGAGGGACTAGCTTGGTCTCAGGGACAGGTCCCACAGAGACTCAGGCAGAGAGGGCACCAGTCGTGAGGAGTCAGGAGGAAATCCAAGGTCAAGGCTTGGTTCTATCACTTAGTACCTTGGGCAAGTCATTCCCCATGAGCCCTCTAGCCCCACCGCAGGCCTCTGCTTCTTCATCAGTAAAATGGGTGGTTCTCAACCCAGGGGGCATTTGGAAACAGCAAAGGGTGGTCCTGTTTTTCACGAGGTCTAGGGGACCACTCCCGGCATTTGGTTGGGGGGCGGGGGAGAGATGGTAAACATCCTGACATGACAGTCCCGCAAACACAGAATTGTGCCACCCAGACTCCCTGGCATTCAGTGTTGAGAAACACTGCACGACCTCTTGTTCCTTCCAGCTCAGAAGCTCCAAGGCTTCATGAGGGCAGAAGACAGAGGCGAGAGAAGCAATGTTTAATAGTTGTCATCCTTACCATTCCTAGTTCATAATTGAACGGCTACTACTTACAGCTAATATTTATTGAGCACTTACGATGCACCAGTCCTGCTGTCAGCACTTTTTATGTGCTGGTGCCTTTAATCCTCACCACGATCGCATCATCATCTCCATTTTACCGAGAGGAAACCCACGTTTCCTCGTTTGTCCGACCCTGTCATGGGCTCCGTGTGTGCCGTGGATTGATCTGGCCGGGCAGGCGTTGTTGTTGATGTGCGCTGTGACATCTTCTGCCTGCTTAGTCCTCACAGTCCCCCGGGCGGTGGGGCAGGCCAGCGGGGAAGTGGCCCCATCTCCTAAAGGAGAACTCTGAGCTTCAGAGGGTCCGGTCACTGGGCTGAGGAAGTGGCCGGGGCCGAGAATTCCAACCCCAGGCTATGGGCTCCAAGTCCAGCCCTTCTCCAGGTCACCAAGAGGCCAGTGACAGAGCCAGAGAGAGGGACAGATATTGAGAGAGAGAGATTAAGACAGAGGTTAAGATCTACTCGGGACCTAGGGCAAACCCTGGAGAGAGGTGGAGACAGACAAAGGCCGCTCTTGGCGAGAGGCAGAGGGTGGGTCCTCGGAAAGAACCAGTCCTCCAGGCCACCCCCTCCTGCCCCTGCATGTGGAAGCGGGTCAGGTTTGGGACCTGTTCCCGTCCCCCACCATCACCTGGGGGGTGGCAAAGTCAGCATCTCTGGGAAGCATGGTCTTTTCAGTATGCTTCTCTCCCTGGGCTTAGAGGAGGGGAAGGAAGCAGACAGGGTGGTAAGGGGCCTAGTTTCCACCCACACACCCCGTGAAAAATCTTCCAAACAGCTCTCTGGAATCATATTAGTGAAGCTAATTATCATAATTACTAGGACACAATCTAGAAAAAAAAATCTGCTTTGTCACCATAAATATTCATTTCCTTCATTCTGGTTTGTTGTCCCAGTGATGGCCATCCGGGAGTTCTGGAGAAACTGAGGCACGGGGACAGGGATGAGGGAGTATGGGCAAGTCAGGGCGGCAGCTTGGCTAGTCTGTAGGGATCGGGGTTCAGCCCATCACCTGGCTTGGGGAGGGGAGAGGCGCAGGGAAAGAAGATACAGAAGGCCAACAATCAGGAGGATAGTGAGGCCCCATGGCTGAGGGTCTCACCCCAGGGCGTGCAGCTAGAAGTGGGACTAAATGCAGAGGTCTTGGGAACAGTGTTTTTGCCAAGACCTCGAAGGCTCAACCCAACGTGAGAACCCCATGTCCCCAAGATTGCACTCATCTCTACAGCCTTCTCTGCTCCTAACGGGAACTGGATAGGGGTGCTCAGAATCTCCATGGCTGGCCATGGTCAGGGGCAGGGAATTTGGGAGAAATCCTTGCAGGATACCATCGCGATCAATAACAATGCCTTGGAATTCCATAGAGCTTGGTTCAAGTCTCAGCTTTGTGTGTGTTAGCTGAATGATCTTGGGCAAATGCCTTTACCTCTCTAAGCCCGTTTCCTCACCTGTCAGACAGAGGTTATAAAAGTATCACCTCTTGAGACTGTCACGAGGATAAAATGAGATCATGCTTGGACAGTAACAGCCCAGCGCCTGGCGTGTAGGACGTGCTTGGGATGCGGTGACTCGCCTTGCGGTTCCCTTTTCTTCAGGACATCTCCTCTTGCTCTCCCCACCCCAACAGGTGGGCTCCTTCTTCATGATCAACCTGTGCCTGGTGGTGATCGCCACGCAGTTCTCAGAGACCAAGCAGCGAGAAAGCCAGCTGATGCGGGAGCAGCGCGTGCGGTTCCTGTCCAATGCGAGCACCCTGGCCAGTTTCTCCGAGCCAGGCAGCTGCTACGAGGAGCTGCTCAAGTACCTGGTGTACATCCTCCGGAAGGCGGCCCGCAGGCTGGCCCAGGTCTCCCGGGCAGTAGGCGTGCGGGCCGGGCTGCTGAGCAGCCCAGTGCCCCGTGCAGGCCAGGAGCCCCAGCCCGGCGGGAGCTGCTCTCGCTCCCACCGCCGTCCATCCGTCCACCACCTGGTGCATCATCACCACCATCACCACCACCACTACCACCTGGGCAATGGGACACTGCGGCCCCCCCGGGCCAGCCCGGAGATTCAGGACCGGGATGCCAGTGGGTCCCGCCGGCTCATGCTGCCACCGCCCTCGACGCCCGCCCTCTCCGGGGGCCCTCCGGGGGGCGCAGAGTCTGTGCACAGCTTCTACCATGCCGACTGCCACCTGGAGCCAGTCCGCTGCCAGGCACCCCCTCCCAGGTCACCATCTGAGGCATCGGGCAGGACTGTGGGCAGCGGGAAGGTGTACCCCACTGTGCACACCAGCCCTCCCCCAGAGATGCTGAAGGAGAAAGCACTAGTGGAGGTGGCCCCCACCTCTGGACCCCCCACGTTCACCAGCCTCAACATCCCGCCCGGGCCCTACAGCTCCATGCACAAGCTGCTGGAGACACAGAGCACAGGTGAGAACTCTGGGGAGGGGGGGCATGCTGGGGCCCTGGCCTAGGGGCCAGGTGGTATCCCAGAGAGGACGGGGGGCCCCTGATTCCCATGCTGCCACTCGAGGCCTTGGGACCTTCAATCAGTCCCGCCGCTTCTTTGAGCCCTGAGTTTCTCATCCCTTCAAGTGGGAATCTTAATTCTTGTGTTGTAATGAGAATAATAACTATCGTGGGATGAGCACCTGCTATATGCTCTGCTCTATGCTGTTTGCAAGAAGACCTAACAGTTGTTGACCAACTATTCTGTGCCTGTCGCGTGCTTTGCAGGCGGAATCCCATTGGATCCTCTCAACAGTTTAGATGATAAGCTTTCTTGCCGTCCCCGTTGTACCGGCGAGAAAAAGGAGGCCTGGAGAGGTTGCTTGACTTGCCGGCTCAAGGTTGTGCCCCTGGTTAGGTGTGACCTCAGGGCCATCTGGCTCTGAGGCCCCGAGGGGAAATGGTGTGTGACCATGGCCAGCCTCGCGCCCCACACTAAGGAGACTCTTGTGAACATGAGTTTCATTGGCTCCCCACGGGGAGACTGGGGGCCTAGAGCAGCAAGTCCTCAGGGGGCTGCTAGTTTGGTGGGAGGAACACCCGGTGTCACAGGGGAAGTGAGACACTCGCTGCCTGTGGGTGTCCTCCCTACCCCCCGTCAGACAAGGGCGGCGAGCCCTCCCCCGAAGACAGACTCACTGTAGCCGAAGCCCAGGGTTTCAGGAAGGATGTGGCACGTGGGAGCAGTGGGATATGTGTAGGATGTCATGTGGGAATGTGGGCCGGGACAGGAAGGTGCCGTCACAGAACACCCTGGGAAGGGCTCCCGCGCCCGCTTTCTGGCCACCCTGCCGTGGAATGGAAGCCAGTCATACACATGCATGTTTCAGTCCCCTCCTGTGTAGAAGGCAGGGCTGGGGCCGTGGTCATTGCCGGCGAGCCCTCCCGTTGCGGTCAGAAGGAGAAACCTTGTTGGGTGCTTCCTGGGGCCCGGGCCCTGAGCAAGATGCCTGCACCTCACCCGACGTGCTTTCCCGGGAGCTCTCCGAGCTTCCCTCCAGCGCTCAGACTCTAGGATCCAAGCCAGATTTCAATGGCCGTGGTGTCTTGGGCTAGGTCACTGCGTGCATGAGTGTGTGCGGCCTGGTGTGTGCACGAAGGTGTCCAGGGTGTGTCCGGGTGCACGTGCACGCACATGGTTCGTGTTCATGTGTGTATGTGCACACATGTGTCTGATCTGTGCAGCTGCGTGTGTGTGCACGCTGGGGTGGTGCTCTGGTCCGTACGCATGCCCACGTGTGCCCAGGCCTGGCACATGTGCATTATATAACGTGCACGTGTCTGTGCGCACGCGTGTTTGGCTGTGGAGGTCTGAGCGGTTTGCAAATGGTACGTATATGTGCGTAGTACATGTGTGCGTGCGAGTGTGTGTTCACGGCACGTGTGTATGTGCCTGGGTGTGGATGTACATGAGCACACATCTGTGCGTGTGTGTCTTAAGGATCCCTTGGGAAATGCTCCTCACAGCAGCGATGGTGCGGGGCTGGCTTTCCTGGGAAGGAGAGCTGGTCTAGGCTCCTTGCTAAGGGCTCCTCGGGCAGGGGAGCTGCCCAGGACCTCAGGGGACATCAAGGCCACCTGCCAAACCCTAGGACCCCTGGCAGTGACTGTCAGTGGAACGCTATTGGCATTTGGGGCCATTCTGTTGCTCGGGACTGCCCATGCCGCAGGGCATTCAGTGCCCCTGGCCTGCTAAGTGCCTCACACCCCGTCATTGAAAGAAACCCACACTCCCCTACTCATTTTATAGATACTTTGAGGGAAGGGCCGCCCCAAGTAAGAAACCTTGCAGCCTCTAACCTCTCCCCTCCTGTCCTAGGCACCTGCCAAAGCTCTTGCAAGATCTCCAGCCCTTGCCTGAAGGCAGAGAGTGGAGCCCGTGGCCCAGACAGCTGCCCCTACTGCGCCCGGGCAGGGGTAGGGCAGGGGGAGCTCGCCGGCCACGAGATGCCTGACTCAGACAGCGAGGCGGTGTATGAGCTCACACAAGACGCCCAGCACGGTGATCCCCGGGACCCCCACAACCGGCACCGATGGAGCCTGGGGCTAGAAGTGGAGCCCAACTCCGTGCTGGCCTTCTGGAGACTGATCTGTGACACTTTCCGGAAGATTGTGGACAGCAAGTACTTTGGCCGGGGAATCATGATTGCTATCCTGGTCAACACGCTCAGCATGGGCATCGAGTACCACGAACAGGTAGGGGCGTGTGCAAGGGCACAGTCCCTGGGGCTGAGGACCCTCTGCCTTCTTGCCCTCCCACCCCCGTTTCCAGTTTCTTCTGCATGCCGCTAGCCTGATGGCAGCGAGGAGGACAGGAGGGAGACGCAACAATGTGTGGGGACTCTGGAGGGTGAAAACCAGTGAGTGTCACTCAGTCTCTGTGTATGGAGCTTGCCCAAGGCAGGCGCAGGATCTGAGCTGGGTGTGTTCTATCTGGGAAGGCTTCTCAGAGGAGGTGGGTTTTGAAGGATGAGTGAGTGGTGAGCATCAGGCATGGATAGGGCCTTTCTGGAGGGACAAGTCATTGGAAGAGATTCGGGTCTTTGGAGAAGACACAGAGGGGAGAGAAGGTGTTGGGGGATCCCCCCAGCCCAGCACTGGGCCCCCCCAGCCTTTACCTGACTCGGTAATTGGAGGTGTGGCTGACTGGAGGGGGGTAGGAGCGAGGAGGAGAGGGTTGGTGGCTGCGCCTGGGTGGAGCTGAGGCCTGTCCGGTAGGGAGGGAGGCCATCTGCTCCCAGCCTCCATTCCGGGAGCCTTGCTGTGAGTGGGGCGGCTGGGTGGATGAGAACGCCCAGCATGGTGAAGAGACTTGAGACCATCGTGTTTGAGGAATCGTTCTAAGAACTGGGATGTTTAGTCAGGAGAAGAGGAGGCTCAGCGGGGACAGGCGAGCTGTCTTCAAATATTTGAAGGGCTGTCATGTGGAAGAGGGAGCAGGCTTGTTGTGTGGGGCCAAAGGCTGCAAGCAATGGGATCTGGGCTGAGTGGGAGGAGGCTGTCCTCACTCCTGGAGCTGTCTGAGGACACGAAGGGTGGCCTGGGGACCCCACTGCCCCCTGTCCCCCAGACTGATTGGGGGTGAGAGCAGGCCCCATGGGGCCTCCCAACAGGGTTCCTTCCAGAAGGTAGCCGCTTGCCCCGGTTTGGTCTTCTAGGTCACCCCCTTGGCTGATTCTTGGAAAAGCGGGGAGGGGGTGTAGTCAGGAGGTGCTGCCACCACAGACCGTTCTGTGTTCTTTCCTGGGGGTTCCTGCCTCCCTGAGGCTCAGGCAGGGGACCGGGCTGCCAGAACCTGACCTCTCCTGGTAGAGAGCTGAGCTGATGCACTTCCCCAGCCCCTGGTGGGACGGTGATGCGGAGGAGCTGGGGGGAAGGGGCTGGCCATAGCAGCAAGGTGGTCCTCGTCGGGGGGGTGGGGGGGGGGAAGGGTCTGGGGCGAGGCTGGGAAGCATAGTTCCAAGCCAGGCCTGGAACTGATGTGAGATGTTCACTTTTCAGGGGGATCAGAGCCCCCTCCCCCACCCCGCTGACCTCTGTGCCTTTCATGTTGTGCGCATTCAGCTGCCCTGTCCAGCCAGATGCACCCCAGCCCCGGCCCCTCTTCCGTCACCATCACCCCATGTTAGCACACCTTCCTCTCGCCTCAACGCCCTCCCCCACCAGGTGACTCTGCCCTATTCCCTCTTCTTGGAGCTGAGGCTCAGGGAGGGGGCAGGACAGCAGCTGTGGGCCCGCAGGTGGGGAGTATGGCACTGCGGTGAGCGTGTTGGGTCTGGGCGCCTGGGGCGTGGGCGTGTGTGCCTCCTGGGGAGAGGTGCTCCACTCTGCCAGGCTGGTGGGGGCAACCTGCTCCGCTGCGGGGACCCAGGCGGTGGCAGCTCTAACCTCCCATCACCCTGAACATGAGCCTCCTCTCCCTCGGCCTGTTCTGGCCCAGGTCAGATGCCCCTCCCCCTGGAGGGGCTGCACCCCGCAATCTGCCCTGGCGGAGGCTGCTGGTGGAGGCTTCGGCTGTGCTGGGAAGAAGCTGAGTCACAGAGACTGAGGGCCGCTGAGGCGGCAGCAAGAAGCCTTTCAGTTAGACGTCAAGAAGGACACCCCCTTGGGGAGGAAGTAAAGGGGATCTGTCAGGGCTGCCTGCAGCGTCCCCTGGCCCAAGTTCCTGAGGAAAGCAGGGGACACCGGCCACCAAACCCTCAGCAGCAGGGAGTCCCCACTCCGTGGTGCTACGGTGTCTGCTCCAGGGGGGAGTTTGTCCCAGTCCCTGGTGGCTGCAGGCCCCGCAGGGCTGAGTGGGAGTCCCCAGCAGGCCGGCAAGTGACTGACTGCCGCCCGGCAGCCTCAGGGGCCAGGGGTGCTAAGAAGTCCCAGAAGCAGCCGTGGCCCTGTGCTCGCAGGCACTGCGGCGTGAACGTCCTGCCATCTGCGCCTTGGAATCTGAGCAGGCTGAGGGGGGCAGGCCGGGGAGTGCGGAGATGCGGGAGATGCGGGCGCCGAGACACAGAGACACAGAGGGGGAGACGGAGGCGCAGAGGGAGAGGGAGACCAGGAGACGGGGTCCCAGAGGGCGAGGCGAGGACCTTGAGAGAGGCGGGCATAAAGACAGGAGGACAGAGATGCAGGGACAGGAGGGACAGAGATAGGGCGGGGGAGATGGAGACAGATGGAGGCATAGAGATGGAGGGGTGACAGAGAGATGTGGAAAGGGAGCTGAAGACAGAGAATGAGACCCAGATGCAGATGAGGACATGCGGGGCAGGGCTGGGGACACAGGCTTGGATGGGGCCTCCCAGACAGGGGAGGGGGAGCCAGGGGAGGAAGAGAGCTCGGGGAGACCCGAGGGAGAGCGGCCCGTCATGCCGACAGGTGAGGAGTTGTCCCCACAGCGCCCTGAACGAGGAGATGGTATCCATCGATCCTGGTGCTGTGTCCTTCCCAGCAAGGAGCCCAGCCCTCTTTCCTGCCCCCTGCTGCTGCCCTACCAGGCCTGTCCTCTTCCACTGTCACCTACCTTACCCCTCAGTTTCCCTGCCGGGGATGGTGACACCCCTCCTGCCCCTCTCTACCAGCAGAGGAAGCCCCCATCTTGCCGTACCCCGCCCTACCCCAGGTAGGTCCCATGCTGTCCACACCCCTTAACCCACTGGCTGGTGAGAACTGGCAGGACTGTTCCTCCCAGAAAGACGAGGAGGACAAGGACAGGACACTGAGGAGGGAGCAAACCTGAGGATGTGTGACTTGAGGACGGAGGTGTGATCTGATGGAGGGCAAGCACATGTGTGCCTACTGTAGCAAGGAACCTACTGTAATTTAGCCATCCCTCTCTCTCTCTCACCTTCCGTCCATCCATCCATCCATCATCCATTCATCCCACACACATTTCCTGCACATCAGAGTTGGGGGAAAACATCCTGATTTGTAGTGTTTATAGTGTTTGCCAATTACCATGGTGTAAACGCTGTCGTCAAGCTAGCAACGTGATGTCACTGAATGTGCGGTTGGGAAGAGACAAGTGCACACACCTGGCCTAGGACACTGTGCTCTTCCTTTCAGAGAGGCCACCAACAAGTGGACGGTAACATTTACTTGATGCGGTAGGCCCTCAGAGAGGGATGTGCGGAGTAGTCCGGGATCCAGCCTGTGGGGAAGGGATTCCAGGAGAGCCCCACGCAGGACGTGATCTGGGAGTTGAGTCTGAAGGAAGAGTGAGGTGTAGCTAGGGAAGGGTGGGGTGGAGGGCACAATATGGGGGAGGGTCAAAGGCACCAACCACCGGACACCAAAACTGAGAGATTTGTAAGGAGTTCCGAATGAGTGGGGCACTGGGTGGGGGCTGGGATGGACAAATAAGAGACCAGTTTGGAAAAAAATTCAGGGCCAGGTCCTGAGAGGCACAGGAAGGAGTGTGGATTTTTTCCCGAAGGCGATAGGTTCCCCAAAGAGGTTTTAAGCAGGTCAGTGATAGGAGCAGGTTTGTGTTCTATCAAAAGTCCTCTGGAGCCAAGGAGGGGAGGCGGGAAGCAGGGAGGCCAACAGGAGGGTTGCTGCAGTGGTCCGGACAGCTCCCACATCTCTGTCCCTGGAAGTGGAGGGAAGAGGGCCGGGGAGAGCTGCCAGGTGGCTGGATCTGCAGGACTCCACACCAGTTGGAGATGTGGGGGAAGGAAGCAACAAGGACGAGACCAGGTTCCTGCTTGGGGTGGGAGCACTGGGCCTTGAGCAGATTGGGGCTGCAGGATGTTTGAGACAGGGCACCCGTGGGTCATCCTGGGCCATAGCTAGCCGGTTGCTGGAGCTCAGAAGAGAGGCTGCCTCTGCCCGGGTCTGCCCTGGGGCCAGGTAGCTCCAGGAGGAAAGGGATTGCGGGGAGAGGGTCCTGGGGACACTTCCTAATCACCCCCTTCCTGGCTCTGGGGTGCTGAGGACAGAGGCTAACTTCATCTTCTAGAAGAGAGACAACAGAGAGAGGTGGAGGAGGGGCATGTGGCCCAGCGGTCTTCTGGGCTGCTGATGAGAGAGAGGCAGGGTCCCGAGTGGACTCCTGCTCAGGCCAGCAGAGGACAGGGCAGGTGATGATTCTGCTCGTTGCTCAGACTCTGGACCCATCCTGTCACTCTAGATACATGTCCAGGGAGGGTTTCTATTTATAAGTGAGTGAGGTCAGCTGTTCAAGGCCGGGGAGGCTGGGGGTGGAGTGGGGTGGGGGGTGGGGAAGAATCCAGATGTGGCAGGTCTTACCTTTAAGGGGCCTCACAGACTCCTTTGGGATCCTGCTGAAAACTGGGGGCTCTCTCCCCGGAAAACACACACAGGAACGCACACCCCACATGCGGCCTTTGAGGACAAGGGTTTATGGACACCTCCCGCCCCAAGCCTATCTCCTGGGCCTTCCAGGAGTTCTTGTTCTCCAGACAGAGGAGCCCTGGCTCAGGCAGTGATGCTGTGGCCAAGCAGGACATTGGGGGAGGATCCTTCCAGAGCTGCCCTGGCCCCAGATTTCCAAAGTGTCTGCAGATGTCGGGGGGGAAATGGGTGCTGATTTGGAGCTGACTGGCTAACGGGGTGCTCACATCCCCGCAGGCGTCCTCTGGTTCTAGGCTCCTCCTGTTCAGCCAACAGCTTTTCCTATGCAAAGCGCGCTAGAAGAGAATAACAGAATGGCAGGGGCGGGGGACGGAGCCAGAAGCACCGGAGAAATGTAGGTTCTAGCTGAAAAGTTCTGCTTCATGGACAGTTATGCCAAATGTCTTAAGGGGGGGCTCCTGGGGGACAGAAGAGAGGTGGGGGCTTGAAAGGGCTTCGCAAAGGAGGCGGCTTTTGAGAGGGTCCTTGAAAGATAGGTGGGATTGGCAGCTGGGGCCAGGGGCCAAGAGGTCTCGGTGGAAGGATGAAGGGGAATTCGGGCAGCCTGCCTGGAAGGGCATGGGGGGGACATGGGACACTCTGAAGGACAGTCTTTGCCTCCCCCACCCCCCACCGGCGGTGTCTAAGCAGGAGCGACGTGAGTCCAGCAGTGTCGAAGGAAGCCTGAGATTCCAGTGGGTGAGGGTTTGGTTGAGGGAGGGGCCCAGAGGCTATTTCTGTCCTTCAGATCAGAGGCCGTGAGGGCCCCGAGTGTAGTGGTGGTGGAAAGAACAGGGGTGGGCGCAGCAATTCTGAACAGGGGTGGGCACAGCAGGGTCTGTGGGCCTGGCACCTGCTGTTGGGATGAGGGCCCACATGAATCCTAGATAACGCCCGGGTTCCAAGACAGAATTCTGGAGGGTGATGGAGCTGGCCGTCGGGGAAGGGTCAGGTTTGGAAGAGGGGGTGAGATGGTTTGTCTTGGACACGGGCCATCTGCGGAAGGCTATCAGGCAGGTTGGCTCTCTGGGTGAGGAGCCAAGGCTCGGAGGGAGAGTGTTTAGTGTCGTCCACACCCCAGTGACAGCTGTGGGGTGGGAGTCAGGGAGCTGGGGCACAAGGGGAGGGAGCGGGTCTGAGCTCAGGGGGGAAGGCAGCAGGAGAGGAACCCTAGCCAGGCCCGGGGTGGTGCCCACACGGGTCAGGGAAGTCAGGGGCACTGGGGGGGGGTGGCAGGCCCCAGGCTCAGGGGCTGCCTTGGCCTCGGCAAAGAGGGGGGCTTGGAAGAAAGTCTGGAGAGAGCTGGGGTGCTGGGGCCCGGGATTTGGGGGGACTGGGCCTACACTCACAGGGAGGGTTCTGCTCTGAGGCCAGGAAAGGAGATTGGAGGAGTGAGGGAAACAGGGATGAGTGATGGATGGGCTGGGGCCCGGGGCCCGGGGGAGTGGGGTGTGTGTGGAGGGAGATGGAGGTGCAGGTGGAGGAGGGGAGGAGAGAATAGGCTGCAGGTCGCAGAGCTGTTCGTGGGGAGGGCAGTGGAGCCCCCTGCAAGGGGGGCCAGGTTGGGAGTGGGGACAAGGCCAGGGGTGGGGAGATGGGGAGGGTCTGGAGCAGCTCCCTCTGGGGAGAGGGGGAGCCCCAGCAGCAGAGGGTGGTGAGGGAAGGTGGAGAGCTGCCCTTGCCTTGTCCAACGCAACGCTCCACCATTCCTCAGCCGCGGCAAAGGCCCAGCGGCTGGGGACTTACCTGGGCTGGGGCGGGAGGGCAGCCTTGCGGTGGCCCACCATGGGCTCCAGGCCGGGAGGTGGTTCTGGCAGGGGAGGGGCAGGGGCCCCAGCTCCAGAGGTCGAAGTCGCGGGGGCTTCAGGCCGGCTGTCTCCCAGCTGAGTGAGCGCTGGGGGTGCCTTGTGTAGTCTGCCTGTGTGTTTACTTGGGGCGGCTTTGAGGAGCCTGACAGGAGATTGTGGGAAGGGGCTAAAGACACCCCTGGTTAGGGGGCACTGGGCCCCAGGGGGCATGAGGGGCTGGAAGGAGATCTCGCCGTTGCTCCGAAGAGCGAGGCCGTGATCTGTATGGGGAGGCCTGTGGGCTTTCCTTGAAACCGGTTGCCCCCCAGGTGTCTCCTGACTGCCCTTGGAGGAGGAGGAGGAGGAGGAGGAGGAGGAGGGGGAGGGAAGAGGTCCCAGTGACCCTTACCCCATTGCTGTGGCCCGGCCTGGACCTCCCTTCCGGGGTGTGAGGGTGCAGCAGGCAGGACTGTCAAAAGCCGAGGTGAAGTGAACCAAGGAGTCAGAATTGGGGAGCAGAGATTTCCAGGTCAGCAGAGCTGTGGGAGCTGAGGAGAAGAGGGGGCAGGGCTGCGGTGACCCGTACGAGCCTCTGCTCCGTGGTCGCCCGGCTCGTCCACCCCTCTCGCCTTCCCTGTGTGCCGGAGCCAGTTCCCAGGCCTCCTGCCTGGACCACTGCAGTCTGCCCCTCGTCGGTCTCCGTCTCGCCGTCTCTCCATGCCATCAGCATGCTGCCAGCGCTGCAGCCAGATGAATCTTAATACGCCGCCCTGCACATCTCTTGCCGAGCCCTAGAAGCCCCAGTAGCGGCATTGTGAGCAGAGGCAAGTCCAGCCCGGGTGGTGGAGCGGAGTCAAGGCCATCCTGCCTGGGCCCTGCCCACCTGGCAGCCGTGTCCCCCATGGACCCCTCCTACCCTCTGACCTGAGAGAACCACCGGATTCTTGGTCCCCGTGCATTCCTTCCTCTGCACCTCTGCCCATGCTGCCCTCCACTGGGGATGCCCTCCACGGGGCTCTTCTCCTCACTGACACAGGTCTCAGCTGGCTTTGAGCTCCTGGGGTGCTCCCGGGGTTTGCCCCAGCGTGGTGCTGGGTGCAGCCTTGCAGGTGTTCCGCCTGCCACGTGTGCGGTCCGCTTCCACTGTTAGTGCCCATGGGGCTGCCGAGCGTGGTTCTTGGCTGGGTGTTTTCATGGTCTTTAACCGCTGTGTTCTGCAGAGCAGCCTGGCCATGAGGTGATGCTACCCTGCTGAGCAGAAGAGGCCACTGGGGATCAGAGAGGTTAAGGGACCTGCCCAAGGTCACACAGGTAGAGAGTCTCAGAGTTGGCAGGCCTCCCACGCTCTGGTTTAACCCCATGCTTTGATCGCCAGGGTGCTGTGCACAGAGGGGCGATGGGTTTCAGGGGAGTCCTGGTGCTGAGAAGTCTGGAGCAGCTTATGGGGGGCTACAGTTGCTCCAAGGTGACAGGCTGAGGGGAGGGGGAGTGTTGGGAGATGGGGCATTTACAGTTAGCATCCTCCCAGAGAAGAGCCTGGGTCCCCCGGGTGGGAGAAGCTCAGGGGTCTTGACGTCTGTGAACAGAAGGGAGGATACGGTCCAGACCTGAGAAGGGACTTGCTGGCTGCCCGAGCGAGTCAGAGAGGGGGCTGGTGCCCAGCTGTCGGGTCTGTGTGCAGCTGCATGGGTATTCTCTTGGGGGGGGTGGCGGTGCGCATCACGGGAAGATACAAGGGAAGGTGCGGGCCTTGCTCATACCTTCCTAAGCAGCTCCATCAGGTTACCACACCTGTCGGAGCCTCAGTTTACCTGGCTGTCTCAGACGCTGCGAGGAAAGGAAATGCTGGGAGGGAGGGATCAGCCATTGGCGCGCCCCGGGAGGGGCCTCGCAGAAGTTGGCTCCCTCCCCTTTGCCGCTGCAGCCGGCTGTGATCACGGCTCTGGTCCCTGGGGCAACCGTGTTGCTAAGTTGTGTCTCTGTGTCCTCTTCCTGCATTTGCAGAACATTCCCAGCCTCCAATCTAGTACCTTGGGCAGACCTGTCTGGGGGAGGAGTGCCTTTTCCCATGGATTATGAGGGGATACCGGGGCCCTGGGAGGAAATAGGCATTGCCCTTAGGTGTGTGCAGGGAGAGTGTGCGGGGGGGTGGGGTGGGGTGGGGTGGAGGGCAGGCTGAGGGACAGTGCCCCGTTCTCCTTTCCCCCTGCTCCTCCAGTCCCAAAGCTGCCTGGAGGGGTGAGGTGGGGGCGCCAGCCTTTGCTGTCACCCCCTCAACCAGGACTGACGATGCAAACCCTGGGGGAGCCCTGTGCTATCTTTCTGATGAGGCTCCCAGTCGATGAGCAGGTGTCCATGAGCCAAGAGCCATCAGGAACAGACTGTTGCAACCCCCTTGGATGACATCAGGAAATGCCGGGAATACCCCCCCCCCCACATGCCCAGCGCTGGGTGTGCTTCTAAGAGTCACTGATGGAGTCAGTTCGAGATACAAAAAGCTACCGTGCTTTCAGCTACTTTTTAAAAAACGTTTTATCAATTTTTATCTTTGGCCCCTTTTTTTTGAGGCATCACTTACATGTCGTAATATTCACCCATTGTAAGTGCACCTCGGCTGTGTTTTCAGATCAACGTGTTCTTTATTCATACATCTAAGTTCATGCGAAATATAATTTTATGTACTTTGGAAAGCACATTATGAATTCAGTCCATCCGTGTGTCGGGATTCACACGCCTCTTGCTGTCACCCGGGGTGGGTGTGAATCCTTACTGCCTAGTATTATCAGGGTCAGAATGAGCTGGGATTGGGTCGCATTCCCTGGTTGTCCCTGCCCTGTGACTTTGAACCGGTCATTCACCATCTTTTGACCTTTCTGCTCACCTGTAAAGCGAAGGTGCCGGGGCCGCCGTGTGGACGGCGTGAGGTAAGACACAGGGTGAGCCTGGGAACCCACCAAGCGCTGCACCCGTGCAGTCTGTGCTTATCACCTTTATCCAACCCAAGAACGGACAGCTGGGCAGGTGGCAGGGTGACGGGGAGGCAGGCTCGCTGACCATGGCTCCCTAGCAGATGGCACTTGGGAGCACAGAGTGGAGATCCACTTAGGAGGGGTCTGAGCCCTGAGCTTTATCTGCCCTGACAGTGACCCCTTCCCCACCACCTGCACTGTGCTAATGCTGGAGGGATCCAAGGTCCTATTTCTCTGTGGCCCCATTCACTAGGTCAGGTGGCAGTGCCCCCGCCAGCCCCCACTTGCAGTCTGGGGGGCAAGGATTTGCTTGAGATCTGCTGGACCCATGAGCTCCTTGCCACACTGGCCCCCACAGCTGGCTCTCAGCCCTGCCTGCTGACCCTGGTTCTGCCCTCCAGGGCTGCCTTTGGAAAGAACCCAAGCACAGGCTGAGAGCTTCTCTCCTTCTGAGTAGCTATTGACCCCCAAACCCTCCTCACCTGCCAGCCAGAAGGCCCTTCCTTCCAGGTCTCCCCACCTCCTACCCAGGCTGGCCACACAAAGTCAGACCATTAGGATACATTTGGTGGTGCCCAGGCCTGGCTCCATGCTTGGGTGGCCTCCCTGGGCCACCCGCCAGGTGAGGCAGCTGGGTAAACAGGGGGGAGGTGGCTGATGGACTAAGGGCTTCATCTGCTTATTTATTTTAACTCAAACTTCTTGAGCTGCTTTGAAGCTTGGGCTTTTGGGGGATGGAGACACCCCATTAGGTAGGCAGTGGGCTCCACTGAGCCAACCATGTCTCCCCCTGCATCTCCAGCCCTCAGCCCAGCCCTGCCCCTCTTTCTGTCCCCAGACATGGCTCATTCCTTGTGCCCTACCCTGTGATGCCTTCTGCGCCCTTCTCCCTGGAGAGACCCCACTTACCCTTCAGAGTCCATTTCAAGTGCGGCCTCCTGACTAAGGCTTTCCCAGTGTGTTCCTCCCTCACCGTCTCTCCCTTAGACTCTTGGATTTACTGTCTGGATAATTTATTTTGGCATCTAAGTATCTAAGGCCTCTTGTGTTATTCAGCTATTTTGTGTACCACCTGTTTCCAGCGAGACTCTGGGCTCCTGGGAGGCAGGAAGCATAGTGGGCATGTTTTTGTAGCTCCTTTAATATGTGATGCATTGCTGGGCATACAGTAGACACTTAATATTGACAGAAGGAAGGTGGGGAGGTGACTAGTGAGCTGGAATAGCACCAGTTTGTCAATTCTTTTCTTCTTCTTCTTTTTTTTTTTAAGATTTTATTTATTTGAGAGAGAGAGAGAGCGCAAGCCAGGGGGAGAGGCAGAGGGAGAAGCAGACTCCTCACTGAGCAGAGAGCTCGACACAGGGCTCGATCCCAGGCCCCTGGGATCATGACCCGAGCTGAAGGCAGACGCCTACCAACTGAGCCACCCAGGTGCCCCAAGTTTGTCATTTCTGATGACCTCTCTAGGATGTGTCCTTGGTCCTATTCTCAGCCCCTGGGCAGAAGCATAGAAGTAATTACCGCGGGTGTTTTACATCTGGCCAGAGAGGCTGAGAATCTTGCTGCAGGTCACACCGTGAGTGGACGGGGACTAGGCTGGGAATTTACCCAGGTGTCCTAGCCTCAGGTAGCTGCTCCAGGTGCCGCCTTGTCTATGACAACCCTTCTAGGAGTCTCCCTCCTGCCCCTCAGCATGTTGGCACGTCTGTGCGTGTGTCTGCTTGTTCGTGTGATTGTGAGCGCACGTGTGTTTGTATGTGCAGTGTGTGGGGGTGTGCAGTGTGTGCATGTGTCTGGAAGGAAGCAGCCGTAGCCGACAGCTGTCCAGGAGAAGGCTGCCAAGTCCACGGAGTAATCGTGGAGCACGTGTGCCTTTGCGTGTGGTTGTGTGTCTAGGGACGCGGGTGGGGCCTTGACAATCAGCCTCTGACATGGGTCAGCGTCGCTGGGCTGCCGGCCACGGCCTGCCGAACTGACACGGCAGCACAGGACAAGGTGGGTCTCGGGGGTCCTCGCGGGAGGTGGGCAGGACCTACCGTTCAGGCTTCCCGCCAGTCTGTGGCCCCGGGGATCTGAGACCCAGAGCGGGGATTTGGTGTGGCGGCTTCCCCGAGTGCATTTCTTCATGGACCCTTCGGGGGAGGGTCCCTCTCCGACGCCTGAGCATCCCCCACCACCATGCCCCCCGCCCCACCCGCCCACTCAGCCCCAGCTTGCCAGTCCTGCTGCTCGTCTCCCAGTGGCCCTCTGCTAGGGAGGACAGGGATGAGGGTCTCGGGGATGAGCCTCGGCTGCTTCCTCCCCCGCCCCGCCCTCCAGCCCGAGGAGCTGACCAACGCTCTGGAAATCAGCAACATCGTCTTCACCAGCCTCTTTGCCCTGGAGATGCTGCTGAAGCTGCTGGTGTACGGTCCCTTTGGCTACATCAAGAACCCCTACAACATCTTCGATGGCGTCATTGTTGTCATCAGGTATGACTGCCCCTCCACCACCTCTCACCTGGAGGAATGCCCGTGGGGCGGCTGGGGTGAGAAGCCACGCGACCTGTGCCTCCGGGGTGGAGGGGTCTGGAGTCAGGCCCCCCCGGCCCCCAGGCCCTGCTGCTCCCCCCGCCCCCCCAGTGGAGGGTGATCCTCTCCGGCCTCTCTCGGCCCTACCTTGCTCAGGCCGAATTTGGCCTCGTGTCTCCTTTGGCCGGACCCCTGTGCAGCCTCCTCTCTCCTCTCTCTACTTCTTGCCCTTGACCCCATGCAGGCCCGGGGTGAGTGAGGACTGGGGAGTTGGCTTTGCTGAGGAGTTGAAGGAGGTGTGAGGCCCAGCCTGCTGTCCCTGCTTGCAAAGTGCTTGGAAACCATCTCAGACACCCGCAACTTGCTTTAGGGTTTCCAAGACCCTGGGAAAGTGCTCCGTCCCCCTAGGCCTGGGGCCAGGAGAGCTGCTTTATTGCTTCTGGAATTGGCTTTAGATTTCATTAGACAAGAACAAAGCAAATATTCCATAACTGGATGCCGTTGCATTGGCCGGAATTTGGGAGAGAGTTCTCTGCTGCCAGGGTGTGATCTCGGGCCTGGAGGGGTGGAGAGGGCTGGAGCTGTCACCTCCATCCATCTCAGGGGCTCCTCTCTGCAGGCCCAGGGGCCCACCTGGGCCCCACTTCCTCATGCCGTGCGGGCTTGTCCAGGCCCTCAGATGCTGCCAGGCCCTCTCGAAGGGAGGGGCAGGGGAGGGAGAGCACGCAGGGGCTCAGGCTCCCTGCCCTCCTTGCAGCGTGTGGGAGATCGTGGGCCAGCAGGGGGGTGGCCTGTCGGTGCTGCGGACCTTCCGCCTGATGCGGGTGCTGAAGCTGGTGCGCTTCCTGCCGGCACTGCAGCGACAGCTCGTGGTGCTCATGAAGACCATGGATAACGTGGCCACCTTCTGCATGCTGCTCATGCTCTTCATCTTCATCTTCAGGTGAGGGCAGGTGCGGCATCCGTGCCGGCTGGGAGGAGGGCCTGAGGGGCAGGGGGTGCTGCTGCCCTGACCCCCATCTTGTGGCTCCTGTGTCTTCAGCATCCTGGGCATGCATCTCTTTGGCTGCAAATTTGCATCGGAGCGGGACGGGGACACGCTGCCGGACCGGAAGAATTTTGACTCCCTGCTCTGGGCCATCGTCACCGTCTTTCAGGTGCCAGGGTAACCAGGCAGGGGTGGACGGGGGTGGGGGAGGTGCCCCCTGGCGAAGGCGCTGACCCCCAGCCTCGGCCCGCAGATCCTGACCCAGGAGGACTGGAACAAGGTGCTCTACAACGGGATGGCCTCCACGTCATCCTGGGCTGCTCTTTATTTCATTGCCCTCATGACCTTTGGCAACTACGTGCTCTTCAATCTGCTTGTCGCCATTCTGGTGGAGGGCTTCCAGGCGGAGGTAACCCCCTGCCTGCAGCAGTGTGCTGTGGTGGCCTGGGAGGTCTCGCAAAAAGGGCCCATCGGGCTGGCGTTGGGGTGGGGGTGGGGGGCTAGGGCAGAAGGCTCCAGGTCTCAGGCAGCCGCTCAGCCCTGGGGAGACAGGGTAGTTGTGGGGGATCCCTGGGGCCAAGGTTAGCTGCTGAGTGGGCTTCAGCATCGAAGTTGGCTAGACCCTCCCCAGGGAGCTGGAGAAGTTGGCAGAAGGTGCAGCTGGATCCTGAGCACAGGTGCTCTCGGGGACATCCGGAGGGGACCCATCTGAGCCGAGGGGTAGGGGAAGCATGTGTGCAAGTCATCTGAGCTCCAGCTGAGCTGATGAAGATGCCACCAGGGCCCAGGCAGGGCTAAGCTGCCCAGGGTGAGAAATGAGCCCAATTAGCTGCCGGCATGGCAGAGATGAGCGTCCTATTTCCAGCCCAGGCTCCATCACCTTCGTCACAGGCAGCGTCATCAATTAATATTGATTTGCATTGATCCTGCCCTCACTGTGCCAGGGCTCAGCCTCTGCCTGAAGGGCGGCATGCCGCTCCTCTCTCTGCTCTGCCCCTCTCCCCCGAGCTCCGGGCCGGCCCGGCCTCCGGGCATCATTCACGGGCAGGTTGACCCAACCTAGAAATGCTCCAGGTTGGGCGTAGAGAAGCTCTTGGTCCAGTTCTCTCCGGATGACCCGGATGGAAACTCCCGCTGCGGCCTGGTCTATAAATACTCGGCACACGGTGGAAAAACAAAAATCTATTTTCCGACTCTTTCCCAGCTTTGCGAGGGAGGGCCGTTCCCCGTAGGCCGGCTGGGCTAGTGGGGTGCGGGGGCATCTGTCCCACAGCGGCCTTCGCCTGCTGCCAGCCGTGCAAATTCTGTAGTGATCCATGATGGCATTTCCTCCCACGGGCTGGCCGCGAGGGCAGCTGGTGGTGGAGGTGCGCCCTGCCTTTGGGGATGGCGGGGCCTCTGGTGCGGGGAGGCACAAGGCACTTATTTGGGGGTTCCATGGTCCTGAAAAGTTAAGGGGTGCCACTGTGCTCCCATGGGAGCCAGGATCCCCGTGGATACCCACCACTCTCAGTTACTGCTCTCAGCCTCTGGGAAGAGATGCTGAGTGGGGATGGGGGTCCTGCAGCCCCTTCCCAACCACTGTTCCCGACGGCTAAGATGTCCTCAGAAAAATTCCTGAGGAACTGCATGGACGGAAAGGGAAAACACCCCGAGCCTGTCCCTCTCCCCTCAGCTGGCCTGGAGGTGCCCCGTGCAGACAGCCCCCTCCCCGCCGCCGCCCCTTTCAGAAAACACCTGGCTAAATGGAGAGCTGCGGAGCCGGCCTGGTTGCTAGGCAGCAGCGAAGTGGGCTGCTGGGAACAAGGCAGGTCACTCTGGCCCTGCTGGGGGCCGTGGCTGCCCCAGCCTGAGCGGGGCGGGGTAGGGCCTGGGGCCACAGCCTCCTCAACCCTCGCAGAACATAGGTGCCTGTAGGGGAGGGTCCCACTCAGGGCTTGGCGCTTCAGGCCTGGGGTGGGATGGAGAAAGGAGGTCCAGATCAACCCCCCTCAGGGGGTGGGGGTGGGGGAGGCAGGGCATGGCCCTGGAGTGCCCACGGGAGGGGCTGGACCAGCTGCCCGCTGTCCTGCCTGTGGTGGGCCAACACCTGGGTGAGGGAGGGGAGGGTCAGTCACTCAATGCCGGTGACCTGGATGCTTCCAGAAGCACCTGCCCTCTCGGGTACGAGTTTCAGGGGGTTGTGCATGTTGCTTTGAGGGAGCCCCGCGATCTGGCAGGAGAGGCTGCTTTTTGCTATTGTGATGGCCGGCTTTCTCACAAACGAGGCAAGCCACCTCGGTAGAGGAAGTGGCCGCCCCCGTTTTGTGGGGCATCACTAGCAGGAGGGCTCAAGGGTAGCCCCTGGCTGGCCTTGCCACCCTGCCAAGAGGTAAGAGGGAGGAGCCCCAGGGGGCTGGGCTGGCTCAGTCTTGATTTCCCGACTTGCAGGGGGCAGTGCCCTGAATCCCTGTATATTTATCATCCACACACTTAATTAAATGAACAGGCGTCAGGCCCTGTGTGAGGCCATTAATTGATATTAAACAACATCATAGCTGTCATCCCAGTGTTACTTGTCACATCCCATCCCAGTGGGAGCAGCTGGACCCGGTCTGATTTGGAGGGATGCAGGCTGAGCGTGGGGGATTGGGGAGGCCTGTTCCAGCTCCCGGCCTTCAGCCTCCTGCCAGCCTCGGGCTCCATCCCCTCCTCCTTCCCACCCTCCCTGCCCATTCCCCAAGCCCCCTGCCAGTGCGGGGCCAGTAAGAGGTGAGCTGGAGACTCAGGTACGAGGCCCAGATGTACCTCTTACTCTCTGCATGCCTTGGGACAGTTGTCTTAGCTTCTCCAAACCTCAGGTGCCTCCTCTAAGATGACATTGGTGGTACTTCCTTCCCACCTTGCGAGAGGCGAGCTGGTATTCATAAGGCAGTTTTGGGAGGGCTGGCACCCCAGTGCACTGTAGCTGTCACTATTAGGATTAACCGGGGGGAGGGCTCAGTCTCCCTTCCCTGCCCTCACCCTTCAGATTCATTCTGGCCCGAGGGCCTGTGGCTGAATTCTGGAAGGCCGTTCTGTCCCCTCTCTCCTCCTCCCCTACCCCCGGTGTCTTGTCCCCCTCCCACCCCTGCCCGGTTTGCACCATCCTTTTCTTCATCCTCTTTCGACACTGCTGATGTCTGAAAGCCCGAGCGCCTGTGACCAGCGCCCGTCCCCTGCCTCCCCGTCTCCCTGTAGGAAATCAGCAAACGGGAAGATGCGAGTGGACAGTTAAGCTGTATTCAGCTGCCTGTCGACTCCCAGGGGGTAGGTACGCGATCATGAGTCGGCATGCCGCCATCCCCGTGCCCTGTGCGCCCTCCACTCTGCCTCCGCGTCTCTGTGCTCGTGTTCACGCTCAGCTGCTGTGCACCTGTAGTAGCCGTGGTGGTCACTGGTGTCGTGAGGTTTGCTTCGATTTCAAGTCCCTTCCCTCCCCTGCCGAGGACATTGAGAGGAGGAGCCTCCTTGCCTCTGCCCCCATCCACCTGCAAAGGGCACCATTCCCGTCCCCCGCCGGACCGGTGGAGGGGCGGGAGAAGGAAGGGACTTAGAATCCTCTGTGTGCACGTGTCGGGGACACCGCGTGTGCGTGCCGACGCTGAGGTCCCCGAGGAGTCCGAGTCGTCGGGCCTCCGTGGACTCGGGATCCGTGGCCGCAGACCGTGTTCCCCCATCTCTCTCCCCTCCCCCTTGCCCCGAGCCCCTACTGGAGACCCCACAAGCTGCCTCAGCTCAGGACAAGTGTTTGGGAGGATGTGAGGGTGGAGGTACCGGAAGGTACCAGAATTTTAAATCCACTTCCGTGTCTCTGGCCCCCTGGCCGCCTAGGAGGGCCAGCAGGTATTCGGGGACACGCTCCTCCTCTGGCCCCCGCACCCAGCCTGTGCTCGGCCGTTTCCTGCTCTGGCACTGGAATAGAGGGCCGGAGCCAGGATCCCCGCGGGACCCTACCGTGCTGTGCATCCCGAGCAGCCCCCTGGAGTTCCCGCTCGATAATTAAAGGCCTCGTTAGGGATGTAAACTGAGTTAATGAAAATGATCCCCTGAGATGCCAATTACACAATATTTATGTCCTTATCAAAAGTAGCAATCAAGTATTTCTTAATAACTTCTTAAGGAGAAGTGTGTAATTACTGGGGAACCTACTGACCTGCTAAGAAGGAAAAACTGCCCCAGAGACGGGGACAGAGGTACAAATGGGGCCAGGGGAAGGGGCGGGGTCTGGGGGGAGACCAGGGCACGAAGCAGCGGGCCCGCAGTGACCTCCTTGGGCTGAGCTGCTCTGTCTGGGGTCTTTCAATTGCCTCCTGGGGTCCTCAGGTCTGAGGCCCAGGGGAGGGCAGCCTTGGAAGGAAAGCAGAGGGCACAAATTGGAATTTAGGCTCTAGTGACCCTTTCACCTAGGTCCCCAGCTCCCTCTGGCCTCTGCCACCCCCCTGCCCGGCTCACTCTCCCTTCTCCTCTCAGCCCCTCCTGGAGCCAGTTCCAGCCTGGCTGGTTGTGTTGTGGGCTGTGGGGTGAGCCGTGGCCTTCTCAGAGGTGTGGCTGGTGGGAGGCAGAGGTGTCGGGGGCCCTGGGGAGCTCTGGGCCCCACGCTGTGTGGTCTGGCCTGCACCAGTGCATGCCTCGTGCTGTGGTTGCTGGTTCCTGTAGCCTGTATGTGGTGTGTGCGTGTGGAGACAGGGAGACCTCAGTCCATCCCACTAACCCCTGCCCGGCTGGGACCCTAATGGCCTGCTCCTCCCCCACCTAGGGAGATGCCACCAAGTCCGAATCGGAGCCCGATTTCTTCTCACCCAGCCTGGATGGCAATGGGGACAGGAAGAAGCCCATGGCCTGTGCGTATCTATCCCGCGGGTGCTGCCCCTGGCCCTGGGCCAGCCTCGAGTGGACTCAGGGTCTCTCCCTTTCTCCCTCAGCAGTGGTGTCCCTGGGGGAGCACCCGGAGCTGCGGAGGAACCTGCTGCCGCCTCTTATCATCCACACGGCCGCCACACCCATGTCGCTCCCCAAGAGTTCCAGCACCGGCCTGGCTGAGGTGGTGGGCCCCGCCTCCCGCCGCACCAGCAGCAGCGGGTCTGCTGAGCCAGGGGCGGCCCATGAGATGAAGTCACCGGTATGGGGTGCATGTGGGTGCCGGATGGTGGGAGATGCGCAGATGTCAGGAGGGAAAAGAGGAGGGAAGTGGACAGGCCCAAAGGGACAGCCTCTGAGCCATAGGCCTGACAAGCCCCAGGGAAGTCAGTAGGTCTAGTAATGCAGGCAGGCGTAGAGCTCTGGATTCGGGGGGCAGAAGAGCCGTGTTCTAATCCTATTCTTCGGTCCCTTAACTCGGCGACCTTGTGTGAAGCTCAACCTCTGAGTTGCATTTTGGAAGAGGGGGCAGTCCTTACCTTCTTAATACTTCATCGTAAGCACAGCAAATCCCATGCAGTTAGTAATTCTGGACGAGGCACTGTTCTAGATACTGCTCATAAATATTCTAAATGCATTGAATCCTCATTGCAACTCTATGACGTAGGTATCATTATTATCCCCATTTTAGAGATGGGGATCTGAGTCTCAGATTGCCAAACTGATTTGTGGGAAGCTCTGCAGTGAGCAGGTGACTGAGCCAGCACTTTAATCCAGGAGCCAACGTCAGGGCCCATGCTCCTGCAATCTTTTTATACTGCCAGTCAACTGAACGAAGAATAGGTCCCAGTGTCATATCTCATACACAGACGAGGAACTGAGGCACAGAGAGGTTTAGTAACTTGCCAAGGTCACACAGCTGGTTGGAGTAAAAAATCGGAACCCAGGCGTCTGGTCCAGGACTCCTGCTCACACCTCTATACCTGATGTGATGCTGGGGAGGCTCACAGGAGACAGCATGCATGGGAGGGGGGTGCGGGGCTGGGAGGTCTTGGTGGCGACCACCCTCTTCTTGGCTCCCCCACCCCCCAGCCGAGCACCCGCAGCTCTCCACACAGCCCCTGGAGTGCAGCGAGCAGCTGGGCCAGCAGGCGCTCCAGCCGAAACAGCCTGGGCCATGCCCCCAGCCTGAAGCGGAGGAGCCCGAGTGGGGAGCGGCGGTCCCTGTTGTCGGGCGAGGGCCGAGAGAGCCAGGACGAGGAGGAGAGCTCTGAAGAGGAGAGGGCCAGCCCGGCGGGCAGCGACCGGCGCCACGGGGGCTCCCTGGAGCGGGAGGCCAAGAACTCCTTTGACCTGCCGGACACGCTGCGGGTTCCCGCGCTGCACCGCACGGCCAGTGGCCGCAGCTCAGCCTCCGAGCACCAGGACTGCAACGGCAAGTCGGCCTCGGGGCGCCTGGCCCGGGCCCTGCGGCCCGACGACCCCCCACTGGATGGGGACGATGGCGATGACGAGGGCAACCTGGTGAGGCCCCTGCGGGCACAGTGAGCTCTCACCCCTGACCTTGAACCGAGGGGAACTGTGCCCGACCTGGCGCCCAGCTGGACAAGCCCCTCCCGGCTCTGTGGCATTCAGGGAGTTACCATCACGCCCCATCACGCCCCAGGGGAGGTCAAGGGGTGCCGACCCTGAAGCTGAGCTCCAAACTGCCCCTTTCCTCCCGATGCCCGCCCCACCGAGCCGCAGATCCTCGCCACCCGTGGGGCTGCAGCGCTGCGGTCCTTGGTGGATATGAATGGTTTCGGGCAGATGTGTATGAATCTTTCATGGCCCTCCCCCTGTGACTCAGAAATACCCATCACTCATCTCTCCAAACTGATGCCCTCCCCATCCCCCTCTCTCATCTGGACCTCATGGCAAGCCTTGACTTCACACCCGCCCTCACCCATTCACCCCTCCCCCGGGCCCCTCACCACCACCTTTAACCCTGGGGATGGGGCACAGGGACCCAGGACCTCAGGGTTAGCATGTGAGAAGGGGCCAGTGTCTCCTGGTCCCAGGTGTGTCTTTGAACAGACAGCTGTGATGGGGACAATGTTTGATAATTGATATGGCTTCCGCCCAGTGGGGAGGGAAACAGGGAGGGCAGGTGGGGCTGGGCTGGAGGCAGAGAGCCTGGGAGGGGGGGTGCAAGGGAGGAGGGAGGAGATGAGCGAAGCGAGCGATGAGAAGGGGATGAGAAGGGGCTAACAGGGAGATGGGGGTCTTAGGAATAAAGGAAGAGAAGCACGGCAGAGAGCTGAGCCAAGTGGGAGAGGCTAGAGAGGGTGTGAGGGCCATGGAGCTGCTGACAAAGAGCAGGGTGGGCTCGGGGGACTTGGGGGCCCGGGCCTGCACACGAGTCCTGTGATCCTTCTACAGAGCAGAGGGGAGCGGATGAGAGCATGGGTCCGAGCCCGGCTGCCTGCCTGCTGCCACGAGCGAGACTCCTGGTCCGCGTACATCTTCCCTCCTCAGTCAAGGTGAGCAGGGGGTCGCTGACCTCTCCTCCTGGGGAATGACCCCGTGACACCATCCCGGGGAGGCTAGAAGGGTCCCCTGGCCTAGGGGCAAGTGAGGGAGGGGCCCCGGGCTAGAAGAGCCCGGGGGGGTGGAGAGGGCTGCCGAGCAAGGCCTCTCACTGCTGCCTTGCTCGCCTCCTGCCCAGCATTTGCCTGTCTTCCAGCAGGTTCCGCCTCCTATGTCACCGAATCATCACCCACAAGATGTTCGACCATGTGGTCCTTGTCATCATCTTCCTCAACTGCATCACCATCGCCATGGAGCGTCCCAAGATCGACCCCCACAGTGCTGTGAGTCACCAAAGACTAAGCTCGGTGGCTGTTTGAGTGCCAGCCGCCTCCTGGGTTAGCGCCCACGGAGCCAGCAAGGCGGGCGGGGAGGCCCAGAGCGACACGGAGGGAGGGAACCAGGAGTCTCCTTTAGGCCTCCCTGGCACCTGGCACCCGGGGCTGCCTGCCGTGTCCCTCTCCCGCCCCTGCCTCCATTTCCCTTCTGTGATACAGCAGCCAAGCTGGGGGTGCGGGGGGGCCTGCTCCTTACCGGGGAGCCCCACTGCATCCCAGCTATTAGTAGACCCCGCACGTGCTTGGGAGCCAGAGACCTGTGGGGCCCCGGTGGGAGTCGGCGAGTGTTGGGGTGATGCGAACAGCAGGAGAGGCCCCAGCTGGGCTGAGTGGTCTTGCTTCCCCTCCTCCCTACAGAAGGTCTGGGTTTCGCCCATGACCTCTGCCCTGATGGGGGAAGACGTCCTGCCCAGCCTACCCCATGGGCAATGTAGAGTGGGGGAGAGGGAGATGCCCTTCGATCCTCTTGGTCCTGCCAGGTCACAAGTAGGTTTTGAGGCACGTTAGTGGGGACATTCGTCACTTCTGCTTGGCGTGAACCTGTTAGTGAACCTGTGAACCTGTTCGTCCTCAGAAGGAGAGGAAGGGCCAGAGGCCTGAGTATCTGGATATATGCCCAGGGACCCAACCTCTTCAGGACGGGCCCAGCTGGTTCCGGAAGCTGTCTCTCCCCAGCCGGGCATCATAGGCCCCTACCCCCAGACAGTGTTTGCCCCTCACGGCATCTTGCCCCACTCGCTCAGAGTGGCCCCCCACCCCTCCTCACTGCTCCCCCACACTGCCATTCAGATTTCAGCGCTCCTGGGCTCCTAGTCTCCATTGGGGTGAGCTCTAGCAGGGCCAGGGTGGGGACAGAGGGACCCTTTTGAATGGAGGGCCGGGCTGGGAATAGGTGGGTGAGGGGACCCCCACCCCTGGGGCTTGTGTGGACTGGAGCAAGGGCGGCTGGTCACACGGCTCCTGTGTCCGCCACCTGCCCAAGGCCTTGCTGCACGGCCCTCTGCCTCCATCACCATATCTCAGCCCCGCTCTTGCCCTCAGCGCCTCTACCTCTCACTCTGTCCTGTGCCCGCTTCTCTCATTCCCTTCCTCTGTTTCTCTCTGACACTCACGCTCTGCCTACTGCCTCTCCAGACCTCCCCAGCCCTCTCCTTGCCACCTGGGGATGGACTCCGCCTACAGATATCAGGTGACCAGGTCACCTGCTTTCCCGCCCTGCCCCCACCCATGTCCCCATAAATGTGGTGCCAGGGGACACACAGGCTATAGTCAGGCTCCTTGCTTGCCCTGTGGCTCCATTGCTGGGCCACACAGAGGGAAAGCAGGTACGGGCAGAAGGGTGGAGAGTAGGATGAGGGGGGTCAGAGGTCAAGGTAAACCCTGCTCCAGTTTGGAGGGTCTCTGAGATATGGGGCTCAGATGACAGCACTGTTGGGGGAACGTTTCTCCTTCCAGGCCATGCGGGGGGCGGGAGGCAGTGCTGTTCAGACTGTCCACAGAGCTGCAAGTGAGTCAGGGGGCCTGGTGCTTGCTGTGTGTGTGCGCGTGTGTGAGAGAGAGAGGGAGAGGGAGAGGTCTGGGGAGAAGAGGTTGTCTGCCTTGTTGGGGAAGGTGGGGGCCGTTTTCCTGAGTCAAATGTTGGAGGCAATTCCTGGCTTCTGTATGCAGAGCAGCCCTGGCCCACGAAGGGGGCTCCTCGTGGGCGAGACCTGCTTGCTGTCTCTTGCAGGAACGCATCTTCCTGACCCTCTCCAATTACATCTTTACTGCAGTCTTTCTGGCAGAGATGACCGTGAAGGTGATGGGGGGTCGGTGTTGCTTTGGGGCTCCCTGGTTCCTGGCGCGGGCCGGGGGGCGAGGGGTTGGAGAGATTGACCGCAGTCGGAGGACGGGGCTGGGGACCGCAGGGAGGCGGCGGCGACAGTGATGCAGCGGGCGTCCCCAGGTGGTAGCGCTGGGCTGGTGCTTCGGGGAGCAGGCGTACCTGCGTAGCAGCTGGAACATCCTCGACGGGCTGCTGGTGCTCATCTCCATCATCGACATCCTGGTGTCCATGGTCTCCGACAGCAGCACCAAGATCCTGGGCATGTTGAGGGTTCTGCGGCTACTGCGGACATTGCGCCCACTCAGGTGCGCCCCCGGCCCAGCGCCCCCCTCAGGGACAGCACCAACAGCCCCGCAGGGGCACGAGAGCCCCACGAGCCCCTGCTTCCTGCCTGTGACCCCCACAGGGAGCCCTGGCATCGCTTGGCTTGAGCCATGGCCCTAGGAGTTTCCCTCCTTGAGCGCGCTCCCACCGTGACCCTCCCCACAGGACAGACGGCTCAGGGCTAGCATGCCCCTGACCTTGGATAGGCCCCAATGTAAGAGGTCACAGGCAGGGTCCTCATATCCTTCAGCTAAAGGTCTCCCTTGCGTGGCACCATTGGGGGTGACCGTCCTCCCTGGTGAGGTAACAGACTCCTTTCCCTGCCTTCACACACCTCTCAGGGACCACCCACCAGCTAACCCTGCTAGCAGGGCATCTGCTCTCTCAGGAGACCCTCCCACCATCACTCTCCACCCACCCCCCACTCCCATGTCAGAACATTCCACGAATGGAGACAATACTGACTGACCCACCCCCTCCCCCTCCTTGCCTGCACCCTCCATGCCCCCTGCAAGTTGGTCTCCCTGTCCGCACGACAAACTGCGTCCCTGGGTCCCGCCTCCCTTGAGTTGAGTCCCCACCCCAGCCCCATCAGGTCATACTTTGACATCTGGGAGTGGAGGGGGAACAGGGGGAGGTGGGGGTGTCTGCATCCCATTTGGAGAGATTGGGGGTGGCGGTCCCCATGGCAGGGATCCCGTGCAAAGAGAAGTGCTCTGCACGTGGAGGCCAGAAAGCCAGAGTCCAGGATGGGGACCAGTGAGCCCAGATCAGTGGGGGTGGGGGGGACAGCAGGACAAGGGACAAGGGAGCTTCCGAGCTGAGGGAACCCCTCTTATTCCCCTCTGTCCCTCCCCAGGGTCATTAGCCGGGCCCAGGGGCTGAAGCTGGTAGTGGAAACGCTGATGTCCTCGCTGAAACCCATCGGCAACATCGTGGTCATCTGTTGTGCCTTCTTCATCATTTTTGGCATCCTGGGGGTGCAGGTTTGTGGGGGATCTGGGGGCCAGGGGGCGGTGGAAACCCGAGGTGTGGCCTTCCTCTTGGGCCTTCGATGCGGAGGCTCGAGCTGCTGCTGCTGTCTTTATTCCAGAAAGGAATAAACAGGGACCCTTCCCTCGAGGCCCTAGGCCTCAGGCGCCTTTGCTTCCAGGGCGTTTTGCAGAAAACTAGGAGCCTAGAAGAGGTCCCCGAAGGGGACGAGGGCCTCAGAGAGGCCGCTGACCTAGGGCAGCTGCAGACTGCTTTTGCTGCCCCCCTCCCACACTGCACTCTGGAGAACAGACGCTGCCCTGGCCCCGGTCTGCTCCGGGGTCCCCACCCCTCCTCCCCTGCTTGAGCGGAGCGGGCTGCAGGCCAGGCCTGGGGATCCAGAGCCCAGACAGCTGGGCCAGGTTAGCGGCGAGCTGGCAGGCAGGAGGGTGCAGACCCCAGACGAGGCAGGAAGTGGGGGCTGCTGGGGAAACTGGGCCTCTGGCCCGGGGAGGAAACTGGCTTCGGAGGAGAAAAAGATCAGGAGCCGCCTGCAGGAGTCAGCAGGCGCCCCCAGGAGCCGGGGAGCCCCTCCACCCCAGCCTTCCAGAACCCCCTGGCTCCAGCTGTTTCGGCTTCAGGGTAGACAGCCAACTGTCTGGGCGGCGGCGGCGGCGGGGGAGCTCCCGGGTGGCTACTGCCCCTCCCATTCCCGTCCTTTGGCTTCCCAGAGTGTCCTCTTTGCCCTGGGGAGAGGGCTGTCCCTGGTTTCCTAGAATTCTCTAGCCCCAGGGACCAGGCTGGTGTACATTTGCCAACGCTGTGTGGTGCCTCTTGGCACACCCAGCGCCCCTTCGCTTCCTTCATTCCAGCCAGCTTGGATGAGCAGAGGGAACCACTGGGAGCCCAGTCCTGGGCTTTTCCAGTGGACTTAGGTCCATTCTCAGCGGCTTGCCCAGGCCTCCTGGTCCTCCCGGCCCTCCCTTCCCTTCCCCACCCGCAGTCCTGGCCTGATCTGTTCTGGGATGAGAGGGAGCTTTCCAGTCAGATACCTGAGTTCAAGCCCCTTTTCTGCCACCTACAGGGTATTCAACCTTAGCTGAGTGTGAATTTACTTCTCTGAGCCTCGGTTTTCCTCACCTGTCAAGTGGAGTCGATAATACCTAGGCTTTCCCCACCATTAAACCCGGTCGCTTGGCCTCTCCCCCAGAGTGTCGGATTCAGTGGGTCTAGGGTGGGCCTGAGAGTTTGCATTTCTAGCATGTTCCCAGATGATGCCAATGCTGCTGGTCCAGGGACCCCACTCGGAGAACCACTGGCTTCACCCTTCGTAGAAAACCAGTGAACGTTCCCCCCCCCCACCCCCCACCCCATCCTTCCCCGGCACCTGCCCCGCTGGCCTTTTCTCCTTTTCTTTTTTTTTTTTTTTAAAGATTTTATTTATTTATTTGAGAGAGAGAATGAGAGAGAGAGAGAGAGCATGAGAGGGGGAAGGTCAGAGGGAGAAGCAGACTCCCTGCCGAGCAGAGAGCCCGATGCGGGACTCAATCCCGGGACTCCAGGATCATGACCTGAGCCGAAGGCAATCGCTTAACCAACTGAGCCACCCAGGCGCCCCTTTTCTGCTTTTCTCCTTGGGTCTCTGCTCCCAGGAGACCGGAGGAAGGGGTGCCTGCAGGGGAGGTTCCTGTCCTTGCACCGGGTCCTCCGCCAGGGTGTGCCGGGAGCTCTTGGGCCCCAGAGCTTGTGTGGGAGGGGTGGGGCTGGGGAGCTCAGGGCTTCCTGTGGCCACAGCTCACTCGGCTCCATCTCCCCGCGTGTGCGTGTCTAGCTCTTCAAAGGGAAGTTCTTCGTATGCCAAGGCGAGGACACCAGGAACATCACCAACAAGTCTGACTGTGCTGAGGCCAGTTACCGGTGGGTCCGGCACAAGTACAACTTTGACAACCTCGGCCAGGTGAGCTCCACACTCCAAGGTGGGGGTGGGGGTGGCGATGGCAGGCATCCGGAGAGGACAAGAGTCCACGCGTCACGATGCGCACAGGGCAACTGACTTGCCAGCATCGTCAGCACCTTCTCTTCTTTGGTGTTCGCAAACACAGAGCCATGTAGAAGATGAAATCGCTCATTCACTCTTGCTGGTTTGCTTCCGAAACCCGGCCTGGTGTTGCTTTCTGGATTTCCAGGGCTCTGGTGTCCCTTGCTCAGAGGCCTTGATCATCTCCCAGGGCTTCTCTGGCTTCACACGAGCCACGGAGCCCTGGGACAGAGAGCTCTCATAGGGCCCAGAGTGTGACTCGGGCCTGACCTCTGAAGAGCGAGGGTCCCCTGAGGTGCTCTGCCAGGAGGTGCTCTGGGGACAGGTGGTGGTTGGTTTGGCCACACATCCCAGGTTTCAGATGGTTTCTCCTCCTCCCCTCCCCCAAGGCCCTGATGTCCCTGTTCGTGCTGGCCTCCAAGGATGGCTGGGTGGACATCATGTACGACGGGCTGGATGCTGTGGGTGTGGACCAACAGGTAGGGTTGGGGTGGGCAGGATCCACCTTTGGGCTCAGGCCGCTCTAGGCATGATGTGGTGCAGGCCCTGGACAGAAAGAGGGAGGCTGGCTGGCAAAATGCCATCAAAGAGACCTCACCCCTTACGGCAGAGGCTTTGACTGGTAGCCTGCGGGCCAAATCCCGGCGTGCTTTATTAGATTGCAACATGTTTACACTTTTTTGAATAGTGGCAAACATCTAAAAATTGGTGGATATCATGCAAAAATCCAGAATTAGGCCTGTGCAGGATTATGTGTTTTATTAGATTGCAACACGTTTACACTTTTTTGAATAGTAGCAAACATCTAAAAATTGGTGGATTTCACGTGAAAATGCAGAAATTGGGCCTGCGCAGGATTAGTCTAAGGATCTGGGAACATAGGGTTTGCCTTCCTTGGGGCAGGAGTTACCTGGAACAAGGAAGCAGCTTCCCCTTTTGGATAGAATACCTACCCCTCTACTTTGCCACAGTCTCCACCCCTCCCTACTGTCTAACATCGAAGCCACATCACTCATTTAGATCACCTGCTGGGGCCCTGTAGCTAACTAAGCCTGCAGACCTCGTCTTAATGACCCCAGGCTGTGGGGCAGCACCTGAGGCAGCTGGGTCTGACGCATCCTCAGGCTGATGCTTCCCCCTGTGCTTCCTGATCCCCACCAGCCCATCATGAACCACAACCCCTGGATGCTGCTGTACTTCATCTCGTTCCTGCTCATTGTGGCCTTCTTTGTCCTGAACATGTTTGTGGGCGTGGTGGTGGAGAACTTCCACAAGTGTCGGCAGCACCAGGAGGAGGAGGAGGCTCGGCGGCGGGAGGAGAAGCGTCTGCGGAGACTGGAGAAAAAGAGAAGGAGTAAGGAGAAGCAGATGGCTGGTCGGTAGTCTTTCCACATCTCTCTGAGTCGTGCTTGACCTTGGCCTTGTGACTGCAGGGGACCAGGGGCTGGGGCGGGGGGCCGGGAGAAGGTGCTCCCACCCCCCTCCTCACCTCCTTCCCCTCAAGAGCATGTCAGCCTTTAGAGCACGCATGAAGCAGACCAGTTCAGCCCCATGGGGGAGGGGGAGTGACCCGCACCCTGCGGGGCTCCCCGGGTCTCAGCATCATACTCCTCAGAGGATGCCAGGCGGAAGGTGATGCACAACCTCTCCCAGCTAGCCTCTCAGAGGAGCCTCATGGGATGAGAATCCTGCTACTTTGCCGCCTGCCGGTGTCCAGAGACCCAGGAACTGGCCCAGGCGCCAGACTCGCTTGCCCCTGGGTTGGGGAGCAAGCACCTCGAACCTGCGCCTGCCTAGGGTCTGTAGTTGCAGAACCGACAAATGGACAATGCGTGAGAGAACCCCAGACCCACTCTCTCTCCCTATCTCCAGCAAAAGCCCATGGCTTCCTGGTTCCTGGTTGTCTTTTTTTTTTTTTTTTTTTGCCAAGCCGGGGTGGGGAAAAATCTCTCAGGGAAGGTGTGGAACTCTAGGCTCACGACTCTCTGGCCTTAGACCCTTCAGCCCCCTCACCTGGGATCTCCAACATCGGCGTTGGTTGGGGGAGGCCCCCTCCCATCCCTCCTCATGCTCTTAGGCCAGGGGTAGGCCAAGACTAAGGGAAAAGACTCAGATTCCAGGAAGAATTCGAGAGAAGGAACAGGCGCGGGAGCCCCTTTGTTTCTCCAGGTGTGTCTGCACCTGTCTCCCCGTCTTCGGGTCCCTGTCCATCTGTCTGGTACTCCATAATCTCTGCGACTCTCCCTCAGTCACGGCCCACGTCTCGCTGAGTATCTTTGTGCGTGGGTTTCTCTAAGGCTTTGTGTGTCTGTCTCTGTCTGGTCCACGGGGTTCCCTTCTCTCTGCCCTTTCAAAAACCGTCTTCCTCACGCCAATAAGATGTGTGCAGTGCTCTGAGTTTTCCCTTTGGTTTGTTGAAATGTGAGTACCAACAAAGGGGTTAGCGGGCGCGGTGCCCCTCCCTCCGCTCGGCCTCTGGCCCTATCTCCTGCTACCTATGGGGGGCACCTAGAGCGAGGGGAGGGGGCGGGGAGGGGCTGGGGCTGGTGGGGGGGGACAGACCCGGAGCTCCCTGTGCCGGGGGAGGTGGGGCAGGACCTCAGGACCCATGGCGATGGCGAGGAGATACTGACCTCTGGGCAGTGGTGGGTGGTGCAGTTCTCCACGTCCCACATCCTCAACGCCCATGCCCCACGCCCCCTGCTTGACTCTGGGGTAGGGGCCCCATCTGGGCTCTCCCAGTGGATGTCTGAAGCTGAGCAGGTGCACCACCCCCAGCAGCCACGCCAGCACCCCTGCTCCATCCGCCCCGCCCCTCCTTGCAGTCTGCCTTCTCAGTGGCAGGACCTCTCCAGGTAGAATTCTTTTGGCAGGAGGCACTTGTGGCCCTGCCTGACCAGCTGGCTCCCCTTCTGGGGTCTGGAGCTATCTCAGGTGCTGCCCAGGCCGAGGTGTGGGTAGGAGTGGACATCTGTTCTTATGACAGGCTGCCTGCCCCTCCCTATGACTCCGTCTCCCTGCCCTGTGACCCTGAGGAGCTGGCCCAATGGCTCATCTTCCTCAAGTGCCCTGGGCCCAGAGTTTGGGGCTGGACACTCAGGACCAGCCACCCGTGCTCGGGGCATCCCATTTATAGGTGGAGCGAGGGTTGGAGCCAAGGGGGAGCAAGCTGCTTAGAGGGGGCCCTGCCCAGCCCACCTGGTCCGGCCAGTGACCAATGTCGTGTTTCGTTCTTTTAGATCTAATGCTGGACGATGTAATTGCTTCCGGCAGCTCATCCAGCGCGGCGCCAGGTACTGCGTCTGGGGTTGTGGGTTCCAGGGCGAGGCCCGGGGGCAGTCAGGCCCTACCTGCCCCCAGGCCCGCCTCATGCGTGCCGCGATGTCCTCTTTGCTCCCCCCTCCTTGGCTCATTGATTCCATCCTCTTGGGGTGAGGGAGTGAGGGTCCCTGGGGCGCCGGGCTCTGCGTCATCCTCTAGGCCTGTGCTACGCCGGACTGGGAGGGGACGGTCTTGCACGTTCCTTCCTCCCACACCTCTTGGAGGACGCACCTTCTCCCTGCAGGGCTTCCAAGGGCCCAGCTGCCCAGCCCCCTGCGGCCCGTTCCCACTCCTGCTCCTCCCCCGTGTCACACCGTTCGATTGTTAGAGCTGCAAATTTCTCCCGTCTCCTTTTGTCTGAAGGGGAGACTTTGATCCAAGCAAGCGGGATGAGAGGAGCAGAGAGGGAAAGGATTTGTTTTAAAAATGTAACAATGAATAATTGAACAGACTCATTAATAGTCAAGTAATCGCGATGGCCACATCATCGCTACAAACAGCAGGATTGGGAATCGAAGGCCTGAGTTAGCCGCAAGCTTCTCCCCCCACAGAAAGCCAAAGGTTCAGGGGTGAGTTGGGTCCTTGTCTTTGAGAGCCGTGTCCCTGGGAAGGCTCTGGTCCTGCTTGTCCTCCCCTGGTCCTCAGGCCACTGCTCCCCCAACACGGCCCCCAGGCAGAGGGTCAGAGGCTCAGGGGAGCCTGGGACAGGGCTGCAGGGCCTCGTTCCACCCTCTGATGTCTTTGCCCAGTGGTTCCCAATCTGTTCATCCCCAAGGGCTCCCCTTATCGTCTCCTCCAGCAGATCCCATGTTCTAAGAGCCTGCCTTTGAAGTTAGGTACACCTCAGTAATGACTTTGTTTCACTGCTTTTGCTAATCAAAGGCACATCTAATTGCTCACCAGAGCTTCTGAGCTGCGGAAGGTTTCTCATGGAACAATAACAAAGAAAGACCCTCTTGCCATTAAGCTGGTCTGTGGGGTCTTAACATGGGCCTAGGTATGAGTTCTTTTAAGCTTTTAGAAGTATTGAAAAGGACATAAGGACCCCCATGTGGCTGCCTTCTTGGGCTGCGGAGGACTTGGGACTTCAGGCTGGGAACCACTGGGCTGCACCTTTCCCCACTATTCTGCGCTCCCCCAGAAGCCAGACTCTGGCAGACGCTGCCCTCTAGGTGTTGGGCTGCCTGATCTGTGAGGGCTCAGGGTATCCCTGAGCCTTGATTTGGGAGGCCATCCCTGAGGATTGATGTCTTCTGTCCTCATGGTGCCAAGCTCTGGTGTTTGGCACTGAGAGACCATCTATCTGTCTGGGGGTTCAGGAGGCTCCGGCAGGTTCGTGTCTGTCTTGCCTGGGTCCCACGTCTCTGTGTCAGGCTGTACACAAATTCCTGATGTGTTGGGGGGAGGGGAGGGGAGGAGGAAGTAGCTTCAGCTTTTCCCTTATAGGGTCACCTGATCTGAAGACTGGAGTGTCCACACTTGCTCATTTATCCTGATACCACCCTAGCATAGGGCTAGTCCAAAGAAGCTTCTCCACCAGGAATTAACACACTCAGGTCCTCTTGGCCCCAAGGTCTCCTCCCAAGACACCCACTCAATGCCCCACATCTGTTGCTATCCTCACGCTGCAGCCCCATTTTGGGCACATTCCACCATGCTCCCGTTGGCACCTACAGGCACGTCCCATGATGACAATAGTGTGTCTTACCTTTCCAGCTGGTGATGAAGACTCAGAGACCCCTCGCAAGGGCTCGGACCACTCCCAGACCCCTCTTTCCCAAACCTGGTGCTCTGTGTGGTCTCTAGTAGAGCTTTTCACACTGCTGTGTGCCTAAGAACCACCTGAAGAACATAGTAGAACACAGATTCCTGAGCACCGCCCTAGAAATTCTCCTGGAGTGCTCTAGGGGAGGACCTGAACATCTGCATTTCCAATCCGTTGCCAGGGGATGGCGATGATGATGTGTGGTCTACCCAGCTGTGTGATGGGTATGAAGTCGCACCCCCTAGTCTGGAGCAGCTAGAATGAACCCCCCATCCCCACCCCGTGCACCACACCTCCTGGCCAGCTCTACTCCCACTCGGTGCTGCTCCCAGAGGAGGCGGCCAGCCAGACCCCCAGGAAAGAGAGAAGGAAAGACTCACTGATTATCAGGGGAATGGGCCTGACAGGACACCTGGGTCGAGCCCAGCTTCCAGGCAAAGGGAGGGACCAGGGTCACTGACTGACATCCACTGCGCTCCTGTCGGCCCCCTGTGGCGCTTACGTCCCCTCACCTCTCTCATTCCACCGGGACCCCGTGATCAGGCCTGGCCACGGCAGCTGAAGGTGTGGCCTCTGCCAAGGGGGCCTGCGTCCCTGGGAGCGACCCCTGCCTTCCGCCTATTCCTTGCCACTCTTCTTTGCAAACCCTCTGCCCTGGCTGTGCCTTGGGCTCCACTAACTGCCTGCGCCTGTTGTCCTCACTCACAGCCGTGCGGTCCCTGCTCCTCTCCCGGCTCCTGCCCTGGCTGGGGGCTGGGCAGTCCTGGGGGCGCCCCTCCTCCGACTCTCCAGCTCAGCCCAAGGCAGCTCCTACTGGTGGGCGGCGGGAAGATGGGCTATGGCCGGAGCCCTCGGAGGAGCAGCCCCGTCCAAGGCTACTCCGGGAGGTCTCGACTTCTCTGAGCTCAGAGGCTTGCCTGGAGAACCCAGGCCTGGGGAGCCACAGCGGGGTGGCATCATCCAAAGCCTAAGAGCGAGAGCCTTTGGGCAAATTCTCGGAAGGGCCCCTCTGGGGCAAGAGCGCAAGGCCTCGTGTCTAAACCCACCAGGCGGCTGGCCGGAGATGCGGGTGGGAGTTCCGTCCTGGCTCCATCCTGGCCTCACAATGTGCGGATAAGTCCCTTGTGCGGGGCCTCGTTCCCTCCCTGCGTAAAACAAAGGGGTTGACCAAGGGCATGCCGATCAGACTGGCCCTGGGACCCTTGGGATTTCTGGCAGCCTCGGCACCCGCTGGTCTGGGGTGGGGGCCGGGGCTGGAGGGGCAGACCTCAGGGGCCCAGCACCTGTCACTCTGAGCAACATGCCCTGCCTCTGCCCTGTCGCCCGCTTTGCTCCCGGCTGCCTGGAGGAGGATCGCAGGCCAATCCCAGTCCGCCTGCCCTCAGACAGCTAGGGCGAGGCCAGAAGACAGAGGTAGTAGCAGCAACTCCCTTTGGCCTGGGGCTGCCTACGTAGTCAGACTAGGGGGACAGGGAAGGGGGGGGGCTCTCCCCACCCCTCCCCTGCATTATCTCAGCTAATAACGGGGCTAATAAGGAACCACTTTTTCTAACCTAATTGTATTCAAGCATTTTAGTTAATTCTCCATTCATATTTTAGCATAATGAGATCGGGTGCTCTCGGCACTTACAGAGATTAATGCAGAGACAGTGTTCAGCTGCTAAGGCAACGCAGGGCGACTAGCGCCCTCTGGCTCTCGTGGGTACTGAAGGAAGGAAGGAAGAGGCCCGGCTCGCCTGGTCCGCCCTCCACAATCGCAGTGTGGATGACCCGTGGCCTCATGTTGTCCCCTTTCCTGAGCCTCTCTACCTGCCCCTGCCCTGGGGAGCAGAGGGCCATCTGAGCTAACAAAGCCAGAGTTGGCTGGCCCATGTCTGAAAACAAAATGATGGCCTAACGCAGTCTATGGTGCACCAGAACATTCGGGACTTTCTGCCTCTTGGTTATCCATACCTCAAGGCCGATGCTGGAGAGTGGCATCCGGTGAGCCTGCACATGCAGTTCTTGGGCGCTCTTCTTCCTTCGGCCTTCGGTGGGGGCCCACCCCAGGCCACTCCCTGCCTCAGTTTACCTCTCTGTTCCATAGTCCTCTGCATGGGGAAGGACACTTATATCTGAGCTGGCCTGGACCCGAAGCTTCCTGCTGCCCCTGAGCCAGCTACCCGTGGCGCGGACCTCAGAGGCGGCAGCCCTTGCTGGCTGGCTTCTGCCCTAGACTTTCCGAGGGAGAAGGGCTGTCTGGGACCTGAGGCTGCCCCAAGCCTCCCCATGGGGAGCCTCTTCTTTCTTTGTGGCAATCTGTCAACTGCCTCCAGTTGACATCCATCCCCAACTTGGCCTGGCCTTTCCTCAGCACCCGGAGGAGGGGCCCCTTGCCCTCTCCTGCCCCCAGATTCATTCTGCCTGCTTAGCAGCCCAACCTTCTGGCCCCATGATTTTGTAACTAAGTGGTTCACTAATTACAAGAGAAATATGCCTCTGACAGATCTCAGACAGTGCTTCCAGCCCAGCCTGTAGTCTGACGCCGCCCTGACATCCAGGAGCAGGCGGGGCATGGCCTCATTAGAAACTGGGTGAGTCCTTCAGGTGGAGTCCCCCCCAGATGAATCTGGGAAGCGCAGAGCCCTGTGGCCTCCCCTCTGCACCCCGCCTCCCCCACCCCATGAGGGCCTTCTGGAGGCCCTCAGGGTGGGTCAGTGCGGCCAGCCAAGAAGATGTCCAATTTCCAATCTCCGGTGTTATCCCCAAATCCCAGCTCTGGGTAATCTGCTCTGCCGCCCCCCCGAGGGGCTGAGCGAGGTAAAAGAGCAAGGATCTTTGCCTCTCTGTTGGTGGAGCATCCTCCTGTAAGACCAGCTATTTTCCATCGTATTGATCTGGCCTTACGGTGGGACACCAAGTCAAGGGCATTATGAGGGGCTGGTGGATTTTGGAGGCTGCCTCGGGGACGGGGCTCACCTGGTGTCTAATGTGGGTGGGGAGCTCTGCATGTCCTGACCCCTTCTGCACCCAGCTGTAGCCAGTAGAACAGACGCTTGGAGGGCAGACGCCGAGGGAGCCCCCCGGCCCCCCCCCCGAGAAAGGCAGTGTGTGGAGGGCGAGGATGCGGAGGACTCTGGAATGTTGCGGCTCTGGCGTTAGAGGCTGGCGGCTGTGAGGGACTCGGGTGGCGGGGGCGCCGTGGGGCAGGGGCCCGATGGCTGCTCTGCTCTCCCCCCTGCCCCACCAGAGGCCCAGTGCAAGCCCTACTACTCAGACTACTCCCGCTTCCGGCTCCTCGTCCACCACTTGTGTACCAGCCATTATCTGGACCTCTTCATCACGGGTGTCATTGGGCTGAATGTGGTCACCATGGCCATGGAACACTACCAGCAGCCCCAGGTAGGAGCGAGTGACCGGCCCCCCGGGCCCTGTGTCTAGCCATGGGCCCACAGGGTGAAGCTAACCTCCCCTGTGCTGGGGTACCTTGGGCAACTCCTGGGCACCCTACAGGAGTTCCTTGTGCACACCTTGCAGCGACTCTTGGAAGTGGGTATCATCTTGGCTTTACGGATGAGGACGCTGAGGCTCAGAGAGGTTCCATGACTAGACCAAGGTCATATAGCTAGGAAGTGGAGGACCTGACTTCTTCACCCAGCAAATATTTATTGAGTGCCTGCCATGGGCTTCTTTACCCTTTGAGGGTAAAGAAGGCAGACCAGTGAAGACCAGTGTCTGCCCTTTCAGGGTTACGACTCTAGTGAATGTCCAGCTCCAAACTCACCAATGATCTTGCCGCTCCTCAGATCAGCCACCGTCAGCTGTCCTCCAGCCCTCAGGCTCCCCATCTGTAAAATGGGGATGTTGAATTAGTAATGCACAAGGCCCTTTCCGGGCTCTAGCCTTCTGTGCCTTCCAGCACATTCTCATGGGGTCTCCTCCCCATCCCTCAAGGAGAGAGATCCTTTAGCACAAAGTTCGGATCATGCCTAAGGACCCTCTTCTATCCTGGTGTGGTGACCAATGGTCGACCATCATGGCAGGGACAGAAAAGAAAGGTCCCCTTAGACTCCCCTGTCTCCCAGATCCGGAATTGTGATGGAGGGGGAGGGGCAGGCATCCCCCCTGGGCCTTAGGAGACCCTGCGTAGACTGCCCCCTATCCCTGCCAGATCCTGGATGAGGCCTTGAAGATCTGCAACTACATCTTCACCATCATCTTTGTCTTGGAGTCAGTTTTTAAACTCGTGGCCTTTGGCTTCCGTCGGTTCTTCCAGGACAGGTAACAGAGAGCGGTGGGGTGTGGGAGAGTGGGGGAAAGGACATGTCTCCCAGGGAAATGCTGAAAAACCTTTCTGGACTCCTGAGGTACAGCCTCCACTCTAGGACCCACCGAGGGCTGATAGCAGGGGGGAGTGGGGGGGCATCCAGGGCCTGGGGGAACACAGGCAGCTGGAAATCGATGTGGCCCAGACTGGGGCTTAAGAGCACAGAGCCTGGAGCCAGACTGCCCGGACCAGACTCGGATCCTGGCGCCACCACTTAGAAGCTGGTGACCTAGGGTAAGTTACTCAACTTCTCTGTATGTTGGTTTCCTTATCTATAAAAGGAGAAACAATACTGTGAAGATTATGAGTTCTTATTTGTAAAGGCTTTAAAACAGTGCTTGACACCTAGTAAACAGCATATAAGTGCCAAATTTAAAAAAAAAAAAAATGAATGAATACAAATGAAAAGCAGAGGTCCTTGAGCTCAAGTCTCAGTCTGACCTGTGCCTTTGTGACCCGAGTCAAGCCATGCCTTCTCCACAGGATGGAGAGGCGGGACTGGCTGACCTCCACCCTCCTTTCTGTAGTCACTTGGGTAGCCACGCCTGCCCCCTCTTCTGCGGTGCTCCCCCCTCAGGGAGCTGTGTCCTCTTTCCAGGTGGAACCAGCTGGACTTGGCCATCGTGCTGCTATCCATCATGGGCATCACGCTGGAGGAGATCGAGGTCAATGCCTCGCTGCCCATCAACCCCACCATCATCCGCATCATGAGGGTGCTACGCATTGCCCGAGGTCAGTGCCCGGCTACTCGCCCACCACCCACCTGCCCAGGGTGACTGGCCCAGGGGGGAAACGGCCGGGGGTGGCTCTGTGGCTGGCCAGGGACTTCATGCGTGTGTGTTCCCATGGGTCTCTCTCCCGGCCCCAGCCTCTGCCAAAGGGGAGGGCTGGGGGCTGGGCCGAGGGCAGGGGTGGAGCTGGTGGAGTGGGGGGCGGCTCACCGCTCTGTCCTGTTCTGCAGTGCTGAAGCTACTGAAGATGGCTGTGGGCATGCGGGCGTTGCTGGACACGGTCATGCAGGCCCTGCCCCAGGTAGCTGGAGGGGGTGTGGGGGGGAGGGGCCCTCTTGGGGGGAGGGGGTGCTTTCCGAAGGGATGGGCAGTAGGGAGCTCAGGGAAGCTGGCTGGGAGACCCAGTGGCACCTTTCCCATTTCTTTTCCTCTCTTCCAGGTGGGGAACCTGGGACTTCTCTTCATGTTGTTGTTTTTCATCTTTGCAGCTCTGGGTGTGGAGCTCTTTGGAGACCTGGGTGAGTCGGGGTGGGGAGGGTAGAGGAGCCAGGGCTGGAGGTCCAGGGGCTCCCGCACTAACTCGGGCCTCTCTCTCCTGCCCTCCTCCTCTAGAGTGTGATGAGACGCACCCCTGCGAGGGCCTGGGCCGGCATGCCACCTTTCGGAACTTTGGCATGGCCTTCCTGACCCTCTTCCGAGTCTCCACGGGTGACAACTGGAATGGCATCATGAAGGTGAGCGCCCACGGCCGCGGGGGCCCTGCCAGGGCTGGCCCTGGCCCCGGGGAGGCAGTCCCACTCCTTGAGCCCAGATTCCTGAGCAAGATGAGTGGCTGTGAATAAAAGCAGGGAATTCCCCTATGCAGGAACACTCCAGAACTCCCGCTCCCCGGGACAGTGTGTAATGCTTTTGCTGCCCGCAGGACACCCTCCGGGACTGTGACCAGGAGTCCACCTGCTACAATACGGTCATCTCCCCCATCTACTTCGTGTCCTTCGTGCTGACGGCCCAGTTTGTGCTGGTCAACGTGGTGATCGCCGTGCTGATGAAGCACCTGGAGGAAAGCAACAAGGAGGCCAAAGAGGAGGCTGAGCTGGAGGCTGAGCTGGAGCTGGAGATGAAGACGCTTAGCCCACAGCCCCACTCGCCGCTGGGCAGCCCCTTCCTCTGGCCTGGGGTCGAGGGCCCCGACAGCCCCGACAGCCCCAAGCCTGGGGTCCCGCACACTGCGGCCCACGCTGGAGCAGCCTCGCGCTTCTCCCTGGAGCACCCCACGGTGAGCAGATGGCCACCCTTGCCGAGAGGGGCATGGGACCTGTGGCCAGTGGCTGGGTGGGTGGTGGACAGGGAGTGGGCAGCGTGGCAGACCCCAGGGCCCCACCTGGATCCTTCTGCCCCTCCTGCCTGGATGCTGAGGGGTAAGCGGTCCCCCGCCCGTCCCCAGAGAGGCTGCCCGCCCTCTCAGCACAGGGCCACCCCAGCAAGCCACGGGCACATGTGCTGGCTCGTCCACGCCCTGCGCCTCCAGCCCAGTCGGCCTCCCCGTCTTGGCTCTTAGGTTCAAGGCTAAGTTTTCTGTTTCCTTCCTGTTTCTTTCTTACCCTTGCCCGATTACCAAACCTCTTTCCTTCCCACCCTTCAACCTGCCTGATTCCATCTCTCAATCCTTTCCTTACCTTCGTTTTCCCTCTCCCTCTCTCCCTGTGAGCTCTTCTCATCTCTGGCTCCCATTCTCCTCCCTCCCACACCTCTGTCTCCTCTGTCCTATCCCCTCCTCCTTCTCCTGTGTCTTTGTTGCTGGTGTGTGTGTGTGCATACCTATGTGTGTGCATGTGGCCTCCTCCTCTTTCTCCCTCTGTGTCTCTTTGTCAATCCCCCGCCACTACGACACTTCCCCCCGTTGCCCCTCTGAACCCCACTCCCCTGACTCTCCGGCTCCCCTCCTGGGCTGGTCCTCCCCAGGACAGACAGCTGTTTGACACCATATCCCTGCTGATCCAGGGCTCCCTGGAAGGGGAGCTGAAGCTGATGGACGAGCTGGCAGGCCCTGGGGGCCAGCCCTCTGCCTTCCCTCCCGCCCGCAGCCCGGGCGGCTCCGACCCACAGGTTACTGTGCCGGGCTGTGCCATGCTGCGCTGCGCTTCTGGGGAGGTGGGGGGGGGGTGTTTCCTGCCCACTGGGTCGCTGGGGAAAGAACAGCCTCAGGGCCTCAGTTGAGCTTTGGGCTTGGCAGGAGGCAGCCGGGGGTTCTTACAAGCTGAGATTAACCCTTGGAACACATACTTGGAAGGTAGGGACACTGAGATTGCACTTCCAGGGGAGAAGGACGAATGGAGGAGGGGTTTACAGAGGGCGTTTGTCAGAAAGAACCTGGACAAAAAGAGGAGGGGGCAGAAGACAAGTTGGCAGTGGGACCTTCGTGGGTGGAGGGAGGGAGGTGCCAAATCCAGGGGAGAAGCGCTTTTGGGGATAGTGCAGGTGGCCAGGGGACCCGTGGAGGGCTATGTCTTAGGCCACCGTCTGCTTCTTCCCTCTGTCCAGTGCCCATCCCCCAAATCTCTGTTTGGTGGCTTTTTTAGCCATGGAGCCCATTAGACATGATGAGTGCTCTCAGTAGCCAGTGCTTTCTGACCTGGTCATGGGAGGAAATGGAAGGTTCCAGCTGAGAGTGGATTCTGGGGACCTCGCCGTGAAATAAGACCAGGTGTCCCCCATAAGCCCAGTCTCTTTCCACAGCTCTGCGTGTTTTTCTTTCCCAGTCCCATCTAAACACGGCTCTTCGGCTTCCTGGGGTTCTCCTACCCACCTCTTCCCCCCTTGTGGCCCCTTCCATTTGGCAGAGCGCCCTGTCATCTCTCCTGGGTCAGGCGCTGCAGGGAAGCCCCCGGTAGGCCTGGAGTGGAGGCAAGAAACAGGTGTTAGTGGGAGATAGAAAAGCCTGGTGTTCCACAGGCCCTGTTGGGTGGAGGGGAAGGAAGGCAGCTTCCCAGTACCTGGGACACCTGTAGCCTGTTCCAAAGAAATAGACGTTATCCTCACATAGGAAGGGACCCTGCCTCTAGGGTCCCTGACCTCTTGAATCCCCTCTTGGAATTCAGTCTCAGATGGGCTGTAGGGACCTCAACCTGGCAATGACCTAGAATGATCTGTGAGAGAGCCCATCCTTTCCTGAGGCCTCCCATCCTGAAGGAGGCTCATGGCGGTGGGGCGGGGTGGGGGGGGAGAGGGGGGTGCGGGGAGAGAAGAGGACATGATGGGCTGATCAGGCAGATGGCTCATCTGGGAGGGATGGCCCTCCCCTTCCCCAGGGTGCTGTAGGCACTGAAATCCCCCCCGCAGATCCCTGGTGAGCCAGCCAGTTTGCGTGGTGGCCCACCCCAGTGCGCTCAATTCAGAATGGCGGCAGGAGGAGAGCATCTCCCAGAACCAAAGCTAAAGAGGGCGGGCAAGCTGCCGGCAGGCGGAGGAGGGCCCAGGAGGGGAGAAGCCAGAATCTGGGGGCAGGCCAAGTCCTGCCAGGCTTTTGGAAGCAGACAGAATAAGCAGAAAACAGTCATCAGATTGGCAGCTTTGTCCCCAGCGCCCCCCACGCTGCTCTGTCTGTGCCGAGAGTAGAGAGGTGCTTTGCTGGCCTTTCTTCTTTTTTTTTTTTCTGGTCTCATCTTTCTGAGAGTTGAAAGCCCTCCCTGCTTCCCGCTTCCTCCCTGGGTGGTGGTAGTGTGGGAGGGGGCCATTCAGGTTCCTGGGGTATCTTTAGAATAAGTTTCTGCTTCTCCTGCTTTGTCGGGGTTCGGGGTTCGGGGTTTGCTCTCTTTGGCGCCTGCCGCATCCTCTCAGATCAGAGGAGGGGCTTGAAGGGGGGGAGGTGTTGTCAGTTGACTTGGGAGAGGGGTGGGGAGAGAGAAGAGAGGCCTTTTCCCCCCCGTGCTTCTGCTTCATGGAAAGGAGGAAAGGGGGGCTCTGTGTGTGCGCGTGCGCATGTGTGTGTGTGCGTGTGTGTGTGCGTGCACACGCAAGTGTGTGTGTTGTCCTCGTTTCTTATGCCTGATCATCTCTCTCCCTGTCTAGATCCCTCTAGCTGAGATGGAGGCTCTGTCTCTGACGTCAGAGATTGTGTCTGAACCATCCTGCTCTCTAGCTCTGACGGATGACTCTTTGCCTGATGACACTCACACACTCTTACTTAGTGCCCTGGAGAGCAATGTACTTACACATGGCCCCTTCCTGCTCCCCCAGCCTCCCCAGGGGCTGGGCTGGCTGCAGGGCTCCAGATCCCTCCCCTCCCCTCTCTCTCTCTCTCTCTCTCTCTGCCACCAGGCCCCACCCAGAGGCATCCCCCAGCAAGCGCGCTCCGTGCCCCAGGCATCCCTAGGTCTTTCCAGTTCCCCACTGTGGACAAAGAAATTAGACGAGATTAAACTGGGGCCTCAAGGGCCCAGGGGCACAGTTGTGAAAGAGTTAACCTAGACATCCAGGAGTAACACAGCCCAAAACAGAGGTGGCATCAGGCAGCTAGCTAACCAAGGGGCCTGCCTGGATGCGGAGTCAGTCTCTGTATTTGGAGCCTGTGCAAGCCAGCCCTTCCCCGCCCCCCCCCCCCCGCTCCCTTCCCTCCCCCCTCCTCACCACATGAGCCATTCCCCCTTCCTCCCGGTGGGTGAAACCATCTCTGCTGCTACCAACCAGCCCTTCTGCCTGGGGAGCTGTCCCTGTCTCCTCCGTTGCTGTCCCTGCGTGTCCCCATGTCTGGGGGGGGGGGGTGTCTTTGTGTTTGGGACAGCTTCTTCACCCCTGCCCAGCTCCCCTTCCCCTTCCAACTGCGAGCAGCTCCCTCCGCCCTGCCTCCCCCCTCCTCTGATGACTTAAGAGACAGGGGCCCCTTCTTCACAGCAGGACCCAGCTGGGGTCCGGCTTTGACCACAGGCTGGGTGGGGGTCCCTAGGGGTCTTGAGGTGGCTGGCAGAAGTGGAGCCTGGGGCTGATAGGGGGAGCAAAGGCTCCAGACTCTTCCAACAGCCCTTACTGGGGCTCCTTAACCGGCTGGGCCTGTGTGGGGACACGGCCCCTCCAGCCTCTCTGAGAACTAGGAATGGAGGGTACAGGGGACCCCCCCAAGGAGGAAGGGGGTCACGGGGAGATGGAGAAATCTTTTGGGAACAAACTTTGACTCCCTCCAGCTGGGGTCAAAGGCCGATTACTGCTTTTCTTTGAAACAAATTCAAAAAACTCACTCCCACCCCCAATCTGTCCAGTAAGGGAGGCCCGTGGTATTCAAGGTATTCAGACCTTGCCTCCCCCACCTCCCATTTGCCACCTGCCAGGGTCATTGAGTAATCAAAAGGGGAGGGAGCCAGGTGGGGGAGCCCGCTGACATTCCCCCGTGGTCACCTGTCACCGAACCCACATTAACTCAGCTCATTAACTCAGCTCACGGGCCCCGGCGCTCTTAAAGCCCTGGGCAGTGAGGCAGTCTCTGCTCTGTGGCAGGCCCTGCTCACTGGGTGGGTCCCCCCATTCCCCACCCCACCCCCATAGCCCCAGCACAGGGATAGGGGGGTGCTTTTAGCTTTTTGTCCTCTGTGCAGCTTCAGAGCCTCTTAATGGGGCCCCGGGAACCACCTCTTGAACCACCTGCCGGGCTGGGCCTGGGAGCTGCTCTCCCTTTTTTGGACACCTCCTCACTCCTCCACCATCCCCACCAGGAGGCTCCGGGGAAGTGACGCAGTATCGGATAGCTTTCTGGGCAGGGACTCCCCCCACCTGCTTCCTTGCTGTGCTGGAGGGCTCATCCATGTGTCTGCCCCCTTTTCCCCCACCCACTAACTCATCCCATTACCGCCTTGTCGGGGGAGGGGATGGGGCCCGAGCCGGGGGTGGGGGTGGGGGGGTGGGGGAGCGGCTTCTGGTTTCTGTTGTCCAGCTCTGCCTCAGTCAGCCAATCCAGATGCCCCCTCTTTTTCCTACCTCCTTCCCCTGTTCCTTTTGCAGATGGAGCCCCACCCCGAGGAGATGCCCCTGGCATTGGGACCAGACCTGCTGACCGTACGGAAGTCTGGGGTCAGCCGGACGCACTCCCTGCCCAATGACAGCTACATGTGCCGGGATGGAAGCGGCGCCGAGGGGTCCCTAAGTCGCAGAAGCTGGGGGCTCCCCAAAGCTCAGTCAGGTAGCAGGGCTCAGGCAGGCCACCTTGGCTCACACAGGGAGACCCCATCCTTGCCTCAGCCCAGTCCTGACCCGGGGGAGAGGGGCACTGAGGCAGCAAGAGAGGTCTCTCTGACCTCCAAGGGACCCCCAGCCCACGAGAGTGGCTTTCAATCCAGGATGAGAGGTCTGTGGGGATGGTAGAGGCCCCGGGGGGGGGGGGGGGGGGGGGGGGGAGGGGGAGGAGAGGGGAGGGGAGGGACTTAGGTGAGAGCCAGACCACTGACCTTCCAGCTCTTCTCTCTCCTCCTGGCCCCTCTGCCCACAGGCTCTGTCTTGTCCGTCCACTCCCAGCCAGCAGACACCAGCTACATCTTGCAGCTTCCCAAAGACACACCCCACCTGCTCCAGCCTCACGGCGCTCCCCCCTGGGGCACCATCCCCAAACTGCCCCCACCAGGCCGCTCCCCTTTGGCTCAGAGACCCCTCAGACGCCAGGTGAGCAGGTGTGGGGAGGTGGCCCGGGGCCTGGCACGCCTGGCACCTCTGCTGGGACCCCTAGGCTATTGGTGATGACCAGGTTGCCACGTCCATGCTTCCAGCAAACGTGTATTGCGTGCTGACCATGTGCCAGAGGCAGTTCTAGGTACCGGGGACACAGTCCTGGACAAAGCGCAAGTGGTCTGGGCCCTTTCGGTGTTTATATCCCTCTCCCTTCTTTCCCTGAGGAGGCCTGGAGACCAAGTTGCTTAGGGACGCAGGTCAATTTGGCGGGAGAACCCACGTCTCTGGACTCCCTTTCCCTGGTCCAGAGGCGCCTCCCAGTTATTCTCTGTACTTCTACTTAGCTAAGGGACACAAGGCACGTTTTAAGGACCTCCACCTTTGGCCAAGCCCGGGGCCCACCTTCCAGGGGCACAGAGCTGAGGCTCAGGCAGCCAGCGGAGGCTTATCTGTCCCCACAGTGACAGGACCACAGCCCGCGCCCCGTGTGCCCTTACATGTGATCATGGCCACATGAGAATCTGCTCAACACCGCACACTTGAGGACGCAGGCCCGGTCCTCATCCGTTTCCCAAAGATTCACAAAGAGCTTCTGTGTGCCGGGCACGGGGGAGGCAGCCCCTGCCCCGTGGAGCTCACGGGCTAACCAGAGACAGAAATGCCATCAGACCACTGAGGCAATAAGACGCGGCTGCTGGGATGTGCATGTGTGGGGTGCAGCGGGGAGCAAAGAGGAGGGAGGGGTTACTTCTCACGTGGGGGTAGAGGTTGTCAGGCTCTGTGTCACAGGGAACCCGAGCCCATAAAGTTGAGGGGTGCTTGTCATTCGAGAAGGGTTTTCAAGGCCAAAGAAATAGCCTGTGCAAAGGGCTGGGAGCAGAGCTGGCCCAGTGCTTTCTTGTGTCCCAGGGGCTGGGAGCTCCTGAGAGCCACTCCTGCCGGTGTGGGGGAAGGACGGGGGGTGGGGGGAGCAGGCTGCACGTGGCCCCCGTCTCCAAACAAGACCAAACACTGACCCTCCTGCCTAGGATGGACCTGCAGGGGGAGGACGGGGTTATCTGGCTTGACGGGGATGGGGGGGCGGGGGACATGGCTGGAAGACAGTCCCCGGAGGGGTTCGGTGGAAGCCCCTGGGCTGAGCGCTCCTCCTACCTCACACAGGCAGCAATAAGGACTGATTCCCTGGACGTGCAGGGCCTGGGCAGCCGGGAAGACCTGCTGTCCGAGGTGAGTGGGCCCTCCCCGCCTCGGGTCCGCGCCTCGTCCTTCTGGGGCCACCTGGGCACCCAGGCGCAGCAGCATCCCCTCCATCAGAGCACGATCTCGAAGCACAGGCCCCCGCCGGCCCCCTGCCCAGGCTCAGAACCCACTTGGAGCAAAGGCCCCCCGGAGACCAGAAGCAGCTTAGAGCTGGACACGGAGCTGAGCTGGATTTCAGGAGACCTCCTGACCGTGGACAGCCAGGAGGAGCCCCCGTGCGCACGGGACCTGAAGAAGTGTTACAGCGTGGAGGCCCGGAGCTGCCGGCGCAGGCCTGCGTCCTGGCTGGATGAGCAGAGAAGGCACTCCATTGCGGTCAGCTGCCTGGACAGCGCCTCCCAACCCGGTCTGGGCCCTGACCCCTCCAGCCTTGGGGGCCAGCCTCTTGGGGGGCCTGGAAGCCGGCCCAAGAAAAAACTCAGCCCACCTAGTATCTCCATAGACCCCCCAGAGAGTCAGGGCCCTCGGCCCCCGCCCAGCCCCGGGGTCTGCCTCCGGCGGAGGGCTCCGTCCAGCGACTCCAAGGATCCCTCGGCCTCCGGCCCCCCTGACAGCATGGCTGCCTCGCCCCCCCCAAAGAAAGACGTGCTGAGTCTCTCCGGTTTAGCCTCTGACCCAGCAGACCTGGAGCCCTGAGTCCTACCCCACTCCCCCACTCACCTTTCTCCACTGGGTGCCAAATCCTAGCTCCTCCTCCTGGGCTATGCTCCTGAAAAACGTTCCATATGGACTCCAAGGAGGCGCTCCTCCCCGCCTCAGTGGCGCTGGGAACCGACAAGCAGAATTTCCAGAACGTTCAGAGCAGCGGCCTGGCCACCCTGGACCCAGGCAGAGAGAGAGAGGCCCAGTGCAGCTGAGGTTCCCAACACCAGGAGCTACTGGGAGAAAGCAATACGTTTGTGCAGAATCTCTATGTATATTCTATTTTATTAAATTAATTGAATCTAGTATATGCGGGATGTACGACATTTTGTGACTGAAGAGACTTGTTTCCTTCTACTTGTATGTGTCTCAGAATATTTTTGAGGCGAAGGCGTCTGTCTCTTGGCTATTTTAACCTAAAATAACCAGTCTAGTTATATTCCCTCTTCTTGCAAAGCACAAGCTGGGACCGAGAGTGCATTTCAGCCCTGCCGGTGGCCCATCTTCAGCGGAGAGTGAGAACCACTTTGGAAACTGTAATGTAACTTATTTTCTCCTTTAACCTTGCCATCATTTTCTGTAGGAAAAAAAGAGAAAAAGAGAAAAATAAGATTTTACAAATGAAATGGAACCTTTTTATATATATACATACATACATATCTATATCTATATCTATAATAAAGTAATTTTCCAAAATAAAAAGTTAATCCCGGTCCAGAGTAAAAGCAAAAGGGACAGAGTTAGGCATTTCCAGGGGGCACTGGAGAAAGACCGTCCCTGGAGCTGGGGAGTGGGCAGCGGGCAGGGAGTGGGTCGGAGCTGCCTCTGTGTGCATGAGTGTGTGCGCGCGTGCGTGTCTGTCTGTCTGTCTGGGGGAGAGAAAACATAACCCTCTCCCTGGAGGGCTGACACTCTGCAGCCTCACCTGGGGAGGAGGGGGACAAAGGCGGAGTTGGAAGGCTCGGCCAGCAGGGTCTACTGCTTCTACCAAAGCTTTCTCGCTTCCTCCGCGCCAGGCGGCTCTGTGAATGTGAGTAATTCCAGATTAACTCTTATTTCTGCTGACAGCTATCAGCCGCACATTGAAAGCTGGAAATTGGCATAATGAAGCTGTTTTGGTTAATGGGGCCGACGGAGACCGGGGGAGGCAGCCTCAGCTGCCGCCGAGGGGATCTGTGGGCTGCTGGGGGGGGCAGCGCTTCTGGGTTTTCCTTCCCCAGCCTTCAGCCCCCGTGACCTGGGACGGCTGGGCTTTGGCCTCCCGCCTTGGGGGTCCTGCTGACCAGTGCTGTGGGCACTGCTCCATCAAGCTGGCCATGGGATGAAGCTGCACAAACAGAGCGGGCTGCTCGCTCCCGAGACCGAGCCCCCCCCGCCCCGCGCCCCAGTCCAAAGGCGACCTCCCGGTGAAGTCGGTCTGGCCAGCAGCGGGCCGCGCAGTGCGGAGCCGGCCCCCTGGGGGGAGATGAATGAGCTCCATCAAGGTGTTTACATGGTCTGCTGCTGCCTGCCCAGTGGGAGCTGGCAGAGGAGGAAGGGGGTGAAGGCGGCGAGGGAGGGCGGGAGGGCAGCGAGGAGGAAGAGGAGGAGGAGAAGGAGGAGGAGGATGGGGGGAGGGGGAGGGGCCATTGGTGTGGCCCAGAACCTCCCTTCTGGTGCTACCTTGGCGATACTCTCTTGTCTGAAACCCCGGGGCCAAGACACAGTACCACAGGCTCAGTCAGCCTCTCTCCTGCCAGCCACCCCAAACGTCCACCCCGACCCCACTCCTTTGAACATCCCTACCCCCTCATCTCCAGCACCTTCAAACCCCAGGACCCTTGAAACCTCAAAGGCAGCTCTAGTGGGCTGGCCAGCCCCCCATCAGCCTCTCTCTGAACTTGGGATGAGCCTGGGATGGGGGGTGGTGCCAGGCTTCAGGGCAGATGGACCCGGAGGCTTGGTCCCATCCTGTTCTCTAAGCTGGTGAAAGTTTTTCTAATTGCTCTTCTGGACAGAAATATACTTCTTCTTGAAGCAAACACCTGGCTTTATCCTCTTGGGGTGTGCAATAGCGTGGAACTCTTTTTCTTCTGGCCTCCTTGGGTGGGGGCGGGCGCTTGTAGGAGCTGCCTTTAAAAAAAAAAAAAAGCAAAACTGAACAAAATTCCTAGAGTTTTGTCCACCTGGGTCTGCAGATAAAGCTTTTATATTTTTGTAGAATTCTATAGCTGTCTATTCCCTAATGAGGGTGTGACAGTTGGGGAGGGGGCTCTGGGGTCTTTTTTCTTCTAATGGTTGGACAATTCTGGGTGAAGATGAAGCCAGAAAGCTTGGCTATAACCCCTTCTCCTCCAATCCATTCTCCTGCCCCCAGGAACCCCTAGAGTCAAAGTAGATATTTTAGGGGGCAGAATCGTGGCCTCTCCCTTAACTATCTTCCCCCAACAATCGTCCCCCAACAACGTAAAATCTTTATCAGTGATGGAAACAGTTGTATCTCATTAAAAGTGGAAATAGGGGTGCCTGAGTGGCTCAGTTGGTTAAGCATCTGACTCTTGGTTTCCGCTCAGGTCATGATCTCAGGGTCATGGGATCAAGCACCAGGCTCTGTGCTCAGCGGGGAGTCTGCTTGAGATTCTCCCTCTTCCTCTGCCCCTCCCCTCCATTCACACAAAGTCTCTCTTTCTCTCTCCCCCCCAAATAAATAAATCTTAAAAAATAAAAAAATAAAAGTGGAAATAATAACACTGTTGATTCTTTTTTTAAAAAAGATTTTATTTTATTTATTTGACAGAGAGAGACACAGCGAGAGAGGGAACACAAGCAGGGGGAGTGGGAGAGGGAGAAGCAGGCTTCCTGCTGAGCAGGGAGCCCGATGAGGGGCTCGGTCCCAGGACCCTGGGACCATGACCCGAGCCGAAGAAGGCAGACGCTTAACGACTGAGCCACCCAGACGCCCAACACTGCTGATTCTTATTAACAGTAACAATAAGATGCTGCAAACCTCATGATGTTTGTCTGGATGGCTGTTATCTGCTCTAGGGCACATCGGGGAGTGGAGGAGCCTGAAGGAGGCTGGAATGGGGAGGGGCTGGAGGCTGCAAAGGAGGCCTTGGATTAAGGACCCCCCCCCCCGGGGGAGGGGGGCAGGGTTGGAACTGGCCAAGAGCTTCAGGGGAGTGGGGGCCTTTGGAGGTAAGAACATCTACCCTGGCACTTCTGCTCTCAGCCTTCTCCTTGGGGGTTCAAAGGAAATTGTGTCAACAGCGACGGGCCCCCACCTCGGGCTTGTCTGCTTCTGCTTCCTCCACCCCAAGACTCCAGGAAAAGGTCTGCCTGGGGGTGGGGGGTGGGGGGTGGGGACTAGGAAGAGGAGAGAGCTGAGCTGTGCTAAAAACAAATCTGAGGCTCTTCTGCAATCTCTCACTTACTCCTCACAACACCCTAACAAGGAGGATAGCATGGCTTTCAATTTTTCACGAGGCAGTGGGTTCAGAGAGGTTTAGTGATCTGCCCAAGATCACACAGGCAGGAAATGGCAGAGTTGGGATTTCATTCTCGGTCTGGCCAACCTCTAGCCCACTGGCTTCATACAACCCAGCCTCTTCTCCTTGTGGAGAAAATGGGGCATGGTGCAAGGAATCCTGGTCATGAAGTGACTTGCTGGGGAGGCCTTTTCCAAGGCAGTCACATTTGTGTTCATAGAAATGGGCTCCCTTCTGGGAGTACTCAGAAGCTTAAAGGAACCCACAGTCCTTCACCTTGTGTGGAGGAGGGAGACGTTTAACCACAAGAGAAGGCGTCCCTCAGCTCCAGATGCTCATCCAAGAGCTGGCCAAGGCTGGCTCTGCGATCACCCAGGTTCCCAGGCATGACCTTTCCCTGGCATAATGCTGCCCTTGAAGTACAGAGCACCGCCCCCCTCCTCCCACCCCCTTGTCCTTCCTGTCCTCTCCCCGTGCCCCACCCAGACCTCTCCCACTTTCCAAACAGCTTTCACCTCCATCACCCTTAGTCCCCACCCATCACAACCTGGTGCCCCAGGGCCTCTTCTCCCTTTTCCTGGGCCAGCTCACTGGGCGGACCTGGGGGGCTGGGCACCGTAGTGCAGTGAGGACATCAGACACCAGGTGGCAGCACAAAGCACCTTCACCTACTCGCCGCGTCCCCCATCCCCGATGCCCCTTCTGTAGAGGGACCTAGCCAGGGAGAGGACACCACACTGATGGACACCTTCCACAGATGGATGCTCTGCATAGCCCTCCAAAGGAGGAAACACGCTCACAGGCCCAATGAAGGACTCATCTGTGCACGGGGAATCCCAGGCAGGGGAGTGCAGAGCCCACAGTGCCCAGTGATCCCTGCCTAAGGCCAGGGGACCCAGGACTAATCCAAGACAGTGACTGCCAGGAGCAGTTTAGCTGTGGGCTGGCTCCCAACTCTGAGGACACAGCAAGGCAGGCCAAGGAGGTGGCATCTCCAGCAAACACCCAGGAGGGAAATCTGCTAAGAACATCAGAACTCTGTCTGAGCCTCAGTCCAGGTGTGGGAGCCGCTGCCTGTGGCCCACGGAGCTAGTTAGTTCTTCTTGTTCTGAGAACTGAATCGGGCGCGGCAGCCGGGGGTCACATGCATGCCGAATCAGATCAAGTGCGGGTTGCGGAGGCCGCGAGGGGGCTCTGTGCGGCCCTCACCAGGCTGGAATCTGGACAAAACAAGTTCCGCCCCACCACTTGGGAGGACAGAAGGGGGAGGCTGGAGTTGGGGAGCTGGATCTGGTTTGGGGGTGCTCCAGGCCTTCAAGAACCACAAGGGGCTCAAAAGACTCTGGCAGTGAGTGAAGGGGAGAACTAGAGTAGCCTTTGCTACTCCACACCCCTCCCTGCCCTGGTTCCCACCTGACTCTCCCCATTCGCAGCATTTCCTGTCCCTGGGTCTCCCTGTCCCTGCCTTGCTCTCCTTTCTTCTTCTCTCTGCTGTCATTCCTGTTCAGAGCTGTACCTTGCAATTATCTTATCTTTCCATCTCCCTGCCAGGAAATCTCCGCTGAGTTCCCCTGGGATGCTCACTGGTGGGGGAGGGACAGCACACACTCTGTCCGTCCCTCCTGGAGCTGTCCATCCCCAGTTGGAGGGGAGGATGGGGTTGGGGGCGGGTGCAGCCCCTGTCTCTGCTGCAACCCAGCAGGTCTCAGGAGCCTCCAGCTGGAAACATCTTGGTTCTGGAAAGGTGAAAGCAGAGTGGACAGTGCCTACTGCTGGGACTGTGGTTGAGATCACAGTAGCCTCCCTACTTACAACCTCTTCTAAGGACATGAGATACTTGTTTAGTCAGTCAACAAATATTTCCCGAGGCTCTACTTTGCCAGGCACTGTCCCGGGTGCTGAGGATACAGCAATAAACAAGTGTGCTCCGTCCTTCTTCTGAAGGAGTACACAGTCTCCTGGGGGAGGTGAACAAGACAATCAGTGAGTACAATGGGGGCAGGGAGACAGTGCAGAGGAAGGGTGCCTAGCCCGGGATGGGGGCGAGGGAGTTTCGTGGAGGGCTCTGGGGGGGCTGTGGGGCTTGAGCGAAATCTTCAAGGATGGGTAGAGTTTGCCAGGTGCAGAAAGGGAGGTGAGGTGTAGGGAGAGGATTATGCCGAGCAATCTGGAGGGTGGGAAGGGGGACATGAATGCAACAGCTCCAGACATCGGAAATGCATCCTGCCCAAAGCAGCCACATGGAAACAGCCGGCACTCGGCACTTGGAAGAAGGGGAGCTCCTCCCACCTCTGCCAGGATAAGACAACTCAGGGCCTCGGTTTTCTTGCTCTGGTGGAGCAAAAACAATTATGTCCTAGGAGTTTTATGGTTATTATTCAAGGGCTGTGCGGAAACGGTTCACTTTCCAACAGGGGCCAGAAACGGCAAAACCCCAGTGAATACCTCAAGAGAGATGGGAGAGGCTGAGGTTTGCTAAGGTCCCCTCCCATGATCCCGGAGGCTCCCACCCAATGCCGTGAGCCCGGGAAGGGCTCTCCAATGGCAGGATGGGACCGTGCCAAAGGGAGAGTGCTTCAGCCCCAAGGGTCCTGGCCCCGAACTAGAGGAAGGGCTGGAGGAGAAGCCCCAGTTGCTCACCACAGAAGCTTGGATCACCAGTGCTGGAAGAGACCTTAGATGGCATTTTGCCCAAGTTGTTCAAGAAACCGTGTCCCAGAGACCGCAAGGGCCTTGCGGTATACAAAAGTTACTGCCCAAGGCGGGAAGGGGGTTGGAGGTGACTCAGTCTATCCCTGCCCTTGGGGACCTCTCAGACTGGCAGGGAAGACAGACTCTTCACAACTAAATATAACCCAAGGCACTCTGTGACAAGATGTGAAAGCTCTGGAAAGTCTTGGGCTCAGAGATGGGGGCAGGGGTGCAGGGTGACTGGGTCAGTGGAGGGGAGGGGGGCAGACAAAAGGCAGAGAGGGCTTGCCCGGTGGAGGGGAAGTGGACCCCACCCCCATCCCTCTGCCTGGGAAGGGGGAGCCTTGTCCACCCTGCTCTGTCCAGTGCAGCGCAGATCTCTGTTCCCGTAGCTCGTGACATAGACTTCCTTCTGGTCACTTCCTCCCAGCCCAGAGGGACAGGCCGTGGCTGGCTGCATCTGCATTATCTTGCGGCCCACCCACGCCTGCTGCTAAGCAGCCAAGGAAGAAAACACCTCCTGAGAACAGGTGCCAGGGAAGGGATTGCCAGGATGAACCTGGCAGACCCAGAAGACAGAGCCAAGCCCACAGGGTTGGGGAGGTGGAGGGCAGGAGAGAGATGGGGCAGGGGTGGGGGAGGTGGGGTCAGGGCGGGGGTGGGGGTGGGGTGGGGATTCCTTCTCAGCCCCAAGAAGGGGCGGTGAATTGGCTCCTGTGATCCTGTTGGGGGAGTGAGAGATAGAAGGATGGAGGGGACACAACATGGCCAAGCTGGGGCAAGCAGGAGAAGCCCACTGACCCCAAATCCGTTTTACAGATGGAGAATGTGAAGACTCAGCCTTAGCAGTGTGCTAATGTGGGGCTCTTTCTGGGGCTTCGCCTGCCCATCCCTCACCCCGACGGGGCCAGGGTGGAGGAAATTAACCCGTGCGGGGCGCCCACGAACTGTGCCAGGCAACACGCCCAATGCCGGTTACTCCTCAGAGTAGTAAGCCTAGGAACTCGGATTATCCCTGTTTTGCAGAAGCAGAAGCAGAGGCCCCGAGTGGTCCTGCAGGAACAGGGCCAAGATCAGGGAGCCACAGATGCTCAGGAAAGGCGGCAATTTAAGAGAACCATGGGAAACCGTCATGTGTATGATGCTAGGCCCCCCTCCCACCCCCTGTACTTAGGCACACCGCAAATACCAGCTCCTCATGTGCTGATTTCTTTTTTTTTTTAAAGATTTTATTTATTTGAGAGAGAGAGAATGAGAGAGAGTACATGAGAGGGGGGAGGGTCAGAGGGAGAAGCAGACTCCCCGCTGAGCAGGGAGCCCGATGCGGGACTCCATCCCGGAACTCCAGGATCATGACCTGAGCCGAAGGCAGTCGCTTAACCAACTGAGCCACCCAGGCGCCCCTCATGTGCTGATTTCTGCCCGTTCTCGGGTAACTGGACCGGCAGAGGTAGACTTCCTGATGGGCTGGGCATGTAAGCATTCCCATTTCACGGATGAGAAGACTGAGGTCCAGAGATGACCTGGACCTCATCAGGGATACATCCACAGAGGACGTCTTGCTAAGTCACTTTCCACGTCTCTATGACTTATTGGCCCGGCCGAGTTATGCCCCTTGGACACAGACCCTGCTCCGGCCCCCCCAGCCTCAGTACCTGGAGGGGCATCTCTCCGGCGCCGCCCACTGGCCACTCGAAGGAGTTGTCACTGTATCAGTGCCCCCCCCCCCCAAAAGTCCCTCCCTGAGGGGAGGCTCTGTCGTAATTCCCCAGGACAAGAGATTCCACCCAAAGAGCCAAAGGCAGGGCCTGGCGGGGTGGGCGGGGCGGGGCGTGGGGGGCGGTGTTCGAGGGGGGCGGAGGCGGCTGGGGCGCAGCTGGGTCCCGCCTGGGCAGGCTGCCGCACTCTCCTTCTTGGCCGCAGCGCCTCGGCCCCATGGACGCCCTGTGCAGCTCCAAGTTCTGGGTAAGGAGGTGTCCCGGGACCGAGGGCGCGCACGGGCAAGCCCCTGCGAGGGCCCTGGGGGCTGGGGGGGGGGGGCGGCGGTGCGACGCTGGGAGGACGTCTGGCCATAGCCACCCTGAGCCGGGATCCTGGGGTCCTCCGGGACCTGTCTTGCCCTCCCCGACGCAGAAAGAGCCTGGGAAAACGAGGCATGAATCAGAAAATGCTCCCACATGGACTAGGGCTCGGTTGTCCACTTTTACACCTGTCCCCTCCCTCTCTTCCGCATCCAGAGTGCCTGCCTGTTCAAGCACGCAGGTAGTTGGGGAAGCTGGCTCTGCTCTTCTTGGAAAGCAATCCTGCCACCCTCTTTTCTCTGGTGTTAAGAGCTGCTAGGAAGCAGGGAGTCCCTCTCCAACCCTCTCCTTTTTTTTTTTTTTTTTTTAATGGTATTTATTTATTTGAGAGACAGAGAGGGAGAGCAAGAGAGTGAGGGGCAGGAGAAGCAGACTCCCTGCTGAGCGGGGAGGCCCATGCAGGGCTCTATCCCCGGACCCTGGGAGGATGACCTGAGCCGAAAGCAGATGCCTAACTGACTGAGCCACCTGGGTGTCCCAACCCTCTTCTTTTATGGATGGGGAAAGGGAGGCCCAGAGAGAGGAAGGGACTTGCTCGAAGTCACTCAGTTAGAAGAAAACAGAGCTCAGAAAACAGTCTCAGATTCAAGGGGCTTGTCCATGGTCATGCAAATCAAAGGCCCAGCATAGGCTGGCCTCAAATCCAGGGCCTCTGATTGTTTTTTTAAGACGTTGTTTATTTAGGGTGCCTGGGTGGCTCAGTCGTTAAGCGTCTGCCTTCAGCTCAGGTCATGATCCCCGAGTCCTGGGATCGAGCCCCGCATCAGGCTCCCTGCTCAGCGGGAAGCCTGCTTCTCCCTCTCCCGCTCCCCCTGCTTGTGTTCCCTCTCTCACTGTCTCTCTCTCCGTCAAGTAAATAAATAAAATCGTTTAAAGAAAAGGTTTTGTTTATTTATTTGAGAGACAGAGAGAGAAAGAACACAAGCGGGGGGGTGGGGTGGTGAAGAGGCAGAGGGAGAGAGAGAAGCAGGCTCCCTGCTGAGCAAGGAGCCCGATGCTGGGCTGGATCCCAGGACGGTGGAATCATGATCCGAGCTGAAGGCAGAGGCTTAACCGACTAAGCCACCCAGGCTCTCCGAGGGCCTATGATTTTTCAATATCTAAATCTTTTTCTCATTTTAAGTATCTGTACCTATATGCCCAATGTTTGTGTGCCCAGTGTGTGTGATCCGCGGGTGTGTTCTGTGTGGGTATGCATGCGTGTGTGTGTGTACATAGTGTTCTCAGGCTGTTTGAAACTGGGGACCTATAAAATGGAGTACCTATAAAACAGTATCTTTGAGGATCTCTTTTTCCCCCTGGGTCGCTAATCAAAGGTGGTGCAACCATCTTGCCCATCCGCACAGAAACCCACATCCGTCATCCAGCTTGGACTGATCACTGATCGCCAAGTCCAGAGGTTGTGTCTCTGGCTCATGAGTCTACTTGTATCACAGCTCACTGGAGCCTGGCTGGCATGGCCATAGCAAGGTCACGATGTCTCAGATAGCCAGGCAGGGGTCATGCAAATCAAAGGGGCCAATAGGCCCAAGCCGCGAGTGCCAAAGGCGCTCTGTGCCGGGGTGGACAGCTAATTCCAAGAGCCTAGGACGGCCCAGAGACAGGCTTGGAGGAAGTGGAGGTGAGGAACTCCCGACCCCCTTCTTGTTCCTCGCGTAGCGATCCTTCGGCTCTACCTTTCCATGACATCGCAGAATCTAAGAGATTCCACAGAACTTGTGGGCTTGAAGCAGGAGTCCAGCCCCTTCCTGCAGAGCTGGGGAAGCCGAGAGCCAGGCAGGGATTGGACTCGTCAAGGTCACATAACAGTAAGCGGCCGAGTGCTAGACTGGGAAGCAGGACCCCTGAGATATGGTTCCAACTGGGCCATTGTCTGACGGTGCGTCCTCGGCTTTCTAGGCCCCTTGTGCCGAGACTCCTTGCTGTTCATGAGCTGTATGTACTTCCTCTGGGGACCTCGGGGTCCATGGGAGTCCGTTTATCCATTTTAGGTCCGAGGGATGAACCCACTGTGGCGGTTTCTGCTTGGATACCTCAAAGGACAGGGAAATCACTCCTCTTCCTCCTCCCAGTCTAAACACCTTCCATCTTCCACATGACCTTCTGGCTCCTGAAAGTCGTGCCAGGCTGCACCCAATCCAACGTGGTTGGAGTCAGGAGGTGGGGTGGGGAGGAGGCAGGGAAGTCCTGAGGCCCCGGAGCTCTGAGTGCCTCCATTCATGGTGGGCTAGTTTGCATCTCATTTGGACTGTATCTTATTCAGGTAGACTTGTCCCCGAATCTTTTATGTCAGGGGCCTGCGGGTGACCCGCCTTGTGGGAAATGGTTCAGGGCAGCCGGGCAGTCCCTGAGCCGGGAGTGAAGAGGTGAGGGTGGAGGGACTTGGCATGGCTCAGGCCTGTCGGGCCGCTTGTTTTCCGAGCCTTTTTTAGCTTACCCGCACAGCCTCAGTTACTCTACCTGTGAAATGGGAGAATAACCCATGTCCTAAGCACCTCCCAAGATTGCCGAGGAGATCACACGAGTAGGGAAGCGAAAACAATTTTGAGAACTACAAAACTTTCCGGGGGTGACTGACAGGTCCTGATATTCCTGGAAATGAGGGGAGCAAAAGAGAAATGAGGTTTGAAGTGGGAGTTCGGTCTGGGAAGCCTAGAAGAGAGGGCCTGACGGGGCCAGGGGCTCCTGTTTTAGCTCTTTGCTGGGATTTTGTGGCTAAATCCATCGGCCTCAGCCCCAGCTAAGTCAGAAGGCAGGAGATTCCAGGAGGTCCATGAGCCCCTGGACTTATGCACACATGCCCGGGAGCTCGCACACAGAATTCACTGGGTGAAGGATCTCTCTCTATTACTCTCTCACGTCTGCCACGTTGGGGTAGATCTCCAGCATCTCTGAGTGTGCCTTGGGAGTTTTGGAGGAAATAAATTCCAAATGAATGAACTCTAACCAAAGGGCCCAGGACTAATGAGGCCAAAGCAAAGATGCCTCTAGAATAAAGAAGTGGTAGTGTCCCTTTCTTTGCTGGCCCATTGCCTCCTACCTGGAGAATTACCTTCTGTGATGAGCAGTGGAAACAAGAGCGCACTCAAGTGGTAAAGAGAGTACAAGTGCCTCAGGAGGTCTCGACCTGCTTGCAAAATTAGCTTTGATCTGATGTCCCAGGAAGCTCTGGGGAAGCTGATGTGGACTCAGAAATCTGAAGGTCCTGACCATGAGAACGGCCCAAAAATGGCACTGAGTGCCTGAGAAGTAGTGAGCTCCTTAACACTGAGGGTATGCAAGCATAAGGTGAGTGACCCCTTGGTAGGGATGCTGGAGAGAAGATTCAAGCCAAGGAAGGAGTTGGCGTCCCACTCTGAAATTCTGTGACCGACTAGGACGAGGGAAGATGTGGCCAGGGGAAGATTCACGGGCTCCTTCTCTGAGATTTCCTGGCTCTCTCTACTTCAGACATGGAGTTTGCCTAGCAGCAGCTCTTGGTAGAAACCTGTGAGTCTGCCACTGGTTGGGCACCTGCCCTGTTCCCTTGGCTGTCTCCCACCTGAGGGAGAGGCAAAGCCCTCATCCTGCAGAGACTCAGCTCCCTGTGTCTCCTGCTCTGGTCCAGCTAGTCCCATCCTGTCACTCACTAGCTCTGTGACTTTCAGCAAATCGCTCACCCTCTCTGGGCTCCAGCTGAGCTCACGCAGGCTCCGGGGCCCCCTTCACGTCCAGTTTCACAATGCTGGTTCTGGGAGGCTGATCCTTAGGCTCAGGGCCTTGGCCATGATTAGAGCCCTCCAAACATTAGGGTATTAGAGTCTCCGGCTTCTTCTTGGGTCTTTGCCCAACCGAGTAGGTGATTACCAGAGCACAGGAGTAATGGACTCTGATTTCAATGTATTTTGACTCTCAAATGACGGTAGTGACTTGCAAAGCTGTGAGGTAGGCAGGTGGGTGGGAGGTGGGCACCCCTCAGCCTACTGAGCACCAGCATTTCCCCTTAAGAACCCAGTCCTCCCTGCCAGGTGAGGGCCTCTAGAATCCCCTCCCTCCATCTCAGCTGCGGGACAGCAAAGCTGGGGCTGGGCCACTTGGAGTCCCTGAGCTCCTGGCTCCTGTGGGAGGATCTGTGGTCCTTTGTGACCGTAGGCTGGCTTCTCCCCAGCCCTGCTAGTCCCCGACAGCCCCTGGACCTGGGTCTTGAGGGCCAGAGATTTAGGGAAGAAAGTGAGTCAGAAGTAGCATTTGGGAGGGAACTTTGCCACACTGTCTGCTGGTCCCCAGACTGACTGTGAGATGAATTTTGCCTACAGCGGCTTGAATGGCCTTAGAGCCCAGGGCTGGCCTCCCTAGGGAGAGAGGGCCCCACAGGGCCGGCCAGTGGACCCATACAGGAAACAGGATCAGAGTGCCTGGGTCTGGTCTCCCTGGTGGGGCTGTCCCGGGGCAGCGGGTGGAGCAGGACCCCTGAGAGGGGGTGGCACTTAGGTATGCCCCTGCTGGCTGGCTCGGCCTCTCCCTTGCCCCACCTGGAGCTGTTCCTGTTTCCAGGGCCAGGGCCAGGAGGTAGCACCGGTGGGGTGCTAAGAAGGGCCTAACCCTTAGATTGGATCTCTCTCCTTCTCACTGGGCGTTCAGCTTGCCAGGCCAGTGGCTCCCAGAACCGCAGTCGGTCTGAGACCCTGTGATGGCAGCCCCGCCCCCTCAGCTCGGTGAGAAGAACTGCAGCCAGGGGGTGATTTGGGAGGCGGGATGCACTAGCGGAAAGGAGATTTTTTAACGTTTCAGCGGATCTGGGTGCCTTTGGGACGTCATGTCGGAGCCCTATAGGGCGTAGGGGAAGTGCCCTAGAGCTGGGACGGGGACTCGGGAGCCAGGCTGCCCGAGTCCAAGCCCCGCGGCCAGCCGATGGGAACCGGGGCGGTCACTCCCCAGCCAGCTGTGGGCCTCAGCTGTTGTGAGCATGAGGTGATAATCCCCGGGCACAGGGGGCCACGGCCTCCCCCCCGCTCCGCGGCGGGCTTCACTCCCACCCCGAGGCCCTTGCAAAGCCTGTCGTTGAAGTCACAGTAGGGCAGTGAGCGAGAACTGGGGTCGGAGCAGGCCCTTGCCCCTTCTGCACCTCCGTTTCCGCGGAGATAAATGAACTTGTCAGTTGATCCCTTCCTCCCCCCTTCTCCCTCCTGCACAGGATTAAGGAAGTAATTACTCTTCCCACCACAGAGGCTGTCAACAAGCCTGGGGCCCCGAGAGGGAGGGGTGGGAGGGAAGTGGGGTGGTGCTGGAAGGTCCCTGACAGAGCTGTGACCCAGCTGGGGCCATCCTCCCACCCACCTGTCCCCTGCTTGGGTGTCCAGGGATTTCAGCTGCCCTGCCCACAGAGGGGCCCTCCCCTGTGCGGTCCATTCTGGGTGTCAGACCTCATCAGCCCCGTCTAGCTGTTGAATCGAATTATCGAGGAAGCTGTTGTCACCGTGGAAACTGTGGTCACAGCGGGGGAGGGCCTGCGGGGCCGTGCTCCCAGCCCAGCCCAGCCCAGCCCAGCCCAGCCAGCGCTCATCTTCCAGATGGGACTGGCTGAGTGGTAGTGGTTCGAGAGGGGTCGTCTGTCCCGCCCAGCAGGACCGCAGGGAGCATCATGGACTCCCCGCACCCTGTCCTTCGCACTTGACTTTGGGTGCCAAGAGCTGTGGCCTTGGTGTCAGGGAGAGAGCATGCTGTACTCCCGGGCACCCAGCGGCTGAAACTGAGCTTCAGAGGGCGCCCTTCCTTCCTTTGTCCGCTCACTCATTCTTGTGTTCACCGAAGGCGTCGGACAGTCACCTTCTCTGTGCCAAGCGCTGTTCCGGGCTGCGGGGAATACCCTGGTCCTCACGGACTGCGTGTTCCAGGGGGAGCAGACAGGAAAGCAATAGACACAATACATCACTCGATTCTATAGGATGCTGCAAGGGGATCAGGGCTACGGGGGAAACGGGACAGGCTCAGGGGGATGGGGCGCAGGAACGGTGTCGGGGCAGGGATGAGTTACAACCTTCATCAGGAATGTCAGGGCGGACCTCCCCGAGAAGGAGCACTCACAGGGGTTGAGGGCATGAGGCATACCCCCACCGGCCTCAGAAAGTCATGCCACTCACTTGCACATTCAGACAGCGATTCCCTGTCGTGGCCTTGAACTCGGGCTCCGTCCTGGCTACATACACAGTCCCTTGTCAGTCCCCACCCAGCCCATATCCGGGCGGCTCCTGTGTACCCAGCCTTGTGCTGGGGGCCGGACTGGCTGGGACCAGCAAGGAAAAGAACAGAGGGTGGGATGTGTTCACAGGTGCAGGTGACGGAGGTAGGGAGAAACCTAGGCTGGATGTCACGAGGCCTGGGTGTCTGTCCCAGCTGTCCACGGCCAGGTCCTTGGACCTGTCGCCAGAGCAGGTGAAGCCTGCTTTCTCTTTTGTGAGCCAGGCCCGAGACTGTTCCTCCTCTCTGCTTCTGGAAGTTGTTCGGAAACAACGATCAGATAATGACCATGTAAGTGCGGTAATAAAAGGCTGCTGGGACATAAGGCACCTTTATCATTCTCGGGTAACAGTCACTTACCTGGCTGCCAACGTCATGCAGAATAAAGCAAGGGAAAGTCCTGTCAGAGGCAGGGGCGCCCCCAGAAAGGCTTCCTGTAGGAGCGGAAGCTCAGGCTGGACCCAGCGAGGTGGGAAATGCACTCCAGGTCCGGAGACCTGACTGCCTGAGTTAGGGGGAGCCTGGGGCAGGCTATCTGGATAGTGACTGAGTATATAGGTTTAATGGGCTTGTTAAGTTTAAAACAGGGTGGGGGCTGCCCATGGGCCGCAGAATGGATACATCCATTGTCTGAACGGGCCACCATGCAGAGATGAGGAGGGAGAATCCCCACTCACACTCCACCCCAAGGATGACACCCACAAAGAAGCCAGCCATGAAAGATCCAAACTGTATCATTTCCTTTATAGGAAGACCCCAAATGCGCAAAATAGTCCACGTTGTTAGAAGCCAGGACAGCGTTCCCCTGCGGGGAGCAGTGGCTGGGAGGGAGCCCGAGGAGGGGGCAGCTAGCTGCCAGCAATGTCTTGTTTCTTTTTTTTTTTTTTAAAGATTTTGTTTATTTGACAGAGAGAGACACAGCGAGAGAGGGAACACAAGCAGGGGGAGTGGGAGAGGGAGAAGCAGGCTTCCCGCGGAGCAGGGAGCCCGATGCGGGGCTCGATCCCAGGACCCCGGGATCAGGACCCGAGCTGAAGGCAGACGCTTAACGACTGAGCCACCCAGGCGCCCCAATGTCTTGTTTCTTGATTTGGGTGCTGCTCATACAGTTGTGTTCAGTGTGTGAAAATCCATCGAAGCATATACTTAAAATGTGTGCACTTTTCTGTAATTTTATAATGAGTGTTCTGTAAGTTGAATAAGTGTTCTAAAGATTTATTTATTTGAGAGAGAGAGAGTGCGCCCGTGAGCTTGGGGAGGGGCAGAGGGAGAGGGAGAGAAGGGGGGAGAGAAGCAGACTCCTTGCTGAGCACGGAGCCCGAACGCCGGGCTCGATCTCCCGACCCTGAGATCATGACCTGAGCCACAATCGAGAGTCGGACCCTTAACCGACTGAGCCACCCAGGCGCCCCAAGAAGTGCTTTTTTTTTTTTTAAAGATTTTATTTATTTATTTGAGAGAGAGAGAATGAGAGACAGAGAGCATGAGAGGGAGGAGGGTCAGAGGGAGAAGCAGACTCCCTGCCGAGCAGGGAGCCCGATGCGGGACTCGATCCCGGGACTCCAGGATCATGACCTGAGCCGAAGGCAGTCGCTTAACCAACTGAGCCACCCAGGCTCCCAAGAAGTGCTTTTTAAAAGGGAAAAGGGCTAGATTGGATGTGTCTGCCTCCCCTCCCCCTGGGGTGCCTGACCAGGCCAAGGGGGGGCCCAGCTCTGTGACCCAGTACCCAGCCCTGGGCCAGCACTCCCGCTGCTCAGCAAGAGTTCATGGGTCCTTAGCTCACATTGCTTGAGGGACTCTGGAATGCTGGGCTCTAGAGTACAAGATGTATGTGAGATGAACTTTGCCTACAGCGGCTTGAATAGAATACTCCCAGGCAGCGCGTCCCTGCACCTCATGCTCTCCAAAGGCAGGGACCGGTCTGCCATGGGTGCACCTAGCCCCATGTCTGACTCATAGCATACTCTCAACAAAGCCTCATCGAGTGGAAAACTGATGCTCCAGAAAGGTGGGTCCTGCATTAGGGGCTGACTTCAGCAGGCGGGCGTACCAGATGGGAGACATGGCTCCTAAGCCTGACCCCCCCAACCCCTTCCCTGTAGTTATTGGGATTTTGACAGGTGGCAGAGAGAGAAAGCAGGTTGAGCAAAGGTGTGGGAGTGGGGCCCTCGGAGCAGATTTAGAGTGAGGTGAGCTGGCAGCAGGGGAAAGCGGCAGTGGGAAGAAAAGCCCATGGGGTGCTTGGACTTGGCTCCATGAGGAGCACGAAGCACTGCAGGTTCGTGGGCATGAAGCAAGGGCACAAAGCTGCCTTTCAGGAAGAGTCCTCTCTCGGCTACAGCAGGGGCATTAAGGGCAGAGGGCTGACCCAGATGGAATTCAGGAGTAGAAGGGGAGGGGTGCCTGGGTGGCTCAGTTGTTAAGCGTCTGCCTTCAGCTCAGGTCATGATCCCAGGGTCCTGGGATCGAGCCCCGCATCGAGCCCCGCATCGAGCCCCGCATTAAACCCCGCATCAAGCCCCGCATCAGGCTCCCTGCTCAGCGGGAAGCCTGCTTCTCCCTCTCCCACTCCCCCTGCTTGTGTTCCCTCTCTCGCTGTCTCTCTCTCTGTCAAATAAATAAATAAAATCTAAAAAAAATAATAAAAAGAGTACAAGGGGAGTCTGCTTCTCCCTCTCCCTCTCCCTCTGTGCTCTCCACCTCTCTCTCTCTCTCTCTCTCTCTCTCAAATAAATGAATAAAATCTTTAAAAAAAAAAAAAAAAGTAGAAGGGGAGCTGAGGTAGGGGAGGCAGGGAGTACAGACCGCTCCATGAATATTTTCTGAAGGTGGGAGAACTGAAGCACCTAGATAGTTCAGTAGTTCACATGGACAGATGATTCAAGGCCAGCTGGGGGCAGTTTATTGTACCTAAATTACATGTGGTTGGACTTTGTCTTCTAGGCTTTAGGGCACCACTGAAGGTTTAAGGGGAAGATACAAGACAATCCTTTTGTTCGTTCATTTATTCAACAAATACTTCATTTAACCTATTTAACCACGTTCTGTTCTGAGCACCTGCAATGTGCTTGGCATTGTTCTAAGTACTTAGGACACATCAATAAATGAAGCAAAGATTACATGTCAGCAGGAAGAGATGAGAGAAAACATCATAGGCCAGTAACTCATATCACATGTTAGAGGTGACAGGTGCTATCGAGAAAACAAAAAGCAGAGAAGATAAGGAGAGTCACTGATGTGTAGAAGGGACTGGATGGGTGGCTGGGGTGGGGAGGCAGAGGAGGGGGGTGGCAGGGGGTAGTGCAGGTGCAGAAGAGAGAGGAACAGCCCTGGGGTACTCCCATGCCAAGAGGGGGAATCAGCCAGGAGGAAGGGAAAGACTCCTTGTGTGGGCAGGGATCTGGGCTCCTAGGATGCAGAAGGGAAGGGACCAGGACCCCATGGAAATTGCTCAGGAAGAGGTGAGGGCCTGGGCTAGTATATGACAGTTGAGGGGCCAGGACAGGAGGGACTGGGGGGCGATGGTATCATCCCAACATTGCCCTCAAAGAAACCAAGGCCCAGAGAGGCAAAGGTTAAGCATGTTGCCCAACATCACACAAAACATGGACAGAGTCAAAAAAGTGTCAACTCTGAATATTTGTTTAACAAAAGCCTGTGGTGTTTCTACACCGGGAAGATGAAGACACTCAAATGGGAAGGAAAGGACAGGTGCGGCCTCATTATCAAACAATTAGTAAATCAAACAAAAATAGTAAGAACGAATTGCTTTAAACTTTGGAAACAGACGCCAGGACAAAGTTAACAAATGTGGACGTATTTACCCTTGGAAATTGAACTTGGGGTGGGGAGTGATGAGGCAGGGTACCGTTTTCTTTTTTATGGTTTGACTTTTAAGTTATGAAGGTATAACGTGGACAAAAATAAAAAATGGCGGGGCGCCTGGGTGGCTCAGTCGTTAAGTGTCTGCCTTCGGCTCAGGTCATGATCCCAGGGTCCTGGGATCGAGCCCCGCATCGGGCTCCCCTGCTCTGCGGGAAGCCTGCTTCTCCCTCTCCCACTCCCCCTGCTTGTGTTCCCTCTCTCGCTGTGTCTCTCTCTGTCAAATAAATAAATAAAATCTTTAAAAATAAATAAATAAATAAAATAAATAAATAAAATAAAATAAAAAATGGCGATGATTTAAATGGGCAGTTAGGAAGTAGGGAGTTTTATACTCTCCTGAGTTAACCGTTGTCCCGTGTGGATGAGATTGTGGGTGGTTTTTTTTTGTTGTTGTTGTTGTTACTTGCTTATATTTTCTGAGCTTTCTGGAAAGGACAGCTAATGCTTCGCGAGAGGGGAATAAAAGATCAGTTTGGGACGCCTGGGTGGCTCAGTTGGTTAAGCGTCTGCCTTCGGCTCAGGTCATGATCCCAGGGTCCTGGGATCGAGCCCCGCATCGGGCTCCCTGCTCCGTGGGAGGCCTGCTTCTCCCTCTCCCACTCCCCCTGCTTGTGTTCCCTCTCTCGCTATGTCTCTGTCAAATAAATAAATAAAAATCTTAAAAGAAAAAAAAAGATCAGTTCGTTTGTTGAAGACACAATCTCACTAAAACTCGTGTTTGAATGTATTCCCCCATCTCCTTCTGAAAGGCTTGGTAGGTGGAGTTATGTTCAAAGATGGGAGGGGGTCTTGTCCAGACTCAGTGGTTCCCCAGGACAGGAGACGACATTCAGTGCTCAAACCATGACAATGCCAAACGGGGATGGTTGGTTGGTCACCTGAGGCTTTGTGATTTACAAAGCTCTCTCTTTATCCCTTTGTTCCTTTGAGCTCCTTTTGCTCGGTGAGGTAGGTGGGGTGATAGACGGCCTTCCTGAATTTAAAGGAGAAGCAAAGAAAGCTCAGAGAGGCTCCCTATCCCTTCCCTGGGAGAGGCTTAGAGAAGTGGGCTCTCCAACCATATGCATCAGTTGATTACGTGGATAAAATAAAACACCGATTAAAACAAAAAAAGAGTGGAAATCTGGAATGACAGAAAGCGGAGCAGTGGTTGCCTGGGAGGGACGGGCTACAAAGGGGCACAAGGGAGCTGGTGGGATGGGGAAATATTCTGTATCTGTCCTGTGGCAGTGCCTACAAGCACCAAACCCCTCGGGTCGTGCACTTTACACGGGCGCAGTTTATTGTGCCTAAATTACACGTCCATCAGAGAGGGAGGGAAATGTGGAAACAGGGACGACCAGGGCCCATAGGCGAGTGCACACTCCAGCAGCACCTGCTCGTTTGCTCGCTGACAGTTCATCATCCTCACATGCCTTCTGACCGCCCCCCGCCCCCCCACCCCCCGGGAGCTAGGGGAGCACCTCTCGGCCCCACCACCTTCCTCGAGGGAGGGGCTCCATTCTGCAGGCGACTGCCACAGCACTGACCTGTCCTCTCTGTCCCCAGGACTCCAATCTGTCTGTGCACACCGACAACCCGGACCTCACTCCCTGCTTCCAGAACTCCCTGCTGGCCTGGGCGCCTTGCATCTACCTGTGGGCCGCCCTGCCCTGCCACCTGCTCCGCCTTCAGCACCACAACCGAGGCTACATCGTCCTCTCCCAACTCTCCAGGCTCAAGACGGTCAGGGGCTCAGGGATCTCCTGCGGGCGGGACTGACCTGGAAGGTTCTCCTTTTCACGGCCCCCCTCACCCCCACCCCGCCACAAAAACCACCGTCAGTGGCCGGACAGGATTTCCTAGCTCACCTGCCCTGCAGCTCAGGGCCATGGCACCCTGCCAACTGGGTCTACAGTCAAATGAGACAGTCTCTGCTTGCGGAAGTTCAAGAAAGTTCTCCGGCAACATTCTCCCCACCCTTGGGAAGCTTCTGGCGGGTGCCCAGCCTAGCTTCCGGGGCCAAACCCAGGGCAGGCCTGGTGGTTTCAGAATAAAAGGCCCTTCTCCGGCGGGAACTGTCCCTACTTTTGGAGATGGAGTCTCCAATATGTGCCCTGTTTGTAGGCCTTGGGCGTCCTGCTGTGGTGCGTCTCCTGGGCTGACCTCTTCTACTCCTTCCATGGCCTGGTCCACGGCTGGGCCCCTGCCCCCATCTTCTTTGTCACCCCCTTGGTGGTGGGGATCACCATGGTCAGTGTGGGGCCCAGGAAGTGGATGCGGGAGGGTGTCCAGTGGGCTGTGGGACTGTGATGGGGAGGGCTGGACACCGTAGCAGTGGGAAGAGGATGGGGCAACCGCAAAAACATCTGGCCATGAGGGGTGGGGAGGACAGAGGCAGGTCCAGATGTGGGTGCTCTGGCCCAGCCTTCCTTGCCTTCCCTACACAGCTGCTGGCCACCCTGCTAATCCAGTATGACCGGCTACGGGGGGTACAGTCCTCGGGGGTCCTCATCATCTTCTGGTTTCTGTGTGTGGTCTGTGCCATTGTCCCCTTCCGCTCCAAGATCCTTTCGGCCATGGCAAAGGTAAGGGGAGGGAGGGGAACCTGCCGGGGGCAACCCTGTCTGGAGGACGGCCTCTGGGCTCAAGGTCACTGCTGGGTCCCGGGCTGCCCCTCCCCTGCTCCCAGGACCTCCCCTTCTGTTTGGTCCTTTTTGCGTTGTCCCCTACTTGCTGCATCTCTTCTGGGAAACAGGCTGGGAACCTGGCAGTGAGGGCCTGTGTAATAGGGGGGGATGGGGCCAGACACAGCCCTTGTGGGATGTTCACGGGCGTGCAAAGGGCCATTCTCAGCTCCGACTGCCACCACCAAGTGCGGTGTCTGATGGGGTGTCCGCCAGCATCTGGGTAAGGAACACATGGGTGCAGACACACATGAATAGTTGCGTCCTACCTAAAAGTCCCCTTATCCTGCTCTCCCCTTTCTTCCCTTCCCCCTCAATTGTCTGGGCTTCGTCTTGACCTTTGCTGCGGTGATGGGGTGGGGTGGGGTGGGGTATTTCTCCATGTCAAGGGGAGGCAGTCAAATGTGAAAGTCAAAAGGGCAGGCTCAGGACGCTCCGCATACTGTCTGTGTGATCCTGGGCAAGGTGCTTAGCCTTTAGGAGGCTCATTTCCTCTCTTGTAAATGGGGTATCCTAAGATTTCCTACCTCATAGGGAGGGTTGGACCAGGTGATGGAGGTGGGGTGCTTAGCAAGTCCTCACTGAACAGTGGCCCCCTTGTGACCTTTCCCCATCTCTCAGAACCCTCTGGGTGGGAGACCCAGCTGCCGCCTGGGTGTCGCCCCCTACCCCAGAGACTCCGATGCCCCAGAGGACCCCTCGGGGCAGAACTGCAGGCCCAGAGCTCCCCACGCCTCTGATGTCCCTCCTCACTCTCCCCCCAGGGCAAGATCTCAGACCCCTTCCGCTTCACCACCTTCTACATCTACTTCGCCCTAGTGCTCTTTGCTCTCATCCTGTCCTGCTTCAGGGAGAAGCCACCATTTTTCTCCCCAAAGAATGTCAACCCTGTGAGTTTTCCATGGAGGCTGGGTGGTAGTGGGGTTCCACAGCCCACGCTTCAGCCCAGCCCTTACCAGCAGCCCCCATCCCTTCTAGTTCCTTCCACCCCCATGTCATCTGCACAGCTGGGGCTTGGGGCAGGAGGGAACAAGGGTTCCTCTTCCCTCTGCTCTGCTTGGAGAGGATTTTTTCCGTCCTACCCTCTCATCTTCTAGAATCCCTGTCCAGAACTCAGTGCTGGCTTCCTCTCCCGCCTGTCTTTCTGGTGGTTCACAAAGTGAGTTGGCTCTTCCTCCAGCCTGGGCCTGAGGGAGGGGGACATGGGAGGTAGAGAGGAAGGGGAGCAGGGCAGAAGTTGAGCCTGGCTTTTTCCCCTCCCCCAAACCCTGACCCCAGAGGGCCCTGCGGGCAGGCGAGGATGGGCACACCTGTCTGTTTGGGCTGGGGGCTGAGTGCAGAGGCTGGGCTGGCCCAGCTCCCATCCCAGGCTGTAGGCCAGCCCTGCATCTGTCACGTCACAGGAACAGGTCCAGGGGGCTAGAGGGGAGCTGGAATTAGTACCCAACTCTTTGGTCTGGGATGAGCTAGCAGCTTGTCATTTCCTTGGCCGCCCCTCTGAGTGGCTTGAGCAGGATAATTGTATCTGTGACCTGGGTGACAGCTCATTAGCCACACCGCACTGAGGAGGCACCTGGGTCTGGGACTCCATCCACCCGGTCTTGTCCTCTCCCGGGGCCCCAATCAGTGTGAATTTCATCACCAGGCCCCGAGGGTCAACGGGCTATCTGGGGAGGAGGGGGAGAAGGGGCCTAGGTAAGAACTTGACATGGGAGGCAGTGACCTCCCGCCTATTCCGTGGGGGAATAAAGGACACACAGCCCTTGGCCAGAGCACCTTAGGGAGACCCTCCTCTGGAGACCTTGGGGCTCTGGAGACCCTGGTCCCCAGCTCGAGGCTGCTAAGCTCTGCTCCTGTGTGGGGCTGCTGCCCGCCCCAGGATGGCCATCCTTGGCTACCGGAGCCCCCTGGAGGAGCAGGACCTCTGGTCCCTGAAGGAGGAGGACTGTTCGCAGAAGGTGGTGCACAGGCTGCTGGAGGCCTGGAAGAAGCTTCAGAAGCAGGACGTGGGGTGAGGTCCTCCCGGGGGTCCCCACATCCCCTCCCCACCCCACTACGCACACCCCAAGTCTCCTGCAGGGGAGGCTGCTAGCCCTGAGGTGATCACAGGGGTGGGGGTGGGGAGAAGAGCAGGTGCAGGGGGTCCCGAGGTGGGACACTCAGGCCCGAATGGGGCCAGGTCTCCCAGCTCTACTGACTCCAGAGAGCGGCTGACACTTTTATGGCCCTTAGTCTGTCCCAGGCGTGGCCCTAAATGTGTAGATGGACTCAATCTCTAACAGCCCTGCAGGGAGGCTCAGTTGTCTCCAGGTTACAGATGGGGACACGGAGGGATGAAGGTTGGACAATGCACCCAACGTCCCCTAGTGGCTGGTGGCAGAGCTGCCATCACACCCAGGTACCTGGGCCCACGGCTCGGACCGCTGCACTACCCTGCCCAGCCTGAAAGGTGGCTTCCAGAGACTTCCCTCGGAAGGGGAAGGGGCCAGGGGAAGAAGGTTGAGGCCAGTGTCTCCTCTCAATCCTGCCTCCTCCTGTTTGGAGCAGGGGCTGAAGGAGATGACCCTCTGGCTGAAGGGTCACCCCCCTGGCAGCTTTGCACTGAGGACAAGGAACCTGTCTGGCCAACTGCCCAACCCGAGAGCTGGCGCTCAGGGTCCTCCTTCCCTCCCCATTTCTGACCCCAGGACAGAACCCCCTCCCCTCCTACCCATAACCGGGGGGCCCAGGACTTCAGTGCTTGCTCAGCGCAGAGCCCCTAGTTGGCGCCTGGCTGGTGGAGGAGCCGGGGTCTTGGGCTCGGTCCTCAGTGTCTCGGCTTCCCTGGCTTGGAGCCTCGGAGAAGACACACAGACCCCCAGTCTGTAGGCTGCACCCCTTTGCTTCCTCTCCACACCATGCTTCCCCCCTCCCTGCTCGGCTCCCCAGTGACTAGGTCACTTTCCGTCCCCGCCCCTGTCTCCCTTGCGGCAGTAGGGAGAGGGCTGGGAATTGCTGGAGTTAGAGCCCTTGGGCTAGCTGTTAGGGCAGCCCGGGACAGGTCCTCAAGCACCTGAAAATAGAGTCTCTCGGGGGATTCATCTCTCTCCCAGTCCTGAGAGCCCTCCCCCTGCTCCTCGCCAGCCCCAGCTGGGGCTCGGCTCCTGGGGCATATGTGCCCGTTTCTACCCACGGCTCCTTCCTCCCTGAACCAGACGCAAGGCTGCAGCGGCATCTGGGAAGAGAGTGTCCGGTGAGGATGAGGTGCTGCTGGGGGGCCAGCCCAGGCCCCAGCAGCCGTCCTTCCTGTGGGCCGTGCTGGCCACCTGCTGTTCCAGCATCCTCATCAGCATATGCCTCAAGGTGATCCAGGATCTGCTCTCCTTCGTCAATCCACAGCTGCTCAGGTCTGACCACATGTGCTCTGGCTGCCACGCTCCCCTGGGTAGTGGGGGGGAGGTGGCTGGATGTCCCTGAGGACTGAGCCCAGAGGGACAACACGCAGTGAAATCCATCCTAGACCAGGACCGAAGGGCCTGTCCCCGCTCGCCGTGTGACCTTTGGCAAGTGACAATGTCCCTGCACCTCAGTTTCCCGATTCACATTAAAAAAAAAAAAAAAACTGTCTTTAAATCCCCCCAACGATCCTACGGAGAGGTGACCCTCTTCCCATTTTACAAGAGAGGAAGCAGGAAGCAGGAAGACTCAAAGCAAAACAAACACACGAGGAAGCAGAAACTCAGAGAGGCGAGCTGGCCCCAAGGCACGCAGCTGGTCAGGATGGATTGGAGTCCAGGGCTCTGAACTCCAGCTGCGGTGCTCTTTCCCGTTGATAGGCTCTGTCATCTGTCGTGTGGGTGGCTTGGACTGGGAGGAGCTCTCAAGTGAGGGGGTAAGAAGGAGAGCTGCCTGGCAGCTGAGCCCCCCAACGCCTTGTCCCTCCATTCATGCATGTCTGCATTCTCATTCAAAAAACACTTACTGAGCCCCCAGTGAACCGAAACGGAGCCAGACACGAGGGATACAGAGATAAATAAGACAGGGTCTTACGGTCTTGCAGGAGAAACCGACGTGTAAATGCATTAGAGTGGAGTGCAGGCAGAGGTGTAGTCAGGTGCCTGGCAATCCCCAGGAGGGACAGGGAAGCCAGCCTGGGAAGGAGCAGGAGCAGGGTCGTCCCTGCTAGCCGGGGAGGTCGTCAAGTTTGGAAGGACAGGTAGGTGTTAGTTGACTAGGTGAGGAAGGAGGGGAGAGTTCAGCCCATGCAAAATCACCAAGGCTTCAGCCGGCATGACTCAAGAACTCCAGGTATTTCTGAATTCTGGAGCAAAGGGTGACCAGAGGGAGGGGGAGAGAGGGAGAGCTAAGGAAATCCTTGAAAGATTTGAAGCAGGCAGGGGCATCTGGTTTGAATTTCAGAAGGATCTCCCTGCCAGTCCTGCAGGGGTTGGGGAGGGCGTTAATGGATGGAAGGGGGCTGATCAGGTCAGAGGAGAGTCCAGGCCAGGAATGAGATAGGACTCAGGCGCTGCTGGGAAATCGGTGTGTGCCAGGGTGAGGGAGGGGTCAGGCGCCACCTGGGTTCTGACCTGCATAACTGGAGGGTGACGGATCTCTTTCACTGAGATGATGAATGCAGTGGAAGGAAGGGGCTGGGCACCGGGCAAGGTGGTGAGTTGAGACTTGGCTACTGTTGGGGCCGAGGTGCCGGAGGCCCCCAAGGGGACATTTCCAGCTAGCTGGACACCATGTTTTCAGAGCCATCAGGTAGAAGCGCAGGGTCCCATATCTGTGGCTGGGCTCTCCCAGAGGGCTCATGTAGGGGCCCCAGCCAGAGCCCTAGGAAATTGTGATAGGCAAGGGGTGAGCAGAAGGCTGGCTTGGAAGGGCCAGAGCTGGGGAAAGAATGGATCGTGGAGCAAGCACAGAGAATTCTTCTGGGATGAGGCAGTTCTCCAGTGCAGCAAGCTGACGGGTAAAACAGAGCCTGAGGAAGGCAACATGGAGTTTTGTTAGTGAGCGCCAAGACTGGAGGCTGAGACAGAGGGGAAGGGCCTAGAGCAGGGGGTCTGCCTTGGAGAGCAGGGGCCATGGAGATCTAGAAACTTCCTGTAAAGAAAATGTATTCATTTTCTGTGGCTGCCGTAACAAATCGCCACAAACTGGGGGGCTTAAAACCACAGAAATTTATTCTCTCATAATTCTGGAGGCAGGAAGTCTGAAATCAAGTTGTTGGCGGGTTGGCTCCTTCTAGAGGTTCTGAATGAGAATCTATACCAGGCCTCCTAGTTCCTGGTGGTTGCTGACAATCCTTGGCATTCCTAGGCTTGTAGACACATCGCTCCAATCTCTGCCTCCAACATTCTTCCCGGTGTGTGTGTGTGTGTGTGTGTGTGCGCGTGCATGTGCACACTTACATCTGTGTCTCTGTGTGCAAATCCCTTTCTTCTCTCATAAAGACACCAGTCACTGGATTAGAGCTCACCCTATTCCAGTATGACCTCATTTTAACTTGATTACATCTGCAAAGACCCTGTCTTCGAGTAAGGTCACATTCACACGTGCCGAAGGTTAGCACTTAGCACTTGAACATTTTTTGGGGAGACGCAGTCAACACACAGCAGGAGGAGAGGCCTGGCTGCAACTGTGGGGGTAGCTCCATGGGGTCGAGGGGAGGTTTGTCCCAGCACGGAAGAGACTTGGTCATGCCAATAGGTGAAGGTAGAGAGCCGCCAGCAGAGATGGCTAGATCAGTGATCAGAAGAAAGGGGAGCAATGATGGAGCGTGTTCCTGAGCAGGTGGATGGGGGTCAAGGCTCAGCAGGACAGGACCGGGCTTGGAAAGCCAGAGGGACACCTGTTCTCCTGAGGCAGAGGAGAAAGAGAGCAAGGGCTTGGAGGGAAGACTGTGGTTGGCAGGGAGTTCTCACTGGGTGGCTCAGTGGCAAGACGTAAGTGGGCAGCTACCGAGCAGGGTGGGGAGTGGGGGCAATGGGAAGGTAAGAGAACAGAGGTGAAGGGAGCTGGGGACAAGAGGTGGGTTAGGACCCTGGGGAAGGTCGCTGGGCGGCCCTGGGGGCCACTGATGTTGGACAGGGTGGATTTTGGATTTGAGGCGGGGAGAGTCTGTGGGGTCATGTGGTAGGCTCTAGGGCTCTCAGTGGCCAAGGAGAAGATGCAGGAAAGTCTAATCTGTGGACATGCGGCATTTCTTCCCACCGTGTGGTCCAAGAGGCAAGAAAGGCAGGCAGGTAGGCTGGCAGTGAGAGCGATGGAGGGGCGGGCAGTGGGGCCACGGCGGGTAGGGAGAGAGGGCAGGACAGAGGGAGGAAAGTTGGAGGGTCATGGTCTTGAGGCAGTACTGGGCTGAGTCTGGCTGTGGGGGGGGGGGGGGGGGTGGGGGGGGGGGGCAGCAGCCCCCGCCTGGAAGGTTTCGGAGGCAGGCCAGAGTGGAGGCTGAGGGAGGTCGTAGAGGGAGCAGCCTGGGGGGGCCTCCCCACCCTCATACCTCTCTCCCTTCCTTGCAGCATCCTGATCAGGTTTATCTCCAACCCCACGGCCCCCACCTGGTGGGGCTTCCTGGTGGCTGGGCTGATATTTGTGTGCTCCATGATGCAGACTGTGATCTTACAGCAGTATTTCCACCTCATCTTTGTGATGGCGTTGAAACTTCGGATGGCGATCATAGGTGTCATCTATAGGAAGGTCAGCTGGAACAGGGCAGAGGGGGGCTCTAGAGGCCAGCTCGGGGGGAGCGTTGGAGAGGCTCGCGGGTCCAGTGCATCACCCTGCTGTCCACCTGCAGGCTCTGGTTATCACCAATTCAGCCAAGCGGGAGTCGTCTGTGGGAGAAATTGTCAACCTCATGTCTGTGGACGCCCAGCGCTTCATGGACCTCGCTCCCTTCCTCCACCTGCTGTGGTCCGCACCCCTGCAGATCATCCTGGCCATCTACTTCCTCTGGCAGGTGACTCTAGAGCTCTGGCCTCTGCCCCCTTCCTCTGACTTTGACCCTGCTGAGAAAGGACAAGAGAGGGCAAATCTGGGGTCAACCGAGGGCTGCGTAATGGACACAAGAGCTTCCCTAGATATTTGGGTCAGGGACAGGACTGCGAGGATGCCAACGTCTGCAATGGAGTCTTTCCAGCCTCTGTGGTTAGCCTTCTCGGATGCCAGGGGAGGAAAGAGGGACTTGGAGGCAGGGTGGGTGCGAGTCTGGCTGTCATTGTCGGTAGGTCTGTATTGGCCTTCCTGTGTGTCTGGACACCCTTCTATGTTTGCCCATTTGTCCCTGTCTGTTGTCATTATCTGATGGCTGGCAGCTTCTGCCCGTGTTCTCAGCATTTGGGCTTTCTCTGTACGCCTGCTTTTCGCTATCCGTTTGGCTGACTACCATCTTTTGCTTCCTTCCCAACTCCGTGTTTCTGATCAATAGGCTTCTGTCTGTCTGTGGGATTCTGTGCACATACTTTAGCTACCTGTCTTATCAACCCACCCATGCCTCCTCAGAACCTGGGTCCCTCCATCTTGGCTGGGGTGGCTCTCATGGTCTTGCTGATCCCACTCAATGGAGCTGTGGCCATGAAGATGCGTGCTTTCCAGGTAAGGGCTCTCATGGGTTTGCTGATCCTGCCTGGAGCACCTGGTCGCCTGCCTTGGGGGGGTGGGGGGTGGGAGGCCGTTCACTAACCTCGGGCCCCTCAGTTGCCTTGCTTACTGAGTAAGGATGGCTGTAAGCTGTTTCCACAAGCTTTAGCTCACTCTATCCTCACAACACCCCTGAGAGGGTTTTAGCAACATTCTCACTTTGCAGCTGAGCCAACCAAAGCCCAAAGAGATGAGGACAGTCCAGAGTCAGGCCCAGTGGGGGCTCAAACCTGGGGCTTCTGGTCTAATGAGAGCCTCCTTCCACCACACTGTGCCCCGTGTGAAGAGCCAGTCATCCAGTCCTTTATTTGCAAATATTTATCGGAGTCTTCAGTAGCTTCCCACTGTGTGTAGAATAAACGACAAACTCCCTGTGATCATCCACCAGGCCCCTGCTCTCCCGCCAGCCCTCACCCCCTGGAGTATGGCCAAGTGGCAGCCACTCTGGCTTTCTTTCTTTTCTCCAAAGCACCAAGCTATGTGTATCTCTGGGCCACCCCACACACTGTTCCCTGGAACGCACCTCATCCCTTCCTTGGTGGCTCACTCCTCCCCTTCCTTCCCCAGCATAATCTCTGATTTCCCAGTCCCCACCCCATTACTTTCTCACAGAATCCTGTTGTTTCCCTTCAGAATATGCGTGGCTCACTTGGTTAAGCATCTGACTCTTGATTTCAGCTCAGGTCATGGTCTCAGGGTCGTGGGATGGAGCCCTGCATCATTGGGCTCCTTGCTCACTCAGCAGGGAGTCTGCTAAAGATTCTCTCTCTCCCTCTTCCTCTGTCCTTCCCCCCCCCCCCAGCACTCTCTCTCTCTCTCTCTCTCTCTCAAATAAATAAATCTTAAAAAAAAAAAAAGAGGGGTGCCTGGGTGGCTCAGTTGGTTAAGCGACTGCCTTCGGCTCAGGTCATGATCCTGGAGTCCCGGGATGGAGTCCCGCATCGGGCTCCCTGCTCAGCAAGGAGTCTGCTTCTCCCTCTGACCCTCCCTCCTCTCATGCTCTCTATCTCATTCTCCCTCAAATAAATAAATAAAATCTTTAAAAAAAAAAGAAAAAGACTACACACATGGATTTATTAAGCATTTATTCAGATAGCTGCTTCCTATCTGCCTCCCCGCTCAGACTGTCAGCTTCATGATGGCTGGGGCCTCGCTTGAGTTCTTCATCATTATGTGCTGCCTGTCTAATAGTGGCCGGGCACATAGTAGGCATTCACTAAATCGGGTTGAATGAGTCATCAGTTTGGTGTGCTGTGCCCTGGGCGAGGGTCTGGGGAAACAGAGACAAGTAAGGGATCTGCACCCTCAGCAGGCTCCCGGTCTCATGGTGGAGTCAGGCATGCACAGGAATCTCCACGGGAACGATAGGAAAGAACAACATGGCTTAAGTTGCAGAGGATGCAACCTGGGAGGGTCGGGGATGGAGGCACGGAGGTTGGAGCTGGCCTCCGTGCGCAGAGGAGAAGGGGCACCCGGGGCTGAGGGGCAGCACGGGCCCTGCAGGAGGAGGGGGGAGGCACGGGGAGCCTTCTGAATGGCTGCAGTGCATTGTGAGTGCATGGAAGCGGGGAGCCCCTGTGGGTAGAGGTCCGGGAAGGGGAGCAGGGCAGCCCACTGCCACTCTTTCCACAGGTAGAGCAAATGAAGTTCAAGGACTCGCGCATCAAGCTGATGAGCGAGATCCTGGCTGGCATCAAGGTGCTAAAGTTGTATGCCTGGGAGCCCAGTTTCTTGGAGAAGGTGGAGGGCATCCGGGAGGATGAGCTCCAGCTGCTGCGCAAGTCTGCCTACCTCCAAGCCATCTCCACCTTCACCTGGGTCTGCACCCCCTTCCTGGTGAGGCTCTCCACCTTGGGGCTGGTCTTCGGCCTCCCACCTGGCCAGTCCAGCCCTCTGGGCCCAACAGACTCCATTCTGACACCCACTCTCCACCCCCTTCCCAGGTGACCCTGACCACCCTTGGGGTGTATGTGTCTGTGGACCAAAACAACGTGCTAGATGCTGAGAAGGCCTTTGTGTCCATGTCCCTGTTCAATATTTTAAAGATTCCCCTCAACATGCTGCCCCAGTTAATCAGCAACCTGATCCAGGTAAGCTGGGTAGGGCTGGGCGTTCTGCTGGAGTTCTGGCAGGTCGTTGGGGTCAGGGGATAATCAAGGAGGGTTCCCGGAATTGAGGGGGTAGGTATTTGGCATGAGGCCATTAGAATCAGAGGTCATTTGGAGTCAGAGGGGGACAGGTGAGGTCTCCAGAAACCTGAGCTATGAAGACAACCTCCTCTTACCAACCTAGACCCTAACTTTGGCAGTGGGAACCAGAGAAGACTCAGTCATGGGAGGGGCCCCAGCACCCCCTCTGGGCCCTTAGGATGCCCTGCCTCTCCCAGGAAGTCAGGGAGGGGTGGGGGAGGCTGTAGGAAGTGGGGAGAGGCGGGGAGGAGCACAGCTTCCAGGGCTGACTCACTCTTCTGCAGACTAGTGTGTCTCTGAAACGGATCCAGCATTTCCTGAGCCAAGATGAACTTGACCCCCAGTGTGTGGAAAGAAAGACCATCACCCCAGGTCCAGATACCCTCTACCTGGGCTGCCCTTGCCCCGGCCCCTGCTCTAGAAAATCTTCTGTTCTAAGCTTCTGACTTGTCTCTTGTAACTGCCTTTTCTTCCTCCTCTTTTCCCACCAGCGCCACCTTCTCCCTCTTCCGGGCTCTTCCTGCAGTCCACTTCCTCCCTCCCCCAGGCCTCCCCCGCTTTTCTTCCTTTCCTAGGGCTCCCTGCCTCTGCCCCAGGGCTTCCTGCCCCTCCTCCACCCCAAGCTTCCCTGCCTTCTCCCTTGGGCCCCTCCCCCCAGGGCCCCTCCCCACCTTGCCCTGCACCCCCTGACCCTGACCCTGTACACCTTGATCCTCCCAGGCCATGCTGTCACCATACACAATGGCACCTTCACCTGGGCCCAGGACCTGCCCCCGACCCTGCACAGGTACCAGCTCTTCCTGTCCCTTCTCAGCTGCCTGAAGTGGGCCGAAGTTCAGATCAGTAGCAGAACCAGTTCCCCCCACACACACACCCGCAGCCCCCATCTTTGGCCTGGAAAGCAGGGAGAGCCTCCGCTTGTCAGGGTAGTGTCTGAAAGGGAGGAGGGCTTGGCTCTCTAGGTGGAAGGTCGGGGGACCAAAATCCCGATCCCCACCTCTGACTGGGCTCCTGGCCTCCTTGCCCTCAGCCTAGACATCCAGGTGCCAAAAGGGTCACTGGTGGCCGTGGTGGGGCCCGTGGGCTGTGGGAAGTCCTCCCTGGTGTCTGCCCTGCTGGGAGAGATGGAGAAACTGGAAGGCACGGTGTGTGTGAAGGTGAGAGAGGGCAGAACTCCAGGGAAGGGCTGCTCGGCCAGACCCTGGGTGGACCCGGAGGTAACTTCTCCTCTGGCCAGGGCTCTGTGGCCTACGTGCCCCAGCAGGCATGGATCCAGAACTGCACACTTCAGGAAAACGTACTGTTCGGCCGAGCCCTGGACCCCAGGCGGTACCAACGGGCTCTGGAAGCCTGTGCCTTGCTAGCCGACCTGGAGATGCTCCCTGGCGGGGACCAGACAGAGATTGGAGAGAAGGTACAGGGTCCCCTCCCATCCTCTAGGGGGTCAGCACATGCAGCTGCCCACCTTGGCCCAGCTCAGGTCTATAGATGCGCCCCTTCCTTCCTTCCTTCCTTCCTTCCTCCCTCCCTCCCTCCCTCCCTTCCCACATTCATGTGAATCACTCAGCTCTGCGCTCAGCACTGGGCAAATGGATCTATGACTGGGGGAGGCCGACTTATGAACAGGTAGGGGGTGTAGAATGCCCTGGGGGCCAGCTGGAAGCCTGTGCAAGGGGACAAGGAGGGCGATGAAGGCGGAGCTGCATAAGGAAAGGCATCACTTTTCAGCTGAATCTTAACCGCTGAGGAAGAAGAGCTCATCATTCATTCATTATCAGATTTTATTACATGCCTACTATATGCCAGACAATCTTATAAACAGCAGCGAATACACCAGACTAAACTCTCTGCCTTCATATCGCTTACATTCTAGTGGGGGGAAGAGATGGTAAACAAGATAAATATGTGACATATATAGTAGATTAGATAAATGTTAAGGGGAAAGAATGAAACAGGAAAGTAGAGGAATATGTGCAGGGCTGTGTTGTTAAGGTGCCTTGGGAAAGCCTCACTGAGAATCGGAGACCTGAACAAAGTGAGGAAGTGGTCCATATCTGGGGCCATTTGAGGCAGCGAGAGCAGTAAGTGCAAAGGCCCTGAGGCAGGCATGTGTTGAAGCAGTCAGGACCAGCAAGGAGGCCAGTGTGGCCAGAGTGGAGTGAGCAGGGGTGAGGAGGAGTCGATGAGGCCAGTGAGGTGTTCAGGCAGCCAGGTCGTACATTACCTTACAGGCTTTTACCAACAGCAATGGAAAGACTTTGAAGGCGTGAGCCAAGGAACAATGAGTGGACTGGCATTCTGGTGCAATTTGGTGTAACTGGAGGTCAGGAAGAGGTGGGTACAGGACAAGGCAGAGCCTTACAGACCTTGGTTAAGGTTTTGCCTTTGCCCTGAGAACCATGGGGCATCAGTGAAAGTTTTTGTTTTTAAATTAATTTATTTTTAATTGTTGCCAAACACAGATGCCATAAAATTTACCATCTTAACCATTTGTAATTGTACAGGTCAGTAGTGTTAAGTGTATTCACAGTGTTGTGTAATCAATCTCCAGAACTCTTTTCATCCTGCAAAACTGAAACCTTGTACCCATTAATCAACTCCCCATCCCCCCCGATCCCCCTAAGGGCCCCTGGTAACTGCCATTCTCTTTTCTGTCCCTAGGAGGTTGACCTACTCCAGGTACTTCATATAAATGGCATCAGACAGTATCTGGGTTATTTTGTGACTGGCTTATTTCAGTTAGTATCATATCCTCAAGGTTCATCCCTGTTCTAGCATGTGTCAGAATCTCTTTCCTTTTTAAGGTTGAATAATATTTTATTATGTGTATAGATCACATTTTGTTTATCCACTCACCTGTCAGTGGACACTTGGGTTGCTTCCAACATGTTAGCTATTGTGGATAGTACTGCTATGAACATGGGTGTGCAAATATCTCTTGGAGACTCTACTTTCATTTCTTTTGAGCATATACCCAGAAATGGAATTGCTAAATCCCATGGTAATTCTATTTTTTGGAGGGGGGAGGGAGATGCCATGCTGTTTTCCATAATGGCTGCACCATTTTAAATTCCCACCGACAGTGCACAAGGCTTCCACCGTCTACATATCCTCGCCAACACAGTTCTTTTCTTGGGGGAGGGGTTTGGTTTTGGGTTTTGATAGCAACCATTCTAATGGGTGTGAGGTGATATTTCATTGAGGGTTTGGTTTGCATTTCCCTAACGAGGAATGATCCTGAGCGTCTTTTCTTGGGTTTGTTGGCTATTTGTGTATTTTCTTTGGAGAAATATCTATTCAAGTCCTTTGCTCATTTTTAATCCAGTTGTTTTTGTTTTTTGTTGTTGACTTGTAGGAGGTCCTTATATATACTGGATATTAACCCCTTATTCAGGTATACGAGTTGCAAATATTTTCTCCTATTCTGAAGGTTGCCTTTTCACTCTGTTGACAGTGTCCTTTTGACGCACAAAAGTTTTCAAATTTGGGGCACCTGGCTGGCTCAGTTGGAAGAGCGTGTGACTCTTGATCTCAGGGTTGTGAGTTCGAGCCCCATATCGGGTGTAGAGATTACCTAAAAATAAAATCTTTTAAAACAGAAAGCTTTCAATGTTGACGTGATCCAGTATATCTTTTTTTACTTTTGTTGCCTGTCCATTTAAGGTCATATCGAAAAAAATCATTGCCAAATCCAATGAAAACTTTTCCCGTGTGTTTTCTTCTAAGAGTTTTATAGTTTTAGCTCTTTGGGTTTTTTTTTTTATACTAATGACTTTGGGGCATATTCCCTCAAAACAGGCATTGTCTAACGTAACTATAGTCAAATAATCAAAATCAGGAAACTTAACATCGATACACTATTATTATTTAATTCGCTGTTTGTATTCACATGTCATCGTTTGTTCCAGTAAATGTCTTTTTTCGCTCTTTTCTTTCCTGGGCGAGGATCCAATCCAGGATGCTGAGTTGCAGTTACTTGTCACATTTCTTTATTCTCTGTCAATCTGGATAATTCTTTACGCTTTGTCTTTCAGGACCTTGACACTTTTGAAGAATACAGGCCAGCTATTTTGTAGAATATCTCTCGATTTGAACACAGTTTAGTGCTGAGCACATAGTAGGCACTCAGGACTGGTTGGTTGAATGCAGACATGCTCACGTGCCTCGGTCACTACAGCTGCACGTCCACCCCCTGCTTTTTCCCAGCAGCTCCGCTCCCATCCCGCACTTGCTACCCCACCCCACCCTACCCCAGGCTCAGTTGCTCGGGGTAACTGAAAAAGCTGGGCCCTGTTCCAGAGGGAATAAGGAAAGCTGCAGGTAGGAAAGCAGGCTACACCTCTGGGGTCTGCTTTCTAGGCCCAGCCCTGCTGCTAGGTGCCTTAGTTTCCCCATCATGGGTTTAAGGAGAGATCTTACCTCTCTTCTGGCTCCTGAACAATCTCAGAGTCGATTTTGGGGACTGGTGCTCGGTTTCCATTCTTGCTTCTGCCCTGAATAGTTCAGGACCTTGGACAAAGCCATGAACATCTTGGGCTTGAATCTCTTCACCTAGAAAGTGGGGCTGACGATACCTCCCTGAAAGGACTGACATGAGGATCAAATGGGATCAGTGTTATGAAAATCATCTGCAAACTGGATGGGCGATGGGAGATTAAAAGGTCTATTAAGGATTCCCTGGGGATTTCCAGGCTTTCAGAGCATAAAGGCAGCAGGTAGGGAAACCAGTTGGGAAGGGTAGTGGAGCAAAGGGAGCAGAATGTCCTCACCTGCCCTGGGTGGACTCCTGAGAGCCACCACCTCTTCCTCTGTGGCCTCAGAGCTTCACAGGGACAAGACCAGGCATATCAAATGAGAATTTTGAGGTCTGCTTTGTTGAATGACAGTGACAGGGCCCTTGTCCCCTTGTGCTGGTCTGACTCCCTTCTACCCAATACGCACCTCCCACCTCTCTCCTCCATCCAGGGCATTAACCTGTCTGGGGGCCAGCGACAGCGGGTCAGTCTGGCCCGAGCTGTTTACAGTGAAGCTGACGTTTTCTTGCTGGATGACCCACTGTCAGCTGTGGACTCTCATGTGGCCAAGCATATCTTTGACCGAGTCATCGGGCCAGAAGGTGTGCTGGCAGGCAAGGTGAGGCCTCCAGGAAGTTGGGGGGAGGGGGCTAAGGTGAGATCTAGGACCCTAGGAGAGAACGGGTGGGAGGCCAAGGGGTTTGGAGGAGACCTGGAGGAGTAGGAGGCCTGAGAAACAGGAATAATGGTTGGGTGGCAGGGGGGACCTACCCCAGCGGCAGTGAGCATGGGGTGAGTCACTGATGTGCTTGTCCACGCTTCTTGGCATATGGGCACCTCACACTCACTCCATGGCCCTGTACCCATGCCAGGGGTATGTGCCAAGGATGGTGGAAATGGTAGCCTGTTGTCTTCTCCCCAGACACGGGTGTTGGTGACACACAGCATCAGCTTCCTGCCCCAGATGGACTTCATCATAGTGCTGGCTGATGGGCAGGTGTCTGAGGTGGGCGCCTACCCAGCCCTGTTGCAGCACAGTGACTCCTTTGCCAACTTCCTCTGCAACTATGGTCGCGACGAGGACAAGGAGAGCCTGAAGGAGGACAACAGGACCGGTATCCGCCATCGCTGACCCTCCACATCCCCGTGCCCTCCCAGAATCTCCCCTGTCTTGGGGGGTCTCTGAGTGTCTCTGGATGGGCCCAGTGTCATATAAGGGAGGTTCCAAGGAACTCGTCGTCCAGTGCTGCTCCCTCCTCTTCCCTAACTGTGGGAACTTATCGGCAGCTCAGGCCTCAGGGCCCCACTCTTCCCGTGTGTCCAAAGGGCATAAGGGCCCAGGCCCAGTCTGTACGGCAAGACTGTTTCACAGCTAAGTCATTTGGTAAATATGCCAGTGCTTGGAAAGGTCATTTTGTCATCAACAAAGACTGACTGAGTAATTACTATGTCCTAGCACTGCTCTCGGCACTGAGAGATGGCAGTGAACAAATGGAAAATTCCCTGTCCTCAGGGGGCGTTTTGAAGTCTCTGGGCCCCTAAGATCCCCCTTGTTGTCCAGTCCTGGCTCCCCAAACCCAAACTCTGGCTCACAGACCTTTTCCTGAGTTCTCTGGCCTACTGTTGCATACACGGCTGTCGTGTGTTGGACATGTACCAAGTGCTGCGCTCCTTGCTAAGCACTTGACACACATTCTTTCCTTTAATCCTCGCAATGACAATGACACCATGAAGTGGGTACTATTATTATCCCCATTTTACATGCCCGCCTAAAGTCATGCAGTGAGGAAGTGGCATTTGAGCTCAGCCAGTGTACCTCCAGAGCCCAAGCTCCTGACCCTTATATTTGAGACCTTCTCCATAGTCCCTGATGGGAAGTTTTTCTCCTTGTCTAACCTAAGTCTTTCTTGCTGCCCCCTTTTATTCCCCCAGCACAAAACTGGTCATTTATTTTTGTTCTTGTTCTTGCTGTTCTTTCATGCCTCTCATGTTGTCTCCTGCGTGTCCATTGGGGCGTCTTCCCTGGTGTGGGGACTGGGGAACACCAGCAGCTTGCAGCGCGAGCTAGCCTACCGCTTTTCCTTTCTCCCGTCCTGCTGCAGCCTTGGAGGACACAGAGGATGAGGTGCTGCTGACTGAAGACACGCTGAGCAATCACACAGACCTGATGGATAACGAGCCAGTCATGTATGAGGTCCAGAAGCAGTTTAGGAGGTGAGCTCCTGAGAGCTCTCAGCACCCTCCCTAAGCCCCGCCAGGTGGGGGCATGGGGGGGCGATCTCCCTGCCGTTCACAGCCTGGGCCTCCAGCTACAGCCTGAACCCCCTGGGGCTCTGTCCTGTGGGTTTGTTGGAGACTACCTCGCTGGGCCTGACCAGCTGCCTCCGCAGACAGCTCAGCGTCATGTCCTCGGAAGGCGAGGGCCAGGACCGGCCTGTGTTCCGGAGACACCTGAGTTCAGCAGAGAAGGTAGTGCAGGCGGCAGAGGCGAAGGCGAGGGGGGCACTGATCCAGAAGGAGAAGGCAGAGATGGGCACTGTGAGTAGGATGGACAAGGAAGGCTGGAGAGGGTGGGCAGGCCCCCCAGCATTTCCCAGGGCTCACGGGAGTCCTCTGTCCTTGACCGCCATGGCATGCAGGTGAAGCTGAGTGTGTTCTGGGATTATGCCAAGGCCATGGGGCTCTATACCACAGTGGCCATCTGTGTCCTATACCCGAGTCAAACCGCGGCTGCCATTGGGGCCAACGTGTGGCTCAGTGCCTGGACCAATGATGCTATGGCAGACAGCCGACAGAATAACACCTCCATGAGGCTGGGTGTCTACGCTGCCTTGGGAATTCTGCAAGGTGAGCGGCAGAGCTAGCTGGAAGGTAATTTCCTCACATCTGGGCCACTGGATCCCCCAAACCATGCCCTTGCCTCTGAGTTTTCCTCCATCATCACAACCATTGCCCTGCCCCAGTGCCTCCCTAAGCCACCCTAGGAGTCCACCTGCCTCTGGGCATCTTGAGCTCATCCCAGCGGCGCTCTGTCTCTGAACCTGCTGGCCACCGCGGCCATCCCCTATCTCCTAACCTGTCCGCCCTGAGCCCTGCATGCCCCCCCCCCGGGGCCCCAGTGAATGAACACCCCTCTGCCTCCTCCAACAGGGCTCCTGGTGATGCTGGCAGCCATCACGCTGACGGTGGGCAGTGTCCACGCTGCACGCTTGCTTCACCAGGCGCTGCTGCACAACAAGATGCACTCGCCACAGTCCTTCTTCGACACGACGCCCTCAGGCCGTATCCTCAACCGCTTCTCCAAAGACGTCTACGTCATCGATGAGGTTCTGGCCCCCACTATCCTCATGCTGATGAATTCTTTCTACAGCTCCCTCGCCACCCTCGTGGTCATCGTGGCCAGCACGCCGCTCTTCACTGTGGTCGCCCTGCCCCTGGCGGTCTTCTGTGTCTTGATGCAGGTCGGCAGGCAGCGAGTGGGCGTGGCTCTCCTGTGGGCGGGGTTCTGGTGTGGGCGGTGCTCTCTGTCGGTGAGGCGCTGGTGTGGGCGTGGCTCTCGTGCGGGCCGGGTGCTGGCGTGGGCGTGGCTCGCTGTAGGCGAGGTGCTTGTGTGGGCGGGGCTCCCGTGTGGGCGGGGCTCTCCTGTGAACAGTCGACCTGGGTTGGGACTTAGGGAGGTCAGACAGCAGTTCGCCGCTGGATTTGGTTAGGGACAGTAGTCAGTTACTTCACGTCTTTGAAACTCATTTTCCTCACCTGTAAAATAGAATCATAGAACCTACTTGGTAGGTTGTTGCTAGGATAAAATGAAATCCTTGTAAATTGTGGCTGACCCTGGAACTCCTTCTTGCTGCCTATTTTTTTTAAATTTTATCTATTTATTTATTTGGCAGAGAGATAGAGAGAGCCAGAGAGCACAAGCAGGGGGAGCGGCAGAGGGAGAGGGAGAAGCAGACGCCCCACCGAGCAGGGAGCCTGATGCGGGGCTCGATTCCAGGACCCTGGGATCATGACCTGAGCTGAAGACAGACGCTTAATCGATTGAGCCACCCAGGCACCCCTTGCTGCCTATTTTTAAATAAAATATTAACAGTGCGAGACACTATCCTTCCCTTCCTTTGTACATATCTAAACATATATGTGCACACATGTTTTTAACATAGATGACTTGGTAACATTCAGATACAGCTAATGGTAAAAGGTATTTGTGTTGCTGAGCCCCTGTCCTGCCATGAGTTTAATCAGTTGCTGAAGGTAATCCACAAGGTGGCTGGAAGCTCAGGTCATCTGGGCTGTGCTCTGTGCAGGGACAGGGGACTCTCAGATACCCATCCTGTAAGGCCCCGGCCATCTTGGGGCCCATGGGCTAGAGGATGGAAGCTGGAGGCAGAACTGTGTTTTTGTGGCGCTGAAGTTTAGAAAACTGGGGGTGAGGTGGGGGAGAGGCTCTTTAAGAACAAAAATACAAAATTACCTTATTTTTGCAAATTTTGTGGTATTCTGACTGTATAAGAACACTGCTGGGGCACCTCAGAGGAGAAATGCATAGTCACTGAATTAAGAGGCCTAGCAAAGTGAGTACTGTAATCCAGACCCCTCCAGGGGGTGAGGGGATCAGGAGCTGAGAGGGAATCCGGAAAGGCTTCATGGAGGAAGTGTCCTGGAAGACCCAGCAGAGCCGACCAGGGGGAAAGGGTGGGATGAGTTCATGGAGCCACATCAGGTAGAGAAAGGAAGCAGAGTCTTATGGGGGAGTGGGGCTGGCTGGGAGGAGGCCCGGATGGGTTCAAAGGGAATGCAGGACTGAGTTAGGGGTCCCACGGTGCTCACCTCAAGCTCTTTCTCCATCCTCTGCCAGCGCTTCTATGTGGCGACATCTCGGCAACTGAAGAGGCTAGAATCCGTCAGCCGCTCGCCCATTTACTCCCACTTTTCGGAGACGGTGACTGGCTCCAGCGTCATTCGGGCCTACGGCCGCAGCCAGGACTTCAAGGCCATCAATGATGCTAAGGTGGACACCAACCAGAGGAGTTGTTACGCCTACCTTGCCTCCAACAGGTCAGAAGCCTCCTCCCTCACCCCCTGCCCCTCCGGGAGTTCCCACCAGGATCTCTGCAGGAGAGACCCTGAAGTTCGGGGTCCCACTTCCTCCCTCCCCCTATACAGGGAATTGCCTCCTTCCTGCACCTGCCCCACCTCTTCCTTGTCTTGTCCCCACAGGTGGCTGGGGGTCCAAATGGAGTTCGTGGGCAACTGTGTTGTGTTCTTTGCTGCACTCTTTGCTGTGATTGGCAGAAACAGCCTGAGTCCGGGGCTGGTGGGCCTTTCTGTGTCCTACGCCCTGCAGGTACACAGGGGTCTGGGCCCCCAGGACAGGGCCGCAACTGGGGCAGAGACACACAGGTGTCACAAGCCTCTCCTGAGCGTTTGCTCTGCCCAGTATGGGGACCAGCCACAGGTTCTGCTTACCAGGACTGTGAGCTCATAGTCGAGCACAGAGAAGACAGTCTCACCAACAGGGGATTGTAATGCAGGGTGAACAGGTCTTTGTGGAGGAAGGACCAAAATGTGGTAAGAACCCAGAGGAGAGTCTCTACCTTGGGTTTTGGTGTTGGAGAAATTATCTTGGCGCTTGGCCCCCCAAAAACAGAACTTGTCCTGCCTGTGTGCAGCATATAGAAGGTCAACTCTGACAGGGGCCCTGGGACAGGGAAGTGTAGGGCTGGAATACACCTCATTTCACAGGCCTGCAGAGAAAGTACACAGAGAAAGTGATTGGAGCCTGGGCTGGAGGGCAGGCCGGTCACCCTGATAATCAGCCTGTGTTGTCAAAGGCTTAAATAACTACACATGGCATTTTTGTGACTCAGATTGCATTTTCAGTGCCACAGAGGGCTCAAGCCTTGAATGCTTTGGTAAACAAAGGACAATCTAGCCAAAGGAGTCTTCTCAAACTTTCCTGTGCTACTGAATCAACTGGAGATCTTGTGAAAATGTGGTTTCTGATACAGCAGGGCTAGGATGGGGCTCAGTTCTGCATGTCTATTAGGACCCCTTGGTACACAGTGTGGTCCAGGGATGGGTTGCATCACCATCACCTGGAAGCTTGTTAAAAATGCAGAATCTCGGGCACCTGGGTGGCTCAGATGGTTGAGCGTCTGCCTTCGGCTCCCATCATGGTCCTGGGGTCCTGGGATCGAGCCCCGAGTCGGGCTCCCTGCTTGGTGCAGAGCCTGCTTCTCCCTCTCCCTCTACCACTCCCCCAGCTTGTGCTCTCTGGCTCTGTCTATCTCTCTGTCAAATAAATAAATAAAATCTTAAAAAGAATAAAAATAAAAATAAAAATGCAGAATCTCAGGGACGCCTGAGTGGCTCAGTCGGTTAAGCATCTGAGGCTCCTTGCTAGCGGGGAGCCTGCTTCTCCCTCTGCCTGCCACTCCGCCTGCTTAAGCTCGCTGTCTCTCGCTCTCTGACAAATAAAATCTTTAAAAAAAAAAATGCAGAATCTCAAGTCCCACCACAGACCCACTAAATCAGAAACCACATTTTAACAAGATTCCCTAAGAAATCTTAGATAATATATTAAAATTTGAGAGATACGGGGGCCAGGTGACCCGGGGTCAAGTCTGCAAGGTCACTGCTTGAGATGCAGGTGTGATTTGAGGCCCAGGTGGCACACCTATGGGCTTGCGGGGGGCCCTCCTGCTTGGTAGAGGCAAGGAGCCTCCTCAGGGAGTCAGAACTCCTCCCACAGCTGTTGTGGGGGGAGGGGAGATCACCGTATCCACGACCTAATCCCTTTGGCCAGATAACATTGACTCTGAATTGGATGGTCCGAATGATGTCAGACTTGGAGTCTAACATTGTGGCTGTGGAGAGAGTCAAGGAGTACTCCAAGACGGAGACCGAGGTGGGTACTGGGATGAGCCTGGGGCAGGGTGATTCTGGAAGAGCTGGGGAAGGGTGCTTGGTGACCCATCATCCCTGCATTCCATGGCCAGCTCTTCATTTGGGGGGCTTTTCATTCATTCATTCATTCATTCATTCATCCACTCATGGCCTTATTGAGCGTCAGCCAGAGGTCTTTGCCACCAGGTATAGAGGGTCCAGAGTTGAGCAAGGCAGGTTCTGTCCTCAAGCAGATTCTGATGTCGTGGGTGAGGTAAGACAAGGGCTCTGCACTAGAAGACAAGAGCTCTGGGGTGATGCCCCCAGAGAAGGCAGACAGGGGAGAATCATTCAGCTGGGGTGATCAGCTGGAGAGTGAGAATTCCAGCCAGAGATCAGCCTGGTTGAAGAAGCAGGGGTGGGGTAGTGTGCCCTTTGTTGGGGAAAGGGAGTGTCCCTTATGGGGAGGGGGGTGCAGACTTTTGTCCACTTACTTCTTCCCATAGTCACACCCCAGAGCTCTTCAAGCCCAGAAGCTGCAACAGCTCTGAGATCTCAAGTCAAGCTTTTAGACCACCCTTCCCAGCCCTCCCAGCTCACATGCCCCAAACCCTCTGCCTTCCCAGAACTCTGTCCTCGTTGGGACCCCCAGTGGCGTGACCTACCTTTGCCCCTCTGTCCACTAGCGCATCTAGCCTGGATTTCATGCCCCACTGGTGCCAGTCCTACTGCCTCCCTTGCCCTGCCCCCTCTCAGCGGTCCTCACCTACAAAACCCCTCCCCGGTCAAGCCCCTCTGTCTGCCTTTTACATGCTAGCACTCGGCAGCTAAGACATTGCTGGAGAAGACTCACTAATTTTACTTCACGGTTATGACCACACACCACTGCTGCGTATTCCCATTTTGCTTCCCCAAGAAGCATGTGTTCCCACTTCCAGAAAGATCTGTTTTGAACCTTCTTTCCTCCAACCCCCCATCTCCTCCCCTTGGCTCAGCCATGGACCTTGCATGACTTGCCAGTGAGAAAACAGGGTATGAGATATAAACTCCCTCAAACTTCCTGCCTCCAGGCTTTCCATTGTGCTTGTGGCCCGTTCACCTTCTTCCTTCCTCTTTTAGCAGGAAGTGTCCCTCCTCCGATCAAAATCTACCCCTTCAGACTTCACCTCCCTAATTACACCCTCCCGCTCCTACAGCCAGCTCCCTGTGTTGGATGATTGCCATCCACCGGCAAACATAAGCTCTCGCAGCTTCCATTCTAGACACACAAACCAACCTCTCCTCCCCCTATGTTTCTCTGCTCTCCTTTGTCATGGAGCTTGTTTTAGAACCCACATGCTCTCCCCACTTCCCTATCACCCTTTATCACATCTGCCTCCCACAGTCTGGTTTCTGGCCCTGTCACTCCTCTGATGACCTGCCCAGTTCCAAACCCAGGGGACACATTTCTGTTCTCATCTAATTCAGCCTCTCAGTGACATTCAGACAGAATGACCCCTGCCTTCTTCTTGGAAGGCCCTCCCTCCTGGCTTCTGTGACCTGGGCTCTCCCTCTGTCAGTCTACATTGAGTCCCTGGCCTCCCTGTTCCTCCCAGTCTGGCCCCCCCTTTCCCTCCCCCTGCCTTCCCCGGGCATCTCCTATCACCCCCCTCACCCCCACTGTCTGGATCTTCAAATTCTCCCTCTTCGCATCTAGCATTCCCATTTCCCCCGTCCATACACCTGATCCTGTCTCCATAGCCTGAGAAGTTCTGCCCCCAATCCTGCTACCCGTTCTTTTGACACCTCCTCGAGAGAATGGTCTATACTGGCTGCTTTGCTTTTTGACCAGTGGCAGTCTGGCTTCCCCTGTCTCAAAGCAGGGCCGGCTTCACGCAACCCGCATGGTCACATAGGCCCCCACACTTAGAAGGGCCTTACGTTTGGTGTAATGTTCTGCTGTCACCACTTGGACCTTCTTCATAATTATTGAACAAGAGATCCCACATTTCCATTTTGCACCAGGCCTCCCAAATGGTGGCTGGTCCTGTCTCAAAGCCACCATCATCTTATGCCCTTATTTTAAGAACCTCCTCACTACCTTCCGTTTTCCATCACCCCCGCTCCCTTCTCATAGCAGCCGGGAGGGATCCTTTAAAAACACATCAAATCACGTCATTGCTCTGATGGCTCTGCATCTTAGAGTAAAAAAACCATAGTCCTTAAAATGGCCTGCAAAGCCCTTCATGATGGGGCTACCCATTATCTGTCTCCTACCTCTCCCCTTTGTCATCGTGCTCCAAACACACCTGCGCAGGCATTTCCAGTTTCTGTTCCCTCTGCCTGGCATGCCTGTCCCCTGGATATTTACTTGGCTTGTTGCCTCACCTCTTTCGGGTCTTTATTTAAAGATCGCCTCCTCCAGGAAGCTTTCCCTGACCACCCTGTACTTCTACAACACCACGCATTTCTCAGCACTCATCACTTTCTTAGATTACATAGATTTGCTTATTTGTTGATGGTATGCACCCCCACCCCCGCCATACTAAATGTAAGCCTCACAGGGAGGCAAAGACTTTGTCTTGTTCACCACTGTGATCCCAGTACCTGTCACAGAGCAGCCACTCAATGAACGGTGAAAGAGGGGGCTAGGGCAGGCAGGGAAGGGCAGCTCAGGCTCTGAGGAGAGAGTGGGAGAGGGCAGGATGGGAAGGTTTCGGAGCTCTGTAGGGAATAAAGGCAGAGAGATAAAGGATTCATTGAACCACAGGGTTGGGCCACAGGGGACACCAGGGGCTCTCCCCCAGGGCCCCTGATGGGTGAGGATGGAGGGGGCCTCAGGAGAGAGGCAGACTGAAAAGTGGGAGAGGGCCAGGCTGGAGAAGAGGAGCCACCCTGATGCAGGTCCACCTTCCCCTCCCGGCCAGGCCCCTTGGGTGGTGGAGGGCAGCCGCCCCCCGGCGGGCTGGCCCCTGCAGGGCGAGGTGGAGTTCCGGAACTACTCCGCGCGCTACCGGCCGGGCCTGGAGCTGGTGCTGAGGGGGCTGAGTGTGCACGTGCGCGGGGGCGAGAAGGTGCGTGTGGGCCGGGGGTGCGCATGGGCGTGGCCAGCAGCTGCGGGCGAGCAGGTGCAAGCCCTGGCGCTGCCCCGGCCGGCTCCTCCCCACCCCCGCACGGCCCCCCTTCCTCCCTCCAGGTGGGGATCGTGGGCCGCACGGGGGCCGGCAAATCGTCCATGACCCTCTGCCTGTTCCGCATCCTGGAGGCGGCGGAGGGTGAAATCCGCATCGACGGCGTCAATGTGGCAGACATCGGCCTCCACGACCTGCGTTCCCAGCTGACCATCATCCCGCAGGTACGAGCCCGACATGGACTGGCCATGCTGACCAACCCTGCTGTGTAGCTTGGGGTCCAGGCCTGGGACCCCTGATCACAGCAGGCACAGAGCCACAGAGCGGCCACCTGTCATGGATCCGAAAGAGTCCGACGTGTCCTGGCCCAATCAGCCTCTGCGCTCCGACCTCCAGGGCCACCACTTGAGACCAGGATCTCGGGACCCTTCAAGCACCCCACCCTCTGACAGGCTCTGCCCTGGTCTCCCTGTTCCACAGCTCGGAATTACATATCACTCTTTCTGGCTCCTCTGGAGTTTTTTTGTTTTTTGTTTTTTGTTTTCCTGCTGACTGGACACTTTGGAGTCTGATTAGCAGCTCCACTTTCTGCTTTGGTGGAGGACTTCGAGATTGGCAAAGCTGAGGTTTATCACTTCCCCACAGGCATGTATCTGGCGGTGGCCTCCCTCCTGGAGGGCCGGGGACAGAATGGGAGTGCAGCCCCCTAATCCCCTGCTTTTTCCCTGGCCCTGGGGCCCATGGCTCCTCTTGAGGCCTGAGCTGCCCTCCTCTGAGGCCTTGTCATGTCCCCAGGACCCCATCCTGTTCTCTGCGTCGCTGCGTATGAACCTGGACCCCTTTGGGCGTTACTCGGAGGAAGATCTATGGCGGGCCTTGGAGTTATCCCACCTGCACACCTTCGTGAGCTCACAGCCGGCAGGCCTGGACTTCCAGTGCTCTGAGGGAGGGGAGAATCTCAGGTAACCACTAGGATTGGGTGGGTCAGGAACAGCACCCTGAGGAGCTAGAGGATCTAGCATCAGATGACACAGAGTCCGGGCCAGCCCCCTCTGGCCCTCCCCACTCCCATCCCAGCCTGGGTGTGCTTAGGGAGCGTCGATTTGTATTGAACGTATACTGTGTGCTGGGCGTGGTGCACCATTTCACTGACTCCTCACACAAGCCCCAGACGCGGTGATGGCCCCACTTGGCAGATGAAGAAACTGAGGCAGAGCCAAAGTCACCTAGCTGGGGGAAGGCATGCCTGGGATTTGAGTCAGGTCCGGGAGCTTCCAAAGCCCTATTTAGTCCTGTCCTGTGAGGTTGTCAGTGCTGTGCTTGGCCTGGGGTTGTGGAGGGGGCCGGGGAGGGGTCTGTACTGTGCCTGTGGATCAGGTAAGAGGAAATCTATGGTGCGTTAGGGACATCGTAGATACTTCCCAAAATGGCTCTGCAATCTCATCTGTAGCTTAGGAGTGAGCAAAGTAAGCTCTCCAAGGCCTTCTTTGCTTTCTTACAGCCCCAGTGTTATATCCCCAGCCGCTGCGCTGTTCAACAGGGAGGGCCAGAAGTCACTTCTTACTAAGTCCAAAGGCTTGAGTTTCCCCTACCTGTGTTAGCTGTGTGACTTGGGGCAAGTTGCTTGACCTCTCTGTTCTACCTCCTCCTTCACTTTAAAATGGGGACAATAACAGTCCCATACCTCTTTGCACCATGCTGCCCATTAAAAATGTAACGTGAGCCACATATATGTAATTAAAGTTTTTTCCAGTAGCCACATTAAAAAAAGAAAAAGAAACAGGTGAAATAAATTTGAATAGTGTATTTTATTTATCCCTATATATCTAAAATATTATCGTTTCTACAAGTAATTGATATAAAAATTATTAGGGATATTTTGCGGTATTTTTCGTACTAAGTTTGAGCTCCCATGTGTATTTCCACATCTCCGGTACCTCCCAATTTAGACTAGCTGTATTTCAAGTGTTCAATAGCCACGTGGCCAGTGGCTATTGTTTGGACAGAACAGTCTTTAGGTCATTGTGATGAAATAGAAAGCACTTAGCCTGGACACACTCCTGTGATATTTAGCTATTCTTATTCTTATTTGTATTATTCTGCTCAGTCCACACCCATGGACTTTCTCCAGACCTCAGAAACAAAAACAAAACCTTTACATTTGCTCAGCACTTAATAGTGTTCAAAGCACTTTGGCATCCACTATCTTGTTTAATCTTTGCTGTGGTCCTGTGGGCCAGAAACGAAGCTCCAAAGTATAAAATTATTGTCCAAAGTCACTCAGCTAGCAAAGGGAGGGGCAGGGGCTCAGGGGAGCAGGAGGTTTTGCCCCAAACCCTTCCTCGCTGTATCACAGCCTGGGGTGGGACACCACTGCCCCCCACCCCACCCCCGCCCAAGGCAGTCCTGGGAGACTGAGTATGCCCTTCAGCTGGATTTCACTTACACAGCCATGTTGGGGTGGCTGGTAGACAAGCACAAGCTTCCAGACCCTGCGCTCCATAGCTGGTTTTGCTCCATTTTCTTATCCCTGCTTGCTATCTGCACCTCTCCTAGAGCATTTCCTCCATCCCCATAGACGCCAGGCTCTGATCCGGGTCAGCTCCCCTCCTCCCTCACTGAGCTTGTAGCCACTTTAATAAGCATAACCTGCATCCTGTGCCAGTCCTACCATAAATCAGCCCTGAGTTCTAGCTGGAGGCTCACTCTGCTGCCAAAACCTTCATTAGCTGCGGGAATGGGCCAGGGAAAGAGCCTGGCCTTCACTTGGGCTGTGGTGACTCACCCCTTTGGGAAAGGCTGAGGTATTTGTCCTTGGGTGTGGGGGTACAACAGCCTCTGTGGTTGGGAACACAGCCTTGCTTTGTTCACTGGCTCTGGCTTCCAAGGCAAGAGGTTGAAGGTATGCGGCCCAACCTCTCCTCCACCTCCCCAGTGACCAGACACAGGAGTCCCCATGACCTCCCTTGCCCTGCCCCTTCCTGTTCCCACAACAGAGCCCTGGCCTCCATTCCCCCATGGGGCTGGGAGATGCCTGTCTGAATTGTGTGATATTAAACTCAGCAAGATGGCATAACGCACGCACATATCCAGGAAGCGCCATTTAAGTGTGTTCTTTCTAGAGTGTAAATGACTGATGGAGTAAAGCAGAGAAACATCATGGAACTAGCTGAGGAGCCGAGGACAGGGGAAAAGGCACAGAAAGAGGAGGCTGAGGATGCCAGAGACAGACTGGATTTCACAGTGTTGTTGAGCACTGCCTCTACCCCAGGCCCCTCATCATCCCTGTGGGGTCCAGACCTCGATGACTCCGTGTTCTGGGAGGACTGGGCTGAGGCAGAAATGGGAGCGGTTAGACAGAAAGCCAGTCCTGGGTCACTGGGAAGGAATAGAGACGGAAGCAGTTCAGGGATCGAGGCCTGGGCGGGGTGGGGGCAGGTGGGGGTGCCGTGCTTGAGATGCCTGCCTTCCCCGTTCTCAGCGTGGGCCAGCGCCAGCTCGTGTGCCTGGCCCGAGCCCTGCTCCGCAAGAGCCGAATCCTGGTTTTAGACGAGGCCACGGCAGCCATTGACCTGGAGACTGACAACTTCATCCAGGCCATCATCCGCACCGAGTTTGAGAGCTGCACGGTGCTGACCATCGCCCACCGGCTCAACACCATCATGGACTACACCAGGTGGGGCACCAGAACCCAGCCAGGGGGAACCTGGTGGGGTCATCTAGGCCACTGGGAAGGCAGATTAAGGTGATCTGGACACAGGAGAGCTCGTGGGATTGTCTAGGGCCCGGGGAGGGGAAGGCCTTCCCAAGTTAAGGGAGTCATCTGCACTCGGGGGGCCCAGCGACGTTTTCTGAGACAGGG
>NW_023270503.1:21074019-21093682 GCF_011800145.1 Mirounga leonina | reverse complement strand
CAAGAATTTTGGCTAAAATAAGATCAGGAGGACCTCTATGCTGAGGACTTGGTAAAGGGACACACAAGGGATAAATGTATGTACATAGCTGGTTCACTGTACCCAGAACTTGTTCTCTGTATTCATAACCTGTGACTGCCCTAAAGGGACAGATTAAAATTCAAAGCAGACAGATCCTTGGCTGTTTGATTTCAGACACAAAATTGGAAACAGGCTGATAAACATACACAGCACGCATCCCACTCTCATTCCCTCTGTGTTCCATTACACTGGGCTCGGCAGAGGCAGAACCCTGTCAACTCTGCCTGAGAAGGGTTCCCCCTTTCCTCCCTGATGGCAAGAGTCTGGTTGTTCCAATCGAGTCTTCTTCTTTTTTTTTTTTATTATGTTATGTTAATCACCATACATTACATCATTAGTTTTTGATGTAGTGTTCCATGATTCATTGTTTGCATATAACACCCAGTGCTCCATTCAGTACTACCTCCATTTCTCCAGTGTGTTTGAAACAGATGAGGTCTGGAGGGGCCTGGGTGGGAGCAAGCTCACATTTATTCCACTACCTTTCCATGGGCTGGAGCAGGGGAGGCTTTACTCACATGAAGATACCCCGTCTCCCTTTTGGGAGAATGGCCATGGTCATGAGACTCCCAAGACCTTAGTGATAAGTGATACCATTGGCTCGGTGACTCCATCCCCCATGATTTCAGGGGTGTGGCCGAGGTCTTTCATTGATCAGATTCTTTCTCTTTCCCTACTTGCCATTTAATTCTTGGATTTTTGAGGTCAAGACTCAACTCCGTATTTTCTTAAATGGGCAAATTTTGCATTAATCGTTGAAAGCTCAGGCATTGTCTTGCTGGACAATGACGGTCTTAGGTCTAAGGTTATAGAAGGTCATTCCTAGAGTCCTGAGATCAGGCATGCTCATCCACGTTTTGAGCTTCATGGATCCTTGGAGGAAATGGACAGCTTTGCTTTTAGGGACAGAGCAGCTGATGACATTAGATTCTGGGCCCTGTTGGTGTCTTTAACCATACTAGTCTGTCAGCTGTAGGGCGAGGAAGTGGGCATTTGTGATTAACAATTCATGGAGTTCTCATTCTTTTTTTTTAGGTTACCACATAAATTTTTTATTTTATTTTATTATGTTACGATAGTCACCATACAATGCATCATCAGTTTTTGATGTGGTGATCCACGATTCATTGTTTTCTTACAACCCCCAGTGCTCCATGCAGTATGTGGCCTCCTTAATACCCATCACTGGGCTAACCAATCCCCCCTCCCCCTTCCCCTCTAAAACCCTGTTTGTTTCTCAGAGTCCATAGTCTCTCATGGTTCATCTCTCCCTCCCATTTCATTCTTAATGATTAATCAGTTTCTTATTAATGATTCCCGGGTATTCTGAGCACTAATAAAACTAATGATTACTTTTGAATATTAGCAGAGTTGTGTGTCCCTTTTAGAGATGGATGGTTGTCAAGTACGTATGCTTTAGAGTGAGTGTCAAACCTAGACTGCCTTTTTGGAAACTGCTCTCTCTCTGCTTCTAAGAGCCTAGATTTGTGCCCTGTGATCTTGGCCCCTTAACTACATATGGCTGATGGAACCGTGGGTGGATTCCTAACTCAGGGAGATTATTAGGGATGGAGTGTTTGCGTCCCTACCACAATTCATATGTGGAAAGCCTACCCCCCAAAGTGATGGTACTAGGAGGTAAATCCTTTGGGAGGTAATTGGGGTTAGATGAGGCCCTGAGGGTGAAGCCCTCATGAACGGGATCCATGCCCATTTAAGGGTTACAAGAGAGTTTGCTTGTAAGGATACAATGAGCAGTTGACCATCTGCAACCCGGAAGAGGGTTCTCACCACAGCCTGACCATGCCTGCACCCTGATCTTGGACTTCTAGCCTCCAGAACTGTAAGAAGGAAATTTCTATTGTTCTAAGCCACCCAGTCTATGGTGTTTTGCTATAGCAGCCCAAACCGACTAAGATAGGCATCTGTGATGCATCAAGTCAATCCATTATTTCTATTGGTCAGCTGAACAAAAGGCTATAGAGACTGGCTGGATGAGATGGTGTTGGGCAAGGAAGAGTAACAAACACGGTGTCGGGGCCAGAGCTGGTGCCGAGGCCAGCCAGACCCACGGGCAAGCTGAAGGCATGGGGAGAGACTCTAGAGCTGGTCTTTGGATGGCACGAGTCAGGAGAAGTAGAGCTGCAAGAGCATGTGGCCCAGAGGGAGCGCTGTGGGGACTGCCCTCACCCCCCTCTGGCCCAGATTCCTGTCCCTGGATGCTCACCTGCTATTGTTGCCTGCAATGAATGATTCCATCTAGTTTGAGTGGGTTTCTCCTCCTTGCAAGCAGACAACCCCTGATCAGAAGAATGGCCTCTGCCTGCCAGAGGTGACTCATCACAGGGCTAGGGATAGTCTGTCTCAGTGAGAGGACACTCAGCTTCCAAGCAGGCCAAGACAGTCTGTCTTGGTGCTGGAGTGTTTCATTTATGCCATGCGATTGGGACAGACCATGCGGGAGATCGTCGCTCTGGGCATGGGTGTCCTGTGGGGAGCGGGGAAGACAGAAAGAAGGATGGGAAGTGACTCCAGACATTTTGGGTGCTGGAACCGTGTTAGGTGCTTTGCCCGTATGCCTTCTTTTGTCCTTTTATGGCTATGGTAGGTTGAATAATGGTCCCCCCTAATATATCCACATCCTAATCCCCAGAATCTGTGTAATTTTATATGGTCAAAGGGACTTTGCTGATGTGATTAAGTGAGGAGTCTTGAGATCGTCACTGTCCGGGTGGGCCCAGTGTAATCACAAGGGCCCTGATAAGCGGGAGGCAGGGGCAGGTCAGAGGTAGAGGAGAAGGCAATGTGATGACGCAGAGGTTGGAGTGACACGCTTTCACGGTGGAGGAGGGGGCCATGAGCCAAGAAATACAGACAGCCACTAAAAGCTGAAAAAAGCAAGGAAATGGATCCTCCCCTCAGAACCTCCAGAAGGAACCAGTCCTGTTGACCACCTTGACTTTTATTTTTTTTATTCAGTTTTTTATTTTAATTCTAGTAGAACTAACATACAGTGTTATATTAGTTTCCGGTGTATAATATAGGGGTTCAACACTTCCATACATGACTCAGTGCTCATCGGGATAAGTGTTCTCTTTAGTCCTCATCCCCTAGTTCCTCCATCCCCCCCCACCTCCTCTCTGGTAGCATCAGTTTGTTCTCTGCAGTTAAGAGTCTATTTCTTGGCTTCTCTCTCTCTCTTTCACTTTACTCATTTGTTTTGTTAAAGTCCACATATGAATGAAATCATATAGTATTTGTCTTTCTCTGCCTGACTTTTTCACTGTGTCATACTCTCCAGCTGTATCCATGTTGTTGCAAATGGCAAGATTTCATTTTTTTAATAGTTGAATAATATTCCACTGTATAATATATACCACATCTTTATCCATTCATCTATTGGTGGACACTTGGGCTGCTTCCATAATCTGGCTGTTGGCCTTTTTTTTTTTTTTTTAAGATTTTATTTATTTATTTGACAGAAAGAGGCAGCAAGAGAGGGAACACAAGCAGGGGCAGAGGCTGAGCAAGGAGCCGACATGGGGCTCGATCCCAGGGCCCTGGGATCATGACCTGAGCTGAAGGCAGACGCTTAGTGACTGAGCCACCCAGGCGCCCCCACAATCTGGCTTTTGTAAATAATGCTGCAATAAACATAGGGGTGCATGTATCCCTTTGACTTAGTGTTTTTGTATTTTTGGGGTAAATACCCAGTAGTGCCATTACTAGACTGTAGGGTAGTTCTATTTTTAACTTTTTGAGGAACTCCATACGGTTTTCCACGGTAGCTGCACCAGTTTGCATTCCCACCAACAGTGTAAGAGAGTTCCTATTTCTCCACATCTTCGCCAACACATGTTTCTTGTTTTGTTGATTTTAGCCATTCTGACAGGTGTGAGGTGATATCTCATTGTAGTTTTGATCTGTATTTCCCTGATGATGAGTGATGTTGAGTATATTTTCATGTATCTCTTGGCCATCTGGATGTCTTTTTTTTTTTTTTTTAAAGATTTTATTTATTTATTTGACAGGGAGAGAGACAGCGAGAGAGGGAACACAGGCAGGGGGAGTGGGAGAGGGAGAAGCAGGCTTTCCGCTGAGCAGGGAGCCCGATGCGGGGCTCGATCCCAGGACCCTGGGACCATGACCTGAGCTGAAGGCAGGTGCTTAACGACTGAGCCACCCAGGCGCCCCATCTGGATGTCTTCTTGGGAGAAATATCTGTTCATGTCTTCTGCCCATTTTTAAATTGGATTATTTGCTTTTTGGGTGTTGAGCTTTATATGTTTCCGGTGTTCCATATAAAAAGCTTTATATGTTCTTTATATATTTTGGATACTAACCCTTTATTGGATATGTCATTTGCAAATAGTTTACCATTCAGGAGGTTGCCTTTTAGTTTTATTGATTGTTTCCTTTGCTGTGCAGAAGCTCGCTATTTTGATGTGGTCTCAATAGTTTATTTTTGTTTTTATTTCCCTTGCCTCAGAAGACATCTCTAGAAAAATGTTGCTACAGCTGGTGTCAGAGAAGTTACTGCCTGTGCTTTCTTCTAGAATTTTTATGGTTTCTGGTCTCACATTTAGGTCTTTTTTTAAAATTTTTTCTTTTCTTTTTTTTTATTATTATGTTATGTTAGTCACCATACATTACATCATTAGTTTTTGATGTAGTGTTCCATGATTCACTGTTTGTGTATAACACCCAGTGCTCCATGCAGAACATGCCCTTTTTAATACCCATCACCAGGCTAACCCATCCCCCCACCCCCCTCCCCTCCAGGACCCTCAGTTTGTTTCTCAGAGTCCATCATCTCTCATGGTTCCTCTCCCCCTCCAATTTCCCCCCCCTTCATCACATTTAGGTCTTTAATTCACCTAGTGGATTTAATCCACCCAGACCACCTTGACTTTAGCCTAGTGACTCAGAGTTCAGATTTGTGACCTCCAGAACTTCGAGAGAGTAAATCTAAGTTGTTTTTTTTTTTAAAAGAAACTGTAGGTGGATATTCTTGTTTTCTTTTTTCTTTTTTTTTTTTATTAGGATTTTATTTATTTACTTGACACAGAGAGAGACACAGCGAGAGAGGGAACACAAGCAGGGGGAGTGGGAGAGGGAGAAGCAGGCTTCCCGCTGAGCAGGGAGCCCGATGCGGGGCTTGATCCCAGGACCCCGGGATCATGACCTGAGCCGAAGGCAGACGCCTAACGCCACCCAGGCACCCCATAAGTTGTTTTAAGCCACTAAATTTGTGGCAGTTTGTTATAGCAGCAATAGGACACTAATGTGGTCATATTCTTATTTTCCCCATCTTTACAAACAAGGAGGCTCAGTGTGGTTGAGTAACTTTCCCAAGGACACACAGCTTGTAAGAGATGGAAAAGAGCTTCAGTTCCAAGCCTGTCAGACTCAGAACTGCTGTGGAAAGTTTCCCACTATCTGATTTTGCTGCCCGAGGGATCTTCTTTCCTAAGCACATCTTTGAGCACATCAAAAGCTCAATCTGTGTGCAGCAGGTGAATGCAGGCACCTGGAGCCAGAAAATGGGTGGGATGACTTCTCAGTATCCTTCCTTTCAACATTGCCAGGAAGTGGGTATTTGCCACCTGGTACAGAAGTGCACGTGACCTCCGGGGCCCCAGTGGCTGGACCCTCCCTGCTAGATCTGGCATCTGGGTCTCTTAGGTGCCCGCTTCTCTGAGGAGGCAGGAGTAGGTCTGATTTATTATGGTGCCTTCCCCAATTTCATGCCAAATGATTCAATTACAGTCATCCTCAGCACTTAGGAGAGGCTTCCTGCTGGCTGACAAGGATGAGCCCCAGGTGGCCTGGAGCATGTAGGAAAATTTCACCTTATTATTTATTGGAGGGGGAAAGTGGCATTTCTCCCACTTCGGAGTAGGTTAGTTAATCACCACGTATGGGAGAGGAGCAAGGAAAAATCTCCCCGTTTCCACAGCGAAGCCAGGTTTTAATGAGGAAATATGACAATGTTTTTACTTTATATTCCCTGGCCACCCCCATGCCTCTCAGCTCCGGTTACCTCTGCCTCACTGAAAGGGATGAATGTTTATTGGCTTCTCACTAATCTAAGAACAATGGTTTCCATTTATAAAGCACTTACTATGTGCCAGGCGTGGTGCTGGGCAATTTACAAGAGATCCTTAACCTGAGCCTGCAAAGTAAGTATTACTATGCTCATCTCACAAACTGGGAAGCCGAGGCTCAGATAAATGGAGGAATCTGCCCATCAACACCCAACAAACAGGTCAGCTAGGATTCAAAACTAGGTTTTCCTGAAACTTGAGTATTCTTTCCAGAAATGATGGCATGGTTTTTATCTGGGTATTTTAATGCCTGCTCCTCTGAATCCTACAGGTCCCAGATGTCACTCCTTCATGCAGTCTGACCCCTCAAGTCCAGGTCCTTCTTGGTCCTGGGTGCTCGTCCACTCGGTGCTATGTTTTCTGCTGTATTTTAATTGTCTTCCTGTTTTCTGTGTCTGTACTGTACCGTAGACCCTTAAGGGCAAAGCCTTTGTCTTTTCCACCATTGCCCGTCAAGTGTCCAACACAGAGCAGGCACTCAATAATTGCTTGTTGATTATATAAAGGGACAGATGACACACACACTCACGCAAGTGCTGTCACGTGAACTTTAGATCTCATTTGGAGAAGACACCATAATTTGCAAAGTGCGTTAAAATGTTTTTACTTTAAAAATGTATGGCACTGCGTGCCTGGGTGCCTCAGTCGGTTAAGCATCTGCTGCCGGCTCAGGTCATGATCTCAGGGTCCTGGGATTGAGTTCTGCATTGGGCTCCCTGCTCAGCAGGGAGTCTGCCTCTCCCCCTCCCTCTGCCTCTCCCCCTCCCTCTGCCTCTCCCCTTGCTCGAGCACTGGCTCTCTCTCTCTTTCTCAAATAAATAAAATTTATTTATTTATTTATTTTTAAGATTTTATTTATTTATTTGTCAGAGAGAGGGACAGAGCACAAGCAGGGGGAAGAGGTAGGTAGAGGGAGAAGCAGGCTCCCCGCTGAGCAGGAAGCCCGATGTGGGACTCGATCCCAGGACCCTGGGATCATGACCTGAGCCCAAGGCAGCAGCTTAACTGACTGAGCCACCCAGGCGTCCCTCAAATAAATAAAAATTAAAAAAAATGTATGGCACTTGGGGTGACTGGGTGGTTCAGTTGGTTAAGCATCCGACTCTTGATCTCAGCTCAGGTCTTGATCTCAGGGTCGTGAGGTCAGGCCCCATGTAGGGCTCCACGCTGGGCGTGGAGCCTACTTAAAAAATTTAAAAATGTATGGAACTCATAAAAGGTGATAGAAATAACTCATTATGACGAATTTATTGGAAGAACTTTTTGGTCTTCAGCTAAACCTTAAAAGACTTAGGGTATCACATGCAAGAAAATTCCCCGATTTTTGATGAAAATTTATCACATTGGTTTCCTTAGCACCAACATTCCCTACAGACTGGCACAGAAGGGCTGTAATAAAACATTCTTTGTTCCCGGAGTATATTTGGACTTTTGTTTTCAAAGCAACCTTTTGGATGTGCTCATCCCATTCACTCACTCCATTTCTGGTTCAAAATTTATTCCTCTGGGCATATTTGAAAGTAAGCACATTAAGGGCAGGGCTCTGTCTTGTTCCCTGCTATGTTCCCTTGGCACCTAGGACAGTGTCTAGCTTACGGGAGGCTCTCAATTCATATTTGTTGCCTAACTGATGGGCTCCTCCTATTCAATATAGAGAAAGGGTCAGAAAAGGGGAAAAGGTCACATGCAGGAGTAGTGGATAGATAGGTGGGAACTTTTCAGGATCTCATTCCCTGATGTAATGGGTACTGCTCACCCAGTTTGTCTACTACTCCCAGCCTATCCAGCCAGGTGAAATCATCCACCCACCATGCCCCTTTCTCCTTTACACCAAACCAGTCCTGGATGCCAGAGAATGTTCTAGGCAATCACTCCAGTCTTCCCTCATTATTCAGTTTTGCCATTGACCTTTCCCTTTCATTTTGTCTCCTGGTGCCAAAGCCCTTGACATGGCCACAAGCTCAGGGCCTCAGCTTTATCATGGCCCATGGTCTTTCTTTGGAGCCAGAGTGCTTTGGGTTTGAATTTAAGCCTGACCTATTGTCTAGCTGTGTGGCTTTGGGTAAATTTCTTAACCTCTCTGCTCTCCAGTTTCCTCATTAGTAAAATGAGGATAATAGCTGTGCTCCTCAGAGGGCTGGTTGAGAGGAGTCGATGAGCTAGTATTTGTAAAGTGCTTAGACCAGCACCCAACACACAGTAAGTGTTAAATCCCTTTTTGCTATTACTATAATCCTTATTGCTATTATTATAATGATGTCCTTCTTGGGCTCTCAATGGGCTGTCAGAGAAAGGCAGGCAGAGTGTCAGCCCAGGAGGGAGCCCTTGCTAATATCCATGACAGCTGCAGGGGTGTGGTGGTGCGGACTATTGCCAGAAGAAAATTCTTACCCACAGCCAACCACGAAGAACACCCTGAGGGTAAAAGCTGTTTCTTCACTGCTGCTTTGGCTCCACTTCTCAGTCTATACTGAACTCTCTGTTGCCAACTCCCTGGAAGGCTCTTCTCTCTCTGACTGTCCCCCTTCTTCTCCACTGCCACTCTGGCATCCTCCTGGTCTTTTCAGGCTCTCGATTCTACCCACAGAGTCCTGACTCCATCCTCTCATCCTTCATTCTCATCACAGCCCCAAGCCTGGTCCTCCAGGTTCTACTGAGTCATCAGAGTGAAGCCTCCGTAAGATAATAAACATGTGCTTTGCCATTCGAGATAGCCTCTTACGGGCGAACCAGGGGGCATCATTACCCTAGCAAAGTGCCTCTTTTTTAATTTTATTTTATTTTATTTTTTTTTATTCTTATGTTAATCCCCATACATTACATCATTAGTTTTAGATGAAGTGTTCCATGATTCATTGTTTGTGCATAACACCCAGTGCTCCATGCAGAATGTGCCCTCCTCAATACCCACCACCAGGCTAACCCATCCTCCCACCCCCCTCCCCTCTAGAACCCTGTTAGTTTTTCAGAGTCCATCGTCTCTCATGATTCGTCTACCCCTCCGATTTCCCCCGCTTCATTCTTCCCCTCCTGCTACCTTCTTCTTCTTCTTTTTTTTTTCTTAACATATATTGCATTATTTGTTTCAGAGGTACAGATCTGAGATTCAACAGTCTTGCACAATTCACAGCACTTACCAGAGCACATACCCTCCCCAGTGTCTATCACCCAGTCACCCCATCCCTCCCACCCCACCCCCCACTCCAACAACACTCAGTTTGTTTCCTGCGATTAAGAATTCCTCATATCAGTGAGATCATATGATACATGTGCAAAGTGCCTCTTTTTCTGCCTTACCAAAGACCTGCTCTCAAGAAGGGGTGAGCGTGGGCAGAAGAGCATGAGGGAGCAGGGAAGGCAACCCCTCCCCATCTTGCAGAGCACAGGGAGAGTGCCTTTCCTGGGGGCGGTCCCGGGGGTGTGGTCTGCAGCCTAGAGAGAGTGAATCCCTTGGGATCAAGCTGCACCCTGGAATTTAATTTCAAACCAGGCAGCTGGAGCCTTACTGTGCTATTAACAACCACCTGCTCTCATCACTATGCAGACCCTGATGGAAAGAGGCATTAATTTACAAAAGGGCGCCAAGTAGCAGACATGTGTCAATATGCGACTTTCAACTCAGGAGAGGAAATAAATCTCATTTTGGAATTGATGTCATGATTGACTTTAGAGCATATAAACTTGTTAGGTAATTAATCTCTGAGCAACGTGGGAATGTGACGAGCAGGTACAGATTCCACGTCTGACATTTTGTTCCCGGCCCCTCTCCCCCATTTCAGCCTCTCTCCCAGCCGTCCCCTCTTCCAGAGGTGGCTGGCCTAGACCAAAGAGAACAGATCTGTTTCTTCTTTTTCGTGATACCCTGGGAGAACGCATGCCAAAGGAAGGTGGACTCCTTAGCCTACTGTTTGATCCCTTGTTCTGGCTACAAAGTTACACTCTAGGTCTGCCCCCTGCATGCTGTGTCCTGATCAGTTTCTATTAATTTCAAATGGCCAAGGAGATGAACAGCTGTAGGTCTGAACTCTTGAAAGCTGGCGGTGGTGGTTGTCTGGTGGTCTGTCCATCCCTAGACCCATCCAGCACCACCACCGTCGCACCCCCTCCCCTCTGCTCATGGCCTCCCTTATTTCTACCACAATCCTTCCCCCCTCCCTTCTCCATTAGATCAGCTAACGGTGACGGAAAACTTGGGTCTCCCTGATGGGAGCATGGTGTTAGCCGTGAGGAGAAGCATACCACTAAATTTTAGGAGTCTGAATACCCTGGCTCTGAAGCTTGGTCTGATTTATTTATGGGCTGGCCTCTGTCACCCAGGGTACAGCATTATATCAGCCAGCGTGTTGAAGGTGCCCCCAGTGGTTTATGGCTGTGATAATGGAGTTGTTATGGGCCCTGGTGAGCTGAAATTTATCAAGGCCTAGGTTCTTCCCTGTGTTGCTGGCTCTGAGATGTCCCTTCACCTCTGTTCAGGGCAATAACAGTAATAATAATAAATAATAATACCATAGAGGAAGTGATCATGATGATGATGATGGTAATAATTATAATAATAGTAATAAGAATAATAAAATAACTCATGCCTACCAAGCCATTACTATGTGCCTGACACATACATTAACACTTATACATTATTTTTTGCTCCTCAAACTGTCTTTAAGGTTGATGTTATCCAATCATTAATTTATAGGTGAGGAACGTTGAGGTTAAGCAATGTCCCCAGGATCACAGAGTTGGTAGGATTTGAGCTGGGAATTCAAATCCAGTTTGAAGCCAATGTTTTTTTATTTTGTTATTATTATTATTTTTAAAGATTTTATTTATGTATTTCGGACAGAGAAAGTGAGTGAGAGAGAGAGAGAGAGAGTGTGCGCGCACGAGTTGGGGGGAGGAGCAGAGAGAGAAGCAGACTCCCCGCTGAGTAGGGAGCCTGACTTGGGACTTGGTCCCAGGACCCTGGGATCATGACCTGAGCCGAAGGCAGACGCTTAAGCGACTGAGCTACCTGGGCACCCCTATTATTATTATTAATTTATTTATTTTAAGTAAGCTCCATGCCCAGCGTGGATTCCAACGTGGGGCTTGAACTCATGACACTGAGATCAAGACCTGAGCTGAGATCCAGAGTCAGATGCTTAACTGACTGAGCCACCCAGGCACCTCTAATTTTAAAAATTTTTAATGGGTGTTATTCTGGGTGCTGTATTTGCTCCCCAGACTAATAGCCTCTGTGGAGACAAACAAAAGTGGCCGAAGGGAGAATCAGCGTTACTTTTTGACGGCCACGGAGTCAACCACGACTATCACTTGCATTTGGCTCTGCTTCCTTAGCCACAGGTGTTTCTAATTTGACCTTCATGTGCCCTGGTAGCAGGGAGGGGTGTGTGCTGGTTAAGGGACTAGAACATTCTGGTTACAAAAAGAGGAATGATGTCCCCCATGGGGGAACAAGCATCTTGGCCTTCTGATTTATAGCTAGTTCCTTGTGAGCTTGGTTACTGGGAGTCTGTCCAGTGACTAGTTAATCAACTCTTTTTTTTTTAAAGATTTTATTTATTTGAGAGAGAGAGAATGAGAGACAGAGAGCATGAGAGGGGGGAGGATCAGAGGGAGAAGCAGACTCCCTGCCGAGCGGGGAGCCCGATGCGGGAGTCGATCCCGGGACTCCAGGATCATGACCGGAGCCGAAGGCAGTCGCTTAACCAACTGAGCCACCCAGGCGCCCTAGTTAATCAACTCTTGGTCCTGCATGCCCCTCAGCCAGACCCAAGGGTGCGGTGGTGAGGCCGAGGACCAATCTGGCCAGAGCTAGTCAGCTGGCCTTTCCCTGGCAACATCTCTCCTTGGGCAAGAGTGTGATATGCTGGAAAGAGCTTGAACTTGGAAGTGGTGGACTAGTAGTAGAAACCTAGCTCTGTCTTTTCTTAGCAATGTGGGTGTTGAGCTGCTTACTTAACTCCTCTGAGACGTGCCTTTCTCATCTGAAAAGTGGGCATAAGAATACACTTGGAGTTCCTCTGGGGATTAAATCAAATATGGAATGTAAGGTTTGTGGTCCCTGGTTGGCACATCATAGTGGTTGGTTAGCTGCAATGTCAGGGAGGGCAGGAATAAGAGACAACAATACTCCTGTTCTCCCTGATCTTGGACCCAGAGAGTGTATATGCTTTGCTCATGTTTACACAATAAAAGCAGAACACAGCTCAGGTCTCCTTGTTGTCTGCTGTGGTTTCTACTCCAAGAGGGCCTTGAATCAGTCTAGAGCAGGTGCTGGCAAACTTATGGCCCCAGGGCCAAATTGGGCCCATTGCTTGTTTTTGTAAGTAAAGTTTATTGGAAGATGGCCTTGTTCATTCATTTCCATATTGTCTAAGTCTAAACAGCAGAGCTGAGCTTGAATGGCCCATAAAACATACAATTTCTACTGTCTTGTCCTTTGTAGAGATAGTTCGCCAATTCGTGGTATAGAATGTCATTGCCCTCTTAGGTGGGAGGAATTTCAGAGCGGGGAATCACAGAATCAGGAAAGTGAGGAAACCCTCAAAAGGTGGAAGAAGAGAAGCATTCGGGAGAAAACACTGGCTTCCAGGGAAAGGAAGGAGGGGAGTGAAGGGAGAATATAGACCTTCTGCAGACCTGGCAATAGCCCCAAAAGACAAGCCAGGAAATATTAAGAAATTGATAAATCTGCTCCCTTTAATTCCTTTGTCTCTGCAGGGGATGCGAAGCTGTTTGCAGAGATTATGAGAAAATATGTGTTGAATGTCTGGCAGAAGGCCAGGTCTCGAGATGGTCCTTCTGCAAGCCTGGCTGGCGACAGGGCTCGCATCTACTATTTGTCTTCCCTGCCTCTGGGCTCTGACTTTAGGACCCTGAATTTGATGTTTCTTGGAAATCCATCATCCTCTATAGCCAATTGGTCCCCAAGCCCTGTCTACTCTGACTCCTTAAATATATCTTCAGTCTGTCCCTTCCTTTCCATTTCCACTGCCACAAACCTAGGGCCTCATCATCTCTCACGAGGATTATTATAATAACATCTGCCTGTCCATCCATCCGTCCATCCAACCATCCATCCATTCTTCCAGTTGTACTGAGTCCCTGCTGTGTACCATGCACGGAGCTAAACCCTGGTATAGAATGCTGAGCACGACACAGTCCTTGTCTTCAAGGCCTCATAGCTAATGGTCTTTAATAACTGAATTTCTACTTCTAGATTTACCTCCACCCAGGTTCTTTTTCCTCCTTGTTTTCAGGGTGCTCTTTTGAAAGCACACATTTGATTCTGCAATTCCTCTAGTTAAAACCTTCTAGTAATTTCCTGGTAATTTGCCTATAGGACAAACTCCTCAGTCCTTAGTGAAGCATTTAGGCTCCTTTGCAAATTGCTCTCTATTTATCTTTCCAGTGTTTTTTCCCCCCATAAATCTAAATTTCAGTGAACAATTTCTAATTATGGTTCAAGCCCAACATGAGATTTCATACTGTATTAGTGAGGGTAAGTAATGCTAGGCTCTGCAGAGGTAACAAGTAAACCCTGAAATGTCAGTGCCTTAATGCAGTAAAATTTTATATATCACCTATATACAGTCCAATGTGATGTTCCTGGACAGCTCTCCTCCAAGCAATGACGCAGGGATCCAGGCTCCTTCCACCTCTAAAAGTGTCTGCAAGCTCATCCCAGAGTCATCCAACCAGCAGAGGAGAGGATGAAGGTGCATGGAGGGGTACTCAGGAAGTGTTAGGAACCAGATCTTGCCCCACTTTCATAGGATAGAGCTCAATCATGTGAACCCAGTTAACTGCAGGGGAGGCTGGGAAATGTAGTTTAGCTGTGTGCCCAAGAGGATGAAGAAATGGATTTGACGATCGAATAGCATTATCTCTATCATTTAAATCTTTGTGTCTTTGTCCTTAAACTCTCTTCCCCTTCTTATTCTGGGCATGTGGGCATCTCCTTATCCTCCCACTCCTAACCTCGCATCACCTCTCCTGAGAAGTCTTTCCTGGCCCCACACAGGCCCGGGTCCCTTTCTTTGTTTCCATAGTGCTTTGTCTATTGTTAACACTGATCAGATTTTTCTATGTGCCAGGCTCTGTTCTGAGCTCTTTGTATGCATTAACCCTTAACCCTTGTGGCCTCTACACAAACTTTATAAAGTAGGTACCATTATTCTCCCCAATTCAAAGATGAGGAAACTGAGCATTATGGGAACAAGCGAATGCCCAAGGACTTTATTATAATAACACAGTGCACTGTACTGATGGGTTTTCCTATCTGTCACTCCTCTGGGACCATGAACAGGCAGGAGCCTGGTTTTCCTCATCTTCTATGCTTGAACATGGTGTGTCCTCAGCAACTATTTATTCCATGAAGAAATGTTATCATTCAATACGTTAATGTATATTGGTATATTTATTTCATATGGACCCATAATGGGGTATGCTCAACAAATGTTTATTCCCAGTTGGTTGAAGAACTGAGTCATCAGTCAGTGATGGATGGCTCATTCTTTTAGAAGGAGCATATGACCAGCGGGACACCCCAGGGATGTTTGCAGATGTTGCAGCAGAAATCTGCTCCTGACAGAGCACTTGCTTTGCAAGCTGTTCTCTCCTGGTCTTTGTGGGTTTTGCATGGTGATCTTCAAACAGCTGGGCTCCATTGTGATCTGCCATGTGCCAAGCTCAGGTGCATTTGCTCCTGACCCCAAGACTTGAGACAAATCAAGTGTCACGTGCCTTCAATTTGACCTTTGGATGAGCTTTGATTCCATCACTTAATAGGGTAGCCAACAGCACTTTTTGGCTCAAAAAAGTAGCAGGGCAATTAAATCGATCCAAATGAACCAAGCTTGAATTATGTGCTAACCCTTGAGGGAGGTGTTGATGTGAAGATGAGTAAGGTATATATGGTTCATGAATTGTGAATGCTCACATCCTGGGACTGAAGGAGGAGATACATTATCAGTAGTGCCTACCCGAGAGGGTTGCTCTGAGGCATGAATGAGACGAGACAGTGCAGTAGGGAGAGCCCATAGCCTGGTGCTGGCCACACTAGTAAGTGCTCAATTAGTATGAGCTGTTATATTATTATGACTATGTGGTGAGTGTTATCTTGGTGACATGTATGAAATACTTTGGGAGCAGAGTATCCACTTGTGCCTGGGGAATTCTGGGAGGCATTCACAGAGGAAGTGAGATTGGAATATGGCTCCAGTGGATGAATAGGAATGCTTTTCAGAGGAGACAATGATGAGGGTGGGGATAGGCATTGGAGGCTGAGGAAACTAGGGGTACAAAATAAATTTTCTTTTTCTCTGAGGACAACAGGTAGCTTTGGCAAAGAGTGTGGCAGTTACCATGGGAGAACAGGAGGGGAAATGGAAAGTATGGTGTGGTAGGCAGAATACAGCTCCCTTGCTGCCAAACGCCTGGATCCTAATCTTGGGTACCATTGAGTATGTTATCTTACATGGCGATGGGGAGTTAAAGTTGTCAAGGGAATTAAGGTTGCTAATCAGCTGGTCTTAAAATGGGGAGATTATTCTGGATTCCCCAGGGTGGCCTCAGTGTAATCATAAGTATCCTTAAAAGCAGAGGCAGGAGAGGGAGTTAAAATGATGCAATGTGAGAAGGATGGAGAAAGGAGCCATGAGCCAAGGAATGTGGGTGGTCTCTAGAAGCTGTGAAAAGGAAGGAAGTGGATTCTCCCCTAAAGTCTCCAGAAATGAACACAGCCCTGCTCCCACCTTGCTTTTTCCTTCCATGACACCTGCGTCGGACTTGTAATTTCTAGAACTGAAAAATAATAAGTTTGCTTTGTTAAGGCCACCAAGGTTGTGGTCATCTGTTACAGTCACAGCAGGAAACTGATACAGATCAGAAAGACAGAATGAAGGAGAGGAGTCTGAAAGGTGGGCTGAGCCAGACTATGCAAACCTTCCTAGGTTTTGTTCTCTTTTCCTGTAGGACAGAGATTCCAAACAAGTGTTCTGTCTCTTGACGTGTTCTGCAAATGGTCCAGAGATCAAATGACTCTGGGTATCATCACATGCTCTAGTCCTGAGTTGAAAATTCATCATGAACATTCATAATTTAAAGGCCACAAGAAGTTCTGCAGCAAAGAGACCTGTTTAACTTTGTTTAGTCAAAGATTTCCAAAATTTGCTTGATCATCAACTTCTCTTTTTTCTCATCAAGACCTGTTAACATCCCTGTTTTCTTCACATATGATCTATTACTTTGGAAAATCTTGCTGTAGGTGATGAGAACCTGTCAGAGGTTTAATTTTAATACGTTTTTTTTTTTTAATTTAAATTTTAAATTTAAAAAAAATTTGTTTTTTTTTAAAGTTGAAAGATAATGTAACCTCATTCTGAAAAATAGAGATGCCCAGTGTATAGCAGCAAATTAAAGAATTGTGACCTGAAGCTGAACAGGGTTATGACAGGTTAGCACAAATCCTCCAAGGAATGAGATGAACATCACGGAGTCACATATCAAAGACCTCTGGACTCATGTTTTAGGTAAGCAAGGAGGGAGGGAAGGGTTTGTTCTTTACTTTTGTCCTGAAGTGAGTAGGGGCTTTATGAGAACTTATCAGAATTCAAAAATCACTTGGTAGTGAGGATACGGTGAGGGGATGGCATGGTGGCACAGGAAGGCTGTGGGACGAATAAGGACTGCACGCAGTATGAAGCTGTCTGCTCTGCTGAGGGGACCAGACACAATCCTCTTTCACAGTTGCAGTGCAGGTGACATGAGCTTGCTGGGTGACATCTTGGATATTGAAATTTTGGAGCCAAACTGCTGTCAGAAAGTACTGAGTCAGTCTTTGTTTGTTTCCATGGGGTTGGAAAACACATGAAACCTGAGGTTGAGCAGCACCATCATCCTCTGGTTGAAGTGGAGTGGGGGCATGTGTATTATTGCTTGACCAACCTGCTCTTGTGGATTCAGAGAGACATCAGCTAAAGTCTTGCCTCAATGTGGCTTTTCCAGCCATGGGCAAACAACCTACAGTGCCCCGATGAAAATACCTCAGTGCTCCTGTGTAACTACTCCAGTGTAACAATGGAAGCATTTCTAGTGTACCGGAGGAACTGCCTATGGTGGGCCAGGCTTTGTGTTTGTTTCTGGGGGGATTTGGGAGGATGAATAAGACATGGCCGTCCCGCAAAGACTTCAGAATCCAGGATATCTAGAAAATCTAGGAAATGGAGTCACAGCTTGTCTGACAAAGCTCAGGGCATTCGGAGGACAAGGTGGGGGCTTGTCACAGAATGTGGGGATGTTGAGGAAGGGTTCCTGGGAGAGGTGATGCCTGAACTGGACTTTGAAGGATGTGTGAGCATCAGCCAGATGAAGCGTGTTGGCAGATGAGGATAAAGGGCATTATGGGCACAGTTGAGAACAACACAACTGAGGGCCAAAACAGTGAGTGGGAGGCAAGAAGCGTGTCTATGTTGGCGGCAGGAAATATGTGAGGTAGGAGAGGTAGGAATCAGGTTATGAGGGATCTGATTACCATTCTAAGGAACTAGGGCTGCCCTTAGCCTACAGTGAGTGTTTTTTTCAAAGTTTGATTCCAATACTCTCGACATCAGAATCATAGGTCTTAGGTGCTGGTTAAAGATCTACTGGAGCAGAGCCTCTGGAGGAGGCACCCAGGAGTCTGCGTTTTGGAGAAGCTCCCAGGTGATTCTGGTGTACACTGACCTTGAGAACTGCCACTTCAGGAGACAAGAGCCATTGAAGAGTTTCAAGTGGTGATGTGGTTTAGATCACTCACCCTAGAGTCCTAGAGTCGAAGGTAGGATAGATTAGACAAGAGCAGGGAGACCAGTCAGGAGTCTCTTGAGATAATCCTGGTGGAAGTTGAGGACGACCTGACCACAGTAGAGGTAGCCAGGGTGCAGAGACATGCTGATGTGGCCACAGAGGCAGGCGTACAGGTGAGCACTGAGCACTCACCTGGGGCCCCTATGGCTAGTTCTGGTTTAGAAAAAGGCACCCAGCATGGACTCTCTTGGCTGATGGGGGGAGGGGCAATGAGAAGGGTAGGGAGTAATGGTGTTTGGAAGATGTAGGCAGTAAAGTGATTCCATGTTGGTAGAACTCAAAAGTCTGACTCAAGCTCAGTGTCTAGGTTAAATAATACTTTAGAATAATGGTGGCATCTGGGAATCACCAACTAGCAGGATGCACGTGTACACACGTGTGCGTGTAGGAGCAGAGGACATTGTCTTCACTTATAAAAGGGCAGATGTTCAATGATTATAGAAAATGTTAGAGACTTCCCGTGTGCAGAATGGGGCAAATCAGAATGAGCCGAATGCAGAAGTTTCCAAGTGGTGGGATCTGAGTTCTCTTTCTCCTCCCACCCCCAAAGCAAGTCTCCTCCCCAGATGTATCTATGATTGATAGTTTGGTGTCTAACCTTTCAGAACTTCTTCTATGCATGCATGTACATATAATATATTTCTATGCAAATTCATAGTTTTATTTTGCATATGCGTGTTTTGTTTTTTTTAATTTTTTTATTATTATGTTATGTTAATCACCATACATTACATCATTAGTTTTTTTTTTTTTTTTAAAGATTTTATTTATTTATTTGAGAGAGAGAGAATGAGAGAGAGCACATGAGAGGGGGGAAGGTCAGAGGGAGAAGCAGACTCCCTGCCGAGCAGGGAGCCCGATGCGGGACTTGATCCCGGGACTCCAGGATCATGACCTGAGCCAAAGGCAGTCGCTTAACCAACTGAGCCACCCACGCACCCCAACATCATTAGTTTTTGATGTAGTGTTCCATGATTCATTGTTTGCATGTAACACCCAGTGCTCCATGCAGTACGTGCCCTCTTTAATACCCATCACCAGGCTAACCCATCTCCCCACCCCCCTCCCCTCTAGAACCCTCAGTTTGTTTCTCAGAGTCCATAGTCTCTCATGGTTCGTCTCCCCCTCCAATCTCCCCCCCTTCCTTCTTCCCTTCCTGCTTTCTTCTTCTTCTTCTTCTTTTTTTTTTTAAACATATAATGTATTATTTGTTTCAGAGGTACGGGTCTGTGATTCAACAGTTTTACACAATTCACAGCGCTCACCATAGCACATACCCTCCCCAATGTCTATCACCCAGCCACCCCATCCCTCTCACCCCCCACCACTCCAGCAACCCTCAGTTTGTTTCCTGCAATTAAGAATTCCTCCTATCAGTGAGGTCATATGATACAAGTCTTTCTCTGATTGACTTATTTCGCTCAGCGTAATACCCTCCAGTTCCATCCACGTCATTGCAAATGGCAAGATCTCATTCCTTTTGATGGCTGCATAATATTCCATTGTATATATATACCACCTCTTCTTTATCCATTCATCTGTCGATGGACATCTTGGCTCTTTCCATAGTTTGGCTATTGTGGACATTACTGCTATAAACATTGGGGTGCACGTACCCCTTTGGATCCTTA
>NW_023270503.1:21062550-21073619 GCF_011800145.1 Mirounga leonina | reverse complement strand
CCTGTCTCACATTGAGGTCTTTCAACCATTTGGAGTCTATTTTTGTGTGTGGTGTAAGGAAATGGTCCAGTTTCATTCTTCTGCATGTGGCTATCCAATTTTCCCAACACCATTTTTTGAAGAGACTGTCTTTGTTCCATTGGACATTCACACAGTGGGTGTGAGGATCTGCCTTTGATGTAATGGTGCTCTCATGGGAGAGAAGATTACTCCTTTAAAGGGCTGAGCAGGTGGACGGGGCCCAGGACAATGCCTTTAACACGGCATTAATTATGCCTGCTATTTGTATGGTGTTTTTACATTTTCAAAATAATTCCACGCAGTATATTTGCTGCATCAAATTGAATGAAGTGGGATCTCTGTTACTCTGGAAGTTGATATGCATCCATGCCCATTATGATACTTTTGGAAGAAGTCAGTGACTCTGATGAGGTTTGGCACATCAACCTGAACTTGTGGGGTAGCTTATTATTATTATTATTTAATATTTTATTTATTTATTTCTCAGAGAGAGAGAGAGAGCGCGCGCACAAGCCGGGGGAGAGGCAGAGGGAGAAGCAGACCCTCTGCTGAGCAGGGAGCCCAGTGCGGGGCTCGATCCCAGGACCCTGGGATCATGACCTGAGCTGAAGGCAGACGTTTAACTGTCTGAGCCACCCAGGTGTCCCTAGCTTATTATTTTGATACAAAATGACAGCAAGTATGTTCCTGTGACTGCCCTGGAACAAGTCTACAGTCCAGAGCACTACAGTCTGGAACATACCAGGGTTGGGTTCCTCCTGGTGAGAGATGGCGAGCAGGATAGAGCTGAGAATTACCTTTGATGTAAAAGGGGGACAAGAACTTCCTGGCGCAGGGAGTCAACAGAGGGACAATCCCAGTCACTGGTAACCTCTTTCATCTCTAACTCCACTAGCCTTTCATCTGGTTCTCTCTCTCTCAGCATATTGAAGTGGAAATTCCTTGTTTTGGGGACACCCAGGCCCATTCCTCCTTCTTCAGATACCAGCACCCAGAATCCCCTTGGGACGACCCCTCCTCCCTCACTCTCAGGGCATGGCTTTGGATAAAGATGACTCCATCGTGGGTTTTGGAGGTGGATCATGTGACCACATGCAGTGATTGGTTCAGGGATGGGCCCATGACCAGGATTTAAAGTGGGCACCTTGGGGAGGAGAGGAACTCTCTGTGGCCTTGGGCCTTGATGGTGTGAGGATGGGGGGCTGTAGAGGTCAGTAGCCACCTTGCCCTGTGGGGAGAGCTGGAATACTCAAAAGGGCTTCAGTGAAAAGAGGCTAATGTCAGGACTATTTACACAGGCGTGGGGAGGATTAAGGAGACCGAGAAGCACAGCAAAGCACCCAGGGGCTGGCAACAGTGGGGGGCTCTTGGTACTCTGAGTCCTGAAGGGGCGGGCTGAGGGAACAGTGTTACCGGAAACTGACAAGTGCTGGGGCCAGGGAAGAAGGAAGCAGCCCCTGCTGGACTGACAAGGCAGAGAGGACGTGGGGATGGGCTGGGAGGAAGGAAATACTCCAACCTCCCCCGCCTCAAGCCTTCCAGTCTTCTGCTGGTACTTGCATTGGCTGGGCCCCATCAGAGACAGAGATCAAGCTCAGATCAGCCTCCTCCTTGCAGAACAGGGCAGAGAAGGGCAGAGAATGGAACTGGGGTGGGGGAGGTGAAGTGGAGAAAACCAGCACAAAGCTGCTTTTGATGTTCTATTAGTTAGGAGAGGCAATAATCCTCCTTTTGGCTCGAGCCAGGTTTGTGTGGCTGTTCTGTCATGTGTTCGGCCAGAGTCCCATGTGGCACATGAAGCTTACTAGCTAGCCATTGTAGGTTAGTGGTTACAGCAGTCCCCCTGATCCACGGCTTTGCTTTCCATGGTTTCAGTTACCTGTGGTCAGCTGTGGTCCAGAAGCACGTGACCCTCCTTGTGACCTATCGTCAGAAGGTCAGAAGTAGCCTAATGCTACATCAGCATGCCTAGTCATTCAGCTCACCTTGTCTCATCAGGTAAGCATTTTATCTTCTCACACCATTGCAGGAAGAAGGGTGAGTATAATATAATAAGATATTTTGAGCGTGAGAGAGACCACATTCACATCACTTTTATTACAATTTATCATTATAATAATTCTATTTTTATTATTATTGTTGTTAATCTCTTACTGTGTCTAATTTATAAAGTAAATTTTATTATAGGTATGTATGTATCAGAAAAAACATAGTATTTGTAGGGTTTGGTAGTCTCCCCCGTTTCAGGTACATTTCATCCTCCCGACTATATTCTCAGTGAAGTGCCTGCACAAAGTAGATACTTGGCAAATGCTTGCTGAAGTGAATCAAACTGAATCCTAGGGCAGAGCGAATAGCTTATCCACAGACACAAGGCGCACCCACCACGGTACACCACGATGATAAATGGGGGTGTTGGAGTGGGTGGCACTTCGTGGCAAGGTAGGAGGACAGCTTGGGTGGCTTCACTCCTGCCGTGAAAGCAGAGAAGCCCCGAGCTCCTTGAAGAAGTAGGATGGTGGCAGGGAGCAGGGAGAGGAGCATCCGTGTGCCGGGGTCTGGGGGGTAACTCAGCCACATGGACTCTGATGGGCAGTAGAGCCAGGGCAGAATTTCACAGGGACCAGGAAGTGTTCAGCAAGAAAAACTGGAGCAGAGCCTCAGGGTTAAAAGAGCCCATAGAAATCATCTGATGGAATCCCCAGCCTGTGAAAGGTAAGGGTGGGGTTGGGGCGGGAGGGCAGGATGAATGACTAAGCACCAGCATTGGCATTGGGTTGATGATCTGGTATAACACGCTGATACTGCAGGAGAAAAAGGAATTGCAAGCCAGGGTGAAAAAAATCAAGGAAGGGTTCTGATTGGCCTGGCTGGCTCCGGGCTCTGTCCATTCTTTCTTTCTTTCTTTCTTTTTTTTTTAAAGATTTTTATTTATTTATTTGACAGGGAGAGACACAGCGAGAGAGGGAACACAAGCAGGGGGAGTGGGAGAGGGAGAAGCAGGCTTTCCGCTGAGCAGAGAGCCCGACGCGGGTATTGATCCCAGGACTCTGGGATCCTGACCTGAGCTGAGGGCAGATGCTTAACGACTGAGCCACCCAGGCGCCCCGGGGCTCTGTCCATTCTACCCATCCCAGAGGCCAGGAGATCTCATGCTTCTTTCTGCGCCAGTTACGAGAAGCGGTGAGGGAAAGGGAGCTGGGAAGACACAAACTAGGCATGCTGGTATTTCGAACCATTTCGGTCCGTCTGGAGCCGGGATCTATACCTTGTTTTTTGCAGATAGCATTGCAAAGATGGCATACCGGAGGGGCTAGTCTGGGGTTTTAAGGGACCATGAAATGCTACAGGCAAGAAAGACGTGGGATAGTCTGAAACAGTTGACTAGAAACGCCAAGGAACACAGTCAAACCCTGACAGCATTTTGGGCATTCAAACGAGTGTGCCCTAAGGCAGTGTTTCTCCAAGGGTGGCCTGGGGAATCCCTGGGGGACTCTGAGACCCCTTCAGAGGGTCCTCAAGGTCAAAACTATTTTTATAATAATATCGGATGTTATTTGCTTATTTCACTCCCATTTCCTCACAAATGTACAGTGGAGAAGGAGAGCGAGATGTTCCAGGGAGTTCTGGCTTGTGCTAATGCTACACATTCAATCCAGAAGCAGGGATGAGACCACCAGGGGAAATTAGCATATAGATATATCTTTGGGGGATTTTGTACAAACACCCTGTCCTCTTTCTTTGGGATCCATATGGGCCTGGAAGGGAGGGGAAAAGCCCCCCAGAAGGTTACCTAGCAACTATCGGAGTTCAGGTGAAATCTGCTAATTAGATTGGTAGGAAGTGTGGCTGGCGAGGGATTGCCTAGCAACCGGCAGCTCCTGGACCTCCGTGCAGATTTTGGCAGAGGGGCATCCATACCCTCCAGAAGGGTTCCCCCAAAGTTGCTGGCTCCTGGAAGATTTCAACCAAATTGATCCACCCTGACAATCTGTTTCTGGTTCTCTCCATCCCTTTCTCTCTCCTACTCCTTTCTCTATGTCTCTTCATCAATCAATCCACCTGGTAGCTAAAAGAAAGTTGAACTTCAGAGGGAAGCAACAAGGCCTAGGGGAAAGGGCATGAGTTCTGGAACCAACTAACTATGGATTTCAAACCCATTTTGCCACTTACTGATTCTGTGAGTTAGATAAGCTGCCTCATCTCTCTGAGTGGGTTTCTTTGTCTATGAAACAGGACATGATAGAGCCAGGCTCAGAAGGCTATGGTGAGGTTTAAATTCAATAAGAGCTAGACTCCCTGCCATATGGTGGTACTCACCAAACGTTCCTTCCTGCCACTCCCCCTCTTTGCAAATTAGATATTCCTGACTCCGTAGGGAATCAGTCAGAAGGATTAAACTATTAGAAATACACACCTAAGACATAAACACTAGAGAGGAGTATACTGCAGTTATTCACACATAATACTGTATTTTATATAAATATATTGGGAACCATTTCTCCTGCCAGTTCTTCAAAACTGGACCCTCAAAAATGGAGAGAACAAAATATGTTTGAACATTGGTAAAGGTTTTTTTTTTTTTTAACCATCATGCCCATAGAAGATACTATCAGATCATGAATCTGCTGCATCAGAAGCATTAGGATGCTATGGTAGACAGAAGAATAGTCCCCAAAGATGCCCATGTCCTAGTCCCCACAATCTGTGAGTAGGTTTCTTTACACGGTGAAAGGAATTCTGCAGATGGGATTAAGTGAAGGATCTTGAGGAGATTATTTTGGATTGTCATCAGGATCCTTCTAAGGGAAAGAGGGAGGCAGGAGGGGGGCGGACAGAAGATGCTCCCCTGCTGGTTCTGAAGAAGGGAGGGATTGCAAGTCAAGGGATGCGGTGGTCTCTAGAAGCTGGAAAGGGAAACCAGTTCTCCCCTACAGCCTCCAGAAGGAATCCCTCTCCATTAATTACTTTAGCCTGATGAGAGTCATTTTGGACTTCCCATCTCTGGAACAGTAAGATAATAAATTTATGTTGCTTTTAAGCTAAACTTATGATAATCTGTCACAGCAGCGATAGGAAATGAATAAGATGCCTTTGAGAGTCTGGGTGGGGTGCGGGGGGGCTCAGACACCTGGGAACGTGACCCCGCTGTGCTCCCACACCTGCCCTTGACTAGTTGAGACAAGTTGATTCTTTTCTCTGAAGTTGTTTTTTTCAGCCTATTTATTGAAGGTATTGGACTAAAGCAGCATCTCTCCTGGGCCCCTTCTAGTGTGACTTTGGTCTGGCTCTGTGCGCTGGGACTGTCTAGTGGAGATAGTTGCAGTGCATAACTAAACATGTTGCTGGGTTCTTTGGGGGGCTTGTGTTCATTCAACAACTGGTACTTAATAGGTGCCAGGTGCTGTGCTAATTGCCGGGAATATAAAGACAAATAACCTGTTTCTGCTTTTGCAGGAATCCTAGTCCAGTGGTTGGTCGGTGGGTAGGTCCAGTGGATTCATGGGTGGGGGGTAGGGGGGTTGGGCTAAGATGGGCTAAGGCACCTGACTGGTGTGAAGGTGGCTGCAAGACTGCCTGGAAGCGGTGAAGGATGAGGCTTGTGTAGCAGGAGGGGAGAGGAGGGACGGTGTGCGCTGTGGGAGGACAGGGAGTCGTGGGCTCCGGCTGGGGGCGAAGGCAGGAGTCAGAGCCTGGAGCGCATCAGAAGTCACACCAGGGACAGCAGGGAGCCCCTAAAACTTTCCATGGGGCATGGCAAGATATCCTTCATGTGCTGTGATCATTTTTCATTTTGATATTTTCAAACTAGAGAGACTATGGGATAAAGAGACTTGCGAACGAATTACTATTCCATTGTAGATGTTAAAAAATGTGAAGACCTAGAGAAAAATATGTCTCAGCATTAGCTCTGCAGCTAAAATGCCTGGGTTTAAATCTTGGTTCTGCTTGTCAAACTCAACACACAAAGAAGAAATAATGCAATCAAGAAATAGGCAGAAGACATGAACAGACATTTCTGCAAAGAAGACATCCAAATGGCCAACAGACACATGAAAAAGTGCTCAACATAACTCAGCATCAGGGAAATCCAAATCAAAACTACAATGAGATACCACCTCACACCAGTCAGAATGGCTAAAATTAACAAGTCAGGAAACGACATGTTGGCCGGGATGCGGAGAAAGGGGAACCCTCCTACACTGTTGGTGGGAATGCAAGCTGGTGCAGCCACTCTGGAAAACAGTATGGAAGTTCCTCAAAAAGTTGAAAATAGAGCTATCCTATGACCCAGCAATTGCACTACTGGGTATTTACCCCAAAGATACAAATGTAGTGATCCAAAGGGGCACCTGCACCCCAGTGTTTATATCAGCAATGTCCACAATAGCCAAACAATGGAAAGAGCCTAGATGTCCATCAACAGGTGAATGGATAAAGAAGATGTGGTATACACACACACACACACACACACACAATGGAATATTATGCAGCCATCAAAAATTTGAAATCTTGCCATTTGCAACAACATGGATGGAACTAGAGGGTATTATGCTAAGTGAAATAAGTCAATCAGAGAAAGACAATTATCATATGATCTCACTGATATGAGGAATTTGAGAAACAAGACAAAGGATCATAGGGGAAGGGAGGGAAAAACAAAACAAGATGAAACCAGAGAGGGAGACAAACTATAAGAGACTGACTCTTAATCTCAGGAAACAAACTGAAAGTTGCTGGAGGGGAGGGGGGTGGGAGGGATAGGGTGGCTGGGTGATGGACATTGGGGAGGGTATGTGCTATGGTGAGAGCTGTGAATTGTGTAAGACTGATGAATCACAGACCTGTACCTCTGAAACAAATAATACATTATATGTTAATTAAAAAAATAAATCTTGGTTCTGTGGTTTGCTAGCTGTGTGCAACCTTGGGCAAATTGCTTAGCTCTTTGGTGCCTCAGTTTCCTTGTTTATAAAATGGGATAATAATAGAATGGCTTCAGAAAATTAAATGAATATAATAAAATGCTTAGAACACTGCCTAGAATATAGCTAATGTTCTATAAGTATTTGCTATTATAATTTCTCACAGGGTCCTACACGTTAGAGTCCTTTTGAACATGACCCTCAAAAGCACACTTTTTTGTGTAAGGGAGGCAGTTGTCCTAGACCATGTTCAAGGGGCCTCATTACTGCATATGATAAGGTCACCAGGGTGGTCCTTGTTAAAATACCCTATCTCCACATATAGTCATACTGGGGGGTTAGGGTTTCAAGCCTTGAATTTTGGGGGAACACAATTTGGTTTATAACAGTTCCTCACAACCTAACCTCCTGTCGCTTCTGCTGTATTGTGTTTGTTAGAACTGAGCCCAGGCTCAAGGAGGGGAGATGACATGAGGGCATGCAGACCAGGAGGAGGGATCACCGGGGCTAGCTTCGAGGCTGCCTATCACAGTCATTCGTTCATAGAACAAAACTTTACTGCCTACTTTGTCCCTTGGTGCGGCAATAGCAAATAAGACACACAAGATCCTATACCTCCTAGAGCTTGCATTCTGGGAAGAGAGATAGGGTATATATCTATAGCTATATCTAGAGAATTGTCTAGATCTGTATCTACTAGAAGAAGTGGATCTAGCTCTATCTACCTAGAGAAGTAGATAGAGATAGGGATCTATCCGTATTTAGGATCAGGTAGTGACGTGTGCTCTGCAGGCTTGTAGAGCAGGGTGGGGACGGTGTAATGGAGAGAGCTGTGTCTATTGATGTGGCCACAGGACTCACTTGTTAGGATGACAGAGGTCTGCAGTAAGGAAAAGGGAAATCTGGGGGGAAGAGCCGGGGCTGCTTTGCTGCACAAATGAAGCAAAATCACAGCTGAGGAAGTCCCTCCTCCATGGAGAGGTGTCACGCAATTGTACCATGGTGTTATTATTATTATTTTTGGCAACTTTTGCTGCCTGCCCACTCATGTCCTCTTCATCCAGTCTGCCTTGTGAAGAGATTAGCTAATAGATGCTTAGAAAGTTATTTGTCCAGAGTTATTGCCTTTTGTCCCCCACTATAGAGGGACTATCTTTGTTGTTTCTTCTGATTACATAGTGATACGTACTCTGTATACATTGTAAACCAAATCCAAACAGTACAGGCATTTAAACTGTCAGAAGAATTTTGTGACCAAGAAAGACCTTGACTCAGAGAAATAAAATGTACTGAATGCTGCTGATCCTGGGCACTGCTTAGGGGGAACATTGCAGGGGAGCTTCCCCACACTCTGAGACCCCAGCTTTATAGACGGGGCAAGGGGTGCTCTTGTGCCCCATCTCCACAGTGTCGGGATGTAGACCAGAGTCCCCATCCACGCTTCTTCCTCCAAAGTACCTCCAGCACTGAAGGTGCTGCCTTCAGTGAATAGATGTTGGTGAGTAGACATCTGCAGATAGGGACATCGGTAAGATGTTATTTTGAATGGAGGTGGCCAGGGACTTGCCAGTTTCCCTTAGCATTGATCTTCTGTCCTCAGCCAGTCTCGGCTTTTCCTAAAAGGGAAAGGAAGGAAATGGCAGCAGGGTGTCTAGAGTTCACACCCTGACTCAGATGGCCCTACTGGATGTTATCCCCATTAAGATATTTTCTGTTATTGTTCATAGAAAAAGACAGAAGAGGAATTCCTTAATGAGGAGGGGGTGATCACAGGACTTGATCTGTTGTACAATGTACATCGTTAAAATATGAGACCATACAATAGGGCAGGAAGAGTTGACTTCCCCAAATCATCTGGCTTCTCTGTCACCAGGTCCTTTCTTTTGAAATAATAATAATAGTTAACATTTACTGAGCATGTACTCTGTACCAGGCACCGTTCTAAACCCTTTTTAGGAATTAATTATTTAAATCTCAGCTAAATGCCTACAGATGGAATGTCTGGATTAGAGGGTAAATATATGTTTAGCTTTTTAAGAAACTGCCAACCATTTTTCCAAACTGGATATCCCATTTTACATCTCACCAGCAACATACGAGAGTCCTGGTTACTTTATATCCTCTCCAACATCAGGTGCTGTCAATCATCTTCATTTGATCAAGTTTAACGGGTATGGAATGGTATTTCATCATGGTTTTACTTTCCCTGGGGACTAACGATATTGAGTATTTTTATATGTGCTTATTATTTGTGCAAAATTCATTTTTAAATCTTTCTTATACTTAAATAATACATAATTTAGGGGCACCTGGGTTGCTCAGTCGGTTGAGCATCTGGCTCTTGATTTCAGCTCAGGTCATAATCGCAGGGTCCTGAGATCAAGCCCCATATTGGGTACTAGATGCAGAGTCTCCTTGTCCCTCTCCATCCCCCTGCCTGCTCTCATACTCTCTCTCTTTCAAATAAATAAATAAAATCTTAAAAAAATAAATAATTTAAGGCTATGAATTTTCCTCTGAGTATGGGTTTAGCCACATACCAAAGGGATTGAAAAGAAGTGCTCTAAATTTTTTTGTCCTAAATAATTTTGTCACTTTATTTCTAATAATTGTTTCATTTCCTAAGTTATTTAAAGGATCATTTCCTGGTTTACTCAGTAGTTAAAACTTTTTGCTTGCTTCTCTTTAAATTATTTGCTTCTGAATTTATGACATTGTAGTCACTGAGCATGACCTGTAAAATATTAACATTTGAGAAAAAACATACAGTTGTGGGCAAGTACATGATCATTATTTTTCAATCTTCTATAGGCATGAAGAATATAGTCTTTCTTTTTTAAGTGTATATGGTTCTCTTTCTACATCTCTATTAAATCGAGATTGATAATTATGTTGTCAAAATAATTTATATACTTCTTCCTTATTTGTCTGTTTTTTTTTTTTTTTTTTTTATTTGCGAGAGAGAGAGAATGAGAGACAGAGAGCATGAGAGGGAGGAGGGTCAGAGGGAGAAGCAGACTCCCTGCCAAGCAGGGAGCCCGATGCGGGACTCGATCCCGGGACTCCAGGATCATGACCTGAGCCGAAGGCAGTCGCTTAACTGACTGAGCCACCCAGGCGCCCCTTATTTGTCTGTTTAAATAAAAAAAATCTGAAGAGAGTTGTTTTAGATTGTCTTGCTGTGCTTTTCTTTCTTTTTTACTGAATTCTCTTTGCATTTCTAAGAGCCATTGCCTTGAATATTGTTTATTGCATAAATTTTCATGTATTTATTATCATAACTTCTTCATGGAGTGACTGTCATTTATAATATACTTCTGAAGCTGTTTAAATTTTTGGCCTAATATTTTATCCTCAGACCTTGATATTTCTATCCCTGTTTCTTTTTGTTTGCTTTTCTCAATATCTGTTTGCTCATCTAATGTTTTTCAACTTCACTGTGTCATTTTGCTTTAAGTCCATCTCTTTTAAAGATTTTATTTATTTATTTATTTATTTGGGGGGGGTGGGAGGAGCTGAGGGAGAGGGACAAGCAGACTCCCCGCTGAGCACAGAGCCTGATGATGTGGGCTAATCCTATGATCTTGAGATCATGACCTGAGCCAAAATCAAGAGTTGGGCGCTTTACCCACTGAGCCACCAGGTGCTTCCTAGGTTCATCTCTTTTAAACAAAACATAATTCCATTTTTGTTTTTCATATCTGTTCTAAGGATCTTGACTTTTTTATAGCAGAATTCAACTCTCTTACATTTATTTGGTATCCAGGATGCTTGGTCTTATTCTTGCTGTTTAATTTTATGCTCTCTCTTTGTTATATTTTCTTTGTTTCCTCATTTCCTCATTACTTATATTTATTAAATTGATGAAGTATTCTTTATTTCTTTTCTTTTTCTTTCCAGTTGGAAATTGGAAGTTCTAATATACATTTATATTCTGCTAGTGTTTACATTGAAACATTTAGTAAACATATTTAAACTTACATTTTGCTAACAGTTACAAAAATAATAACCATGCCCCTTCAGTTCTGTTGAAATAATTAAGAATTTTAGTTTTATGTTAACTTTCTTCTTTCTCTTCTTTCTTTCTTTCTTTCTTTCTTTCTTTCTTTCTTTCTTTCTTTC
>NW_023270503.1:21028746-21062540 GCF_011800145.1 Mirounga leonina | reverse complement strand
TTCTTTCTTTCTTTCTTTCTTTCTTTCTTTCTTTCTTTCTTTCTTTCTCTTTCTTTCTTCTTCCTTCCTTCTTTTCTTTCTTTCTTTCTTTCTTTCTGAGAGGGAGAGAGAGACAGAGGGGCAGAGGGAGAGAGAGAATCTTTTTTTTTTTTTTTAAAGATTTTATTTATTTATTTGAGACAGAGAGAATGAGAGAGACAGAGAGCACATGAGAGGGGGAGGGTCAGAGGGAGAAGCAGGCTCCCTGCCAAGCAGGGAGCCCCATGCGGGACTCGATCCCGGGACTCCAGGATCATGACCTGAGCAGTCGCTTAACCAACTGAGCCACCCAGGTGCCCCCGAGAGAGAGAATCTTAAGCAGGCTCCATGCCCAGCATGGAGCCGGATGTCGGGCTTGATCTCATGACCCTGAGATCATGACCTGAGCTGAAATCAAGAGTCAGACGCTTAGCCAACTGAGACACCCAGGTACCCCATGTTAACTTTTTTTCTTAGAGCATGTCTTTTATAGTTCAAGAATCCATTAACAATTGCATTGCAGTTTTAAGTCATAATATGAAATAAATGGCATAAAGCCATTTAAAATGGCTTATGCGAGAAATCTCCTCTCATATAAGCCATTTTCCTGGTAGCAGCATCGACATTCTCAGAAGATTACTTAAAAGGCAGTTGGGGCAATGAATTTTCTTCCCTCTCTAGAAGTCTGGCTGGGTGGTAGTTAATTCTTTATCTCCATGCCCCTGACTTAGTATATGAACACAGAGTGCACGGAGCCGACAGGTTAATGATGCCCCTGCGTGATGTTATAGATGGTTGTGCCCACTCTCCTTACAGGCTGCCTAGCTTTTCATCATTTACTTAGATTTATTTATAAATAAGTGTTTATTCAATTCATTGTAGGGGGCATTCAGCCTCTTTGTTCATCTGCCTGAGGACAGGGACCATTAAAAGGATAGTTTCTTGGGGTTCCTGGGTGGTTCAGTCAGTTAAGCATCTGCCTTCAGCTCAGGTCATGATCTCGGGGTCCTGGGATCAAGCCCCACATCGGACTCCCTGCTCAGTGGGGAGCCTGCTTCTCCCTATCCCTCTCCCTTTGCCACTCCCCCTGCTTGTGCTCTCTCCCTCGCTTGCTCTCTCTTTCTCAAATGAGTAAATAAAATCTTAAAAAAAAAAGAGAATAGTTTCTTATATTCCCCCAGAGCCTTACACACAGTAAGCGGTTCATGCTGGTAGTGTGATGCTGGAGACATAGGACTGACCCTGAAGCTTGACCTGTGTTTGTCTCAGCTCTGCCACTTGTCAGTGTCACAAGCTTAAGTAAACTATTAACATCACTGACCTGCAGCTTCCTCAGCTCTAAGATAGTACTAACTTGGCAGGCTAGTTAAAAAGGATGAGAGGATCAAATCTCCAAGGATTTTGAGGCCCACAGTGAACAATTGCTGGGTAAACCAGTGGATGTGTGGGAAATGAAGAAAAACAGAGACAAAGGCTGGAGACTTGGATGTATCCTGAATGTGAAGCCCACTCCCTGGAGCCTCTCTTTGTAGCCTCTGCTTTTCAGCCGAAAGGGTTTTGGGTGAGCTTGGCCAAGAAATGGCTGCACGATGTAGGCAGGGGTGCTGGCAAGAGTGGGGGGGCATTGTGAGCCCGCATGGGCCGCCAGGTGGGGCCTCCGTTTAGAGGCAGCCCGCTCACCATGCAGGGTGCGGGCCTGGGCTGCCCGGTTGCTCACCAAGGGACAATCTGGTGGAGAGTGTCAGGAGGGTGACAAGAGTCTGCTTGGTTTCCAGGGAGTTTGTGTGCTCAGATTGATTTCTCTTTCCCCCCTGACCTGAGGGGCCTCTGTGTTCATCTTTCTACCCTCCCCACCATTTGTTGCCTGATCTCTTGGCTCTATTTTTTTTTAAAAGATTTTATTTATTTATTTGACAGAGAGAGACACAGCAAGAGAGGGAACATAAGTTGCGGAGAGGGAGAAGCAGGCTTCCTGCCAAGCAGGAAGCCCCATGTGGGACTCGATCCCAGGACCCTGGGACCATGACCTGAGCCGAAGGCAGACGCTTAACCGACTGAGCCACCCAGGCACACTTAGCTAATGTCCTTTTCTGTCTCAAGATCCAGTTCACTGTCCCACATTGCATTTAGTTATCATGGACCCGTAGCCTCCTCCCTTCTGTGATAGTTTCTCGGTCTTTTATTGCTTTTCACGGTCTTGAAGGTTTTGGAGAGCACCTCATTTTAATTTAGGGGAGCACAAGTTCTCTTGCATTTGGAAGGGAGGAATAACAATTAATTCATTCTTTTCCACCTTCTCAGAGTAGAAATCTCCTCTCGCATAAACCATTTTCCTGGTAGCGGCATCGACATTCTCAGAAGATTACTTAAAAGGCAGTTGGGGCAATGAATTTTCTTCCCTCTCTAGAAGTCTGGCTGGGCAGTAGCTAATTCTTTATCTCCATGCCCCTGACTTAGTATATGAACATAGAGTGCACGGAGGCGACAGGTTAATGATGCCCCTGCGTGATGTTATAGATGGTCGTGCCCACTCTCCCTACAGGCTGCCTAGCTGGGCTAGGATTTGCAAAGATGTGCATCTTTGCTGGGACCACAACCCCCTGGCATCTGGAGATACGTATTTCTCTCTGTCTCTGCCTCAGTGGGAATGCAGGGTCTAAATCAAGACGACAAGCAACAGCAGCCCAGACATCATAATCCAAGAGACCAAGAACCAACAAGACCAACCTTATATGGGTGTGGCACCTGGGGCTGTCGTGGAGGGCACCCCAGACCTCCCCACATCGGGATCCTGGGAAATGTGTTACGTGACTATCAAGGGCCCCTGAACGGGAAAGGATGGAAAGATACAGCAAAGAAGCACGGCATGAACCTGGTAGGGAGAAGGAGCAAGAACAGGGAGCAAGTCCTCTTCCCTTTCAGGTGTAATGCGTGCCCATGGCTGTCCCGTGGCTGGCTGAGGTCCCCCTTCTCTGCCTCCCCTACACATGTGAATGGCTGGCTCCTCAGGAGAAAGGCTCTACAAAGTCCAGAGTAGGAAGATTGTCCTGATTTTCCAGAAAGATCTCTGGAACTGCACGGGGTCCGGACTTGGTGTTTGGAATGGGTGGCGGTGCTTCTGGACAGTGGGTAAGGATTCACACTGAGGAAAAAGCTGGGACTGGTGCGGGCTCTGCTGCTCATCAGTGGTGAGAACCGAGGTCAGACACTATTCTTAGTTTCCTTGTTTGCAAAAAAAAAGAAAGGGGGAGTGCATTAGATAATCCCAAGTTTCCTTTGAAGTGTAGCAAACTGTGATTCTTATTTAGCTCTGTCCACCCCCAAGGTAGCTCGGCTCGCCCCTCACTAGAGGACTCCTTTTCTCTGAGTGCATGATGTCAGAACTTCGGGAAGCATCATGGTAGCGGACGGTGTGCTTTTGGTCATCCAGCATCTGCTTTCCATTCCTAACAGCACCCCGAAATCTTTTTTGGACAACCACCTCTTTCCCAGTGCCTTCTAGTGGCATCCTGTCCTTCCATAAGCAGGAGGTCATGTGACCAAACCAGGCCAATCAGATGATCCTTTTCAGGAATTCGAATCTTGAGCACAGGAAAAGGCTGTAAATGCCTGGTGTTGCCCGCTCTCCTGGTGGCGTCTTCATCTGGCCGTCCCTCGCCTTCCTGCTTGCAGGAGCTGCCTGTGCCCTTGCAGTGTCCGGGCTTGGGTCCCAGCCTTCCAGCTGACTCTGGGAGCCCCTGATCTCCTTTGGCGTTACTCCTTTTTGTGTAAGTTAGGCAAAATCAGTTTCTATTGTTTGCAACCATAGATCTGTAAATAGTAAAGAATGTTCCACTCCACTTCTGAAATGTGAACTTGTAGCAAGAATCTTTGCTTTGCATTTCAGAGATTTCCAGAGATCTGGAAAGTACTGTTCATGCCACCCAGTGATATTCAGGCTCTGGAATGAAACAGACATAAGCCAAATTGGATGTGACATCTAGTGGCTCCTTGGCTTGCTGGTGGCCTTGGAGAACTCTCTGAAACTCCTTAAACCCTGGTTTTCTTGCCTATTAAATGGGGAAATAATATACCAGCCACATAGAACGGTCGTAAAGATTAAAAAGATATTTATAGTAAGTGCTCAATAAACACTGAATCTGATTATTTTGTAGAGAGGGAGGGAGAGGGGGAGGGACAGAGGGAGAGTGAAGAGAGAAAATCTCAAGCAGACTCTCCCCAATGAGTGCAGAGCCCGACGTAGGGCTCAATCCCACAACCCTGAGATCCTGACTTGAGCCGAAATCAAGAGTTGGACATTTAACCAACTGAGGCCCCTGGTACCTCTGAATCTGGTGTTGATGCAGTCACGAAAACTTGGGCAGATTGTGGTACCATGTGGGATCTCATCACCTCTGCTGTACACGTGAGGAATCGAAGCATGGTACATCCAGGTACTTTACTTGCTCACGGTCTCCTGAAGCACTTGACGAGCTCTGATGTTTTCTGACAGAGAGAAAGCCAGGCAGACAGGCCCACATCACACGCACACTGCGGGATCCGTGTGCTTTCTCTGCCTCCCTCTTGTTGTCTCGCGGAAGGCCTGTCCTGTCACTGCCATCGGGGGCGGGGTGGGGGGCAGGGGCTCATCAGTAGGCAGGTCTCATAGCCCAAGCTCCTGGATTTGTTCTTGAAGTGAATTTCCATTGTGTTTATTGCAAACAGTCAGGCAGCTCCCTGTTTCCTGTTGGCTCGACTTCCTTCTCATTAAGTTACCAAACTTCAAGGATCGGGGAGGGCGAGCAGGAAGCGAGGTGAGACAGGGTTAAAGGAGGACTGTGTTTTCAGCAAGTAATGGATTTCCCTGGTGCTGTTCCCACTTAGGCTGGATGTAGTGACAGGATGTGAAGATGGGCTTCCTCGCTCTTCCCTGGTCACAGCTCTGAAGATAGAGATCAGCTCTCCTCTTGGGGAGCTGGCCCCGCGACCAGACATCTGCTGCCGAGGCCGGAGGGAGGACTGGCCAGGGCTCTGGTCACACGCCGGCAAGGCCAAGAGAGCTGGAGTGGAGCCGTGGGGCGTAGACCCTGGCTCGAACCAGTTGTCTAGTCAAGCAGCCGGAGCGCGGGGAGGGGCGTCCACACATCCGGAGCCTGCTGGGAGGGGGAGACACAGCCAGTGTCTCCTTCAGTACTTACTTCATTTAATCTGCAGGTCAACCCCCCAACCTTATTTTATTTTCTTACTCTACAGACAGGAAACCAAAGCTTGGGGAGATTACATGTATCTGCAAAGGACATCTAGCAGAATCAGGATTCAAGTTCAGATCTGCTGGACTCCAGGGCCATTCCAGAAATCTGCCTTTCCTTTGGGCCCTGCGATAGGATGCACTGGGTCCTTTCTGCTAAGATTTCCATCTTCCACCATCCCTTGAATGAAATACCAGAATGCAGATAATGAAACCCACAGAGAGAGGGTAATGTCCCAGTGTTGGATGTGGTTGTTGAAGAGGAGGTGACAGCTGATGTGAGGGGGTGTCTGTCTCAAGCATGGGAAGCCTGGACTGAAAGCTTGGTGCCTGGGCTGGAGAAGCCGAAACAGGTTGGAGGTCCTTAGAAGTCACCTGGGGCAGTGGTTCTCAAATGGTGGTGATTTTGGTAATGTCTGGAAATGTTTTAGCTTGTTGTGCTGGGGGCAGAGGGGTACGACCAGCCTTCAGTGGGTAGAGGTTCACGGATGCTGCTAAACGTCCCACAAGGCACAGGACAGCCCTCCATGTCACAGAATCCTCTGACCTAAAATGTCAATGGTGCCCAGACTGGGAGAGCCTGGTGTTGGTATTTACAGGTGTGTAAACAGCTTCCAAGAGGTGCGGTGCCCTCCCCCAGGCACTCACCCAGGTGAGTGATGTTCGCACGGTGCCGAGCAGCCTCAGGCAAGGAATGTAGGAAGGGGCCTCAGATGGGAGCGAGGGATTCAGGGGGACTCAGCTCAGATCACCAGGCTGGGTAGCACCTGCACAAGCGTCTTCTTGGGGAAGAGGTGCTTCTGGTCTGCTGATTTGTCCACTGGGCCCAGGGCCCATGGGAGGGAAGGGTGCTGTGGGGAGTCCTGGGAGCCAGTGTGAGCAGGGGCTTCTGAGAGAGGCTGACTGGAGGTTCCAGTCAGGTCGTTCTCACCCAGCCCTAGATGCTACTTCCTTTGCTGGCCTGCACTGACCCTCATGGCCGTCTGGTGGGAAAATGGGCGCCACCGCAGTCCCCAACCCCTATTGATAGTTAGAAAGTGCTTTTGGGGGCACCTGGCGGGCTCAGTGGGTTAAGCATCTGACTTTGGCTTGGGTCCTGATCCCAGGGTCCTGGAATCGAGCCCCACATTGGGCTGCCTGCTCAGCGGGGAGCCTGCTTCTCCCTCTGCCTCTGCTCTCTCTTTCTCTCTCAAATAAATAAAATCTTTTTAAAAAAGGGGGGCTTTTTAACATCCGGTCTCCTCCTTGACCAGTGCAGTAGGCAGAACCCGCATGATCCTTCCCTTTTCTGAGACGATGGGAGTGGGGCTCGGGGGTTAACCGGCCGAACCAATGCCGGGGCTCTTCCCACTAGTCAGCCGCTTCCATCGGAAAAGGGCACCTTCGTGGGAGAGCTGTGCTGGCACTCTGGGCTCCGCTCAGTCCTGCTTCTCTACGTCCTGGGCGGCCTCTGTTTCCCGACGGTGTGAATAGCTCAGCTTTTACACTCCAATGAACGAGTACGTTCTGGATTTAATTTCTTCATTTTAATAAAGGAACCTCCCAGTTGAGACATTGGCGTTTGGGAGGCCTGGTGCTGCCCAGCGGGGACACGGCATTGACCGAGCCATAGTTCTGTCCCTTACACGCTCAGAGCACAGGCGAGACAGAGACAGAGACGCAGGGGCTGGGGAGTCAGCCGAGGGAGCCACGGGAGTGGAGCCCAGCACCCAACTCAGGCAGTAGCCAAAAACCACTGACCTCAGATTATTGCTTTATAATCGGCACCGTGTAAGGCCTTCCTCAGACAGAGAGCATTTCTTCTCACTTCTGTCTCTCCAGCTGGGCACACTGTCGTAGCCTAATGAATGCTTCTTCCTTGCTGTTCCCTCCCGGGGGGACAATGTAGAGCTTGGCTTCCCGAGTCTCAGTCCCATAACGTATTTGTTGTGTGGCTTTGGGAAAATAAATTAATCTCTCTGAGCTTCAGGTTCCTCGCTTAGAGAATGGGGATCAAAGCGATGGCTACCTCGCAGGCCTCCTATGGAGGTTATCCGTGTAAAGCATTCAGCTCTGTCATGGTGTGTGGCACGTGGGAAGACGTCCATAAATGCAGCCGCCCTATTATCGATGATATAATTGGCATGGTGATGTGTCTGCCTGCCCAGCACACGGACCAGCGCTTCTTAGATCCCAGTAACCGTTGGCTGATTTGAATGGTTCTGGCACGAATGTTGTAAGAGTATGGATTTCACTGGTTAACCGACCTACAGTGCTTTATAGTTGGAAGTGAGGTGAGTTGTCGACATGCTAAGAAGTATCTTTAATGCCCTCCCCTCCCCAACAAACATTAAAAAATTGTTGCTGAGCCATGCTAGAGATGGGTCTGGAAGAACCCATCTGCCACGGCTGGAAGAACATGGGGCCAGTGAGTCTTAGATCCGTGAACGGAGCTTGGTGCTTACTGGCTGGCCTTCTCCCTGTCTGAACCTCTGAAGCCCATCTCTCATTCAGTAAGGGATCCACAGTGCTGAGCTCCAGAGCGCCTGCCTTCCATCCCAAGGGTGCCTGCAGCCAGCTCAGGGAGAGTACAGAGCCCTGCATCCTCAAGGCCTGCACTGCTAACATTCTCTGCCCTTTCCTGGGTCTGCCACGTTCCCTTTGCTAAGCACCAGAAGACAGTTTGCCTGTTGGCTTATAGCCATCTCCACTGGTAGCCAAACAATGGACAGGACTGCTGATCCTGGCTAAGTCCGTGCTGGGAGCCCTGCGACAGAGGTGGGGAACGTCTCCTGCTCCCCTGAGCTGTGAGTGTCCAGGGCAGAAGCCTAGAGGCCCAGTCACACCACCTTGACGCACCCGGGGATGGGCTTGCTCTCTGGAGTCAGCTCAGAATTCCCATGTTGTCCCCAGCAATTGTTCTCTGCACACATATACGAAGAGATTTTTTTTCTCCCTCTCTGTTGGTACACGATCAAAATGTTAGCATCTGGAAGCCCCCCCTCCCTCTGCATTTCCAACCACCTGCTTGAGTGTTGTTAGGCAGTCAGCCGTGGAGAAGGAGGCACTGAAGCTGAGGCAGCCATTGACTTTGAAGCCGGGGACTCGGAGACTCACTGTCAGCTCCACGCCTCTGCTTGGGGGCCCTGCCAGTGTTGTAACAACATCTGCAGAGCGTGTCTAACCACATGTTGGAATGATCCTCTCCAGAACCTGCATTGCCTTTTGTTAGAATTTCCCCTGTGCCCGTAGCATGCGTCTACTACTGACGAGTCCGTTGAGCCCCTGATTTCTTTCTGCACCACATCAGCCAGTCTCCGCAGACGTGTACCTTGGCAGGTAGAGCTGGGTAGGGACTTTTGATCAGTCCAAAAAAAGACTTCAACCCTTAAAGAAATTCTGGGCCCACTTCCAGGGGCCTCTTTTGTCTGCCTTTACCAGAGGGAAATTTCTGGACCTCATTCTATGCATGCCCGGCTCTTGGATAGGTTACCCGCACCCACCCCCACATTGTAAGGTTGACCTCAAAGGGGTTTCACAACTTCCTTCTGACTTTTGGGAGATATTTCTAAGGGCACTTTCCAAAATTGTAGGAAAAAAGGGAAGGAAGGTGGGGTGTGGACAGTGAGGACGAAAGTGGGACAGATGATGCTCTTGAAGGTAGAATCCCACCTACTGATCACCCAGTGATCTGAAGCTAAGCCTGGGGCCCCTCGGATCAGTTGATTGAACCAAGGCTTCTGTGCAGATGAAGTGACATTAATGTCAGTGGTAAGAAGAAATCCCTCTAGAGGGCAATGAAGCAGGAGGGATGTCTCTATAGGGAGAGTTAGAAATTCATTCTTCATTTTGAATCATTTTTAGAACCCCTGAAGGGTGAAATGAAGATATCACCCCTGTAGACTAGTGTTCTGTGGAATGCGGTGACCTTCCATGTCCATCTTGAGGCACCACCTGGGGAAGAATCTGGCTGCTTCAGCTGTACAATGTGTTTTGGGTTCCCCAATATGTCACCATAAAGAAGAGACCCAAAGAACATGACATTTTTAAAAAAAATTTTTATTGTTATGTTAATCACCATACATTATATCATTAGTTTTAGATGTATTGTTCCATGATTCATTGTTTGCGTATAACACCCAGTGCTCCATGCAGAACGTGCCCTCTTTAATACCCATCACCAGGCTAACCCATCCCCCCCTCCTCCCTCCCCTCTAGAACCCTCAGTTTGTTTTTCAGAGTCCATCATCTCTCATGGTTCGTCTACCCCTCCGATTTCCCCCCCTTCATTCTTCCCCTCCTGCTATCTTCTTCTTCTTTTTTTTTTCCTTAACATATATTGCATTATTTGTTTCAGAGGTACAGATCTGAGATTCAACAGTCTTGCACAATTCACAGCGCTTATCAGAGCATATACCCTCCCCAGTGTCTATCACCCAGTCACCCCATCCCTCCACCCCACCCCCCACTCCAGCAACCCTCAGTTTGTTTCCTGAGATTAAGAATTCCTCCTATCAGTGAGGTCATATGATACATGTCTTTCTCTGTTTGACTTATTTCGCTCAGCATAATACCCTCCAGTTCCATCCACATCGTTGCAAATGGCAAGATCTCATTCCTTTTGATGGCTGCATAATATTCCATTATATATATACCACCTCTTCTTTATCCATTCATCTGTCGATGGACATCTTGGCTCTTTCCATAGTTTGGCTATTGTGGACATTGCTGCTACAAACATCGGGGTGCACGTACCCCTTCGGATCCCTACCTTTGTATCCTTGGGGTAAATACCCAGTAGTGCAATTGCTGGATCATATGGTAGCTCTATTTTCAACTTTTTGAGGAACCTCCATACAGTTTTCCAGAGTGGCTGCACCAGCTTGCATTCCCCACCAACGGTGTAGGAGGGTTCCCCTTTCTCTGCATCCCCGCCAATATCTGTCATTTCCTGACTTGTTAATTTTAGCCATTCTGACTGGTGTGAGGTGGTATCTCATTGAGGTTTTGATTTGGATTTCCCTGATGCCGAGCGATGTTGAACACTTTTTCATGTGTCTGTTGGCCATTTGGATGTCTTCTTTGGAAAAATGTCTGTTCATGTCTTCTGCCCATTTCTTGATTGGATTCTTAGAACATGACATTTTTTTGAGCAGAGTTCATAAGTTCTCAAATACACAAAATAAATATGAGGAGGGTCTTGGGAGATATAGAAAGCTCCAGAGACCTGACTGGAGCCTTGAATCTGCTAAGAAATGAATGAGGAATAATTCCTCTTGCTTGTGGGGGAGTGGCAGGAGGCAAGAGGATTTTCAAGAATGGGGATTTTTTTTTTTTTTAAGTAGGCTCCACCTCTAGTGTGGAGCCCAGTGTGGGACTTGAGCTCATGACCCTGAGATCAAGACCTGAGCTGAGATCAAGAGTTGGACTCTTAACTGACTGAGCCTCCCAGGCACCCCAAGAATGGGGATTTTTGATATGAAATTGCAAGCTGTCTTTCTGTGAAATAAATCCTTACGCTTTGCAACCAAACCCTCAGCAAATTCTTTTTGACATGTGGGTTGGGGTATGGTTTTGGGCAAAGTCAGGAAAAAGGAACCCTGCTGCACTTTAGGATTGGTGAGAGTAGAGGAAAGAGGAGGCGGGGTAGGGAATTCATAAATAAGAGAGAAGGTAGTGGGAGCGGGGATGGAGAGCCAGCAGAGGTCATGACAATGTGTCTTTGGGGATTTACGGAAGTCTTGAGGGAGGCATTGGATCTCCTGCAGGATGTGGGTGTGGACACTGGTGCCAATTTTATTTAAATCCTAAAACTTAGAAACACCTCCTGTAATATTTGAATATGTGTGGATGCACATAGAAAAGGTCGGGAAGAAAATGTTCAGGGAGACCACTGTTGAGTTGCATCTGGGGGGTGTGACTTTATGTGAGTGCCCGGGAAGGTGAGGGAAACTTCACTGTTTCCACCACATATATTTCAGTATTATTTCATTTAAAGATGACAGATAAATTAAAAATGTACCATTTTATAATTTAAAAATAAAAAAAAGGCACAAATCATCCATAATCTCACTGCGCAGATGTGATAACTTAGCATTTGATGTGGATTCTTCCTGATGTGTTTCTATCCATATGTAAACACATGTTACCTGCGTATGTAAATAATGAGGTCATCCCAGCCTTGTTGTGTAGCCCACTTTTGAAACCTAATAATATATCTTAAGCATCTTTCCGTGTCCTCAGAATACAGTTACACATCATAATCTTTTAATAGATGCGTGATATTCCCTCATGTATGTGTCCCATGCCTGATGAAACCAACATTAAGGACATTAAAGTTGTTTCCATTTTTCCCTACTATATACGGTGAATATCTTCATGGATGCATCTTTTTGCATTTTTTAGTTATGTCGCAGAAAACATTCTGAGAGGTAGAATTACTGGATCAAAGAGCAGTCATGTTAAAAATTTTGATACATAGGGCACCTGGGTGGCTCAGTCATTAAGCGTCTGCCTTCGGCTCAGGTCATGATCCCGGGGTCCCGGGATCGAGTCCCACATCGGGCTCCCTGCTCGGCGGGAAGCCTGCTTCTCCCTCTCCCACTCCCCCTGCTTGTGTTCCTGCTCTCGCTATCTCTCTCTCTGTCAAATAAAATCTTTAAAAAAAAAATTTTGATACATATCATCCAATAATCGCCCCAAAATGTACCAGTTTCCACCTCTACCAGCTATCAGCTCTTACATATTTTTTGAGCTTGAACTCAGAAATAATATTCCAGACAAATAAACATTACTTTTGCCCCGAGGGGGTTTACATTCTATTAGGTGGTTTGTTAGCACATGCTAAGATTCCCTGTGTATTTGACAAGTATTTACACCATCCTTACCATGAGCCGGATAGTTTTCTGAGGACCTTAAAATATTAAGTCATTTAATCCTCATGACAACCCTGTAAGTCAGTAGTAGTATTTCCCATTTTACAAATGAAAAAGCTGAAGCAAAGACGTTAAGTAGCTTGCTTAAGGTCTCACTGGTGATAAGTGGCAGACCCAAGAGTCGAACCTACAAAACATCCTGGTTCCAGAATCTGTTTCTTTCTTTTTTTTTTTTTTAAGATTTTATTTATTTATTCATGAGAGATAGAGAGAGAGAGAGAGAGGCAGAGGCAGAGGGAGAAGCAGCCTCCCCGCGGAGCAGGGAGCCCGATGCGGGACTCGATCCCAGGACCCTGGGATCATGACCTGAGCTGAAGGCAGACGCTTAACCGACTGAGCCACCCAGGCGTCCCCAGAATCTGTTTCTTAATCCTGTGCGCAATAGGTAATAAACCTCTCAGCACTGAGATGATAAACCAGTGGCTTGGAAACCCTCCATTCAGTCATGGAGGCTAACAGGGAGATGGTCTTCCAGCTTGCCAAGACCCTCCCTTTAGGGCCAGGGCGGAAAGGGGCCTCAAGGGGCTCAGCTGCTCCATGTCTGGGCAGTTGAAGATGGAATGGAGGAGTGAGGATCATGGAGTTTTCCCTGGAATTTTCTATTACGGGTAGCATTGGAGGAAACCCAGGGATGGGTAAACTACCTAGGGCCCTATGGCCTCCCCAGGAAGATGGAACTCTTTTTGGAGGTTTGAGTGGTGCATTGATTCTGAAGAAGCAGGAAAGCTAGAGTATGAAGAGGAGACAGACAGACAGACAGGCAGACAAGCAGAGAGACAGGATGAGATAGGAACTCCAGCTTGGATGAAGGTGGGAAGGCTAGAGAGCAGGGTGTGAGGGCCAGTTGTCCTGGGAAGGAATGATCAACCATATGGCTAGAAAGCAAGCTGCAGATGGGTTAGGTGGGAGATAAGGAAGGGTAGTTGGTTTCAAATCTTGGAAAGCTCTGAGCCCAGGCAAGGGCTTGGACTGAGGACAACAACAGAAAGCCCTTCCATCTTAGAGCAGAGAAGTGGTGTGACCCGAGCTGTTTTAGGAATATCTTGCAGAAAGCATGGAAAGATTTATGAGAGACTGTGATGAGAGATTACTGAGCTAGAGGCATCTGGGGTTCGATTTCGTTGGGCAGAGGCAATGTGAGCATAAAGATGGGCATGATGCAAAGGCCACACGAAGCTGAAACTGAGAAGTTTGCATGACTGACTTTTGTGAAGCTGGAGGGCGAGTGATGGAGGAGAAAACATGATTTTGTGATTTTTAGCATGAGCATGTAGGAAGCTGCTCCTGCCCTTAGCTGAGATGGGAAACCCAGGATGAGGGTAGATTGAGGGTGGGGGTGGGAGAACAGAGACTCCTGTTTTGGATTTGTTGGTTCAGAACTCTGTGAACTGTCCCAGTGGGAGGGCCAAGTAGTGGAAGGCCATGCACATTTGGAGCTCGGGACAGAAGGTAGGTCTGAAGGAGAGTCCTGGAGTCATCAGCCCAGGGGACGGCTGTGAAGCAGTGAGTGGGGATGAGGTCCTACAGGGACAAGAGGCAGAGCAGGAGGAGCAGAGAATAAAGGGCTGGTCTTTGAGAAGCACTTCCATTTAGGAGAGTGGTTCTCAACCATGGCCCCATGTTGGAATCACCTGGAGACTAGAAAACTCCTGGTGCCTGGGTCCAAGATATTCTGATTTCATTGACCTGGAAGGCAGCCAGGGCATCAGACATTGGAATGCTCCCCAGATAATTGTACTGTGTAGCCAAGGTAGAGAGCCATTGGTTGAAGGAGATGACAGGAGAGGAATAAGATAGAGAGCCATCTCTGTAGAGCAGGTGAGCGTTTAGAAGTGTTTTCATTTGTTCTATAACGTTTGCCAAGTACCTAATAATAATAATAGCTACCATATATTGAAGGCTTGGCTCTGTCAGGCCCCGTGCTGAGTGCTTTACACACATTATCTCATTGTGATGCTCACACAATACCATGAGATAGATATCTTTACTCTCTCTAATAGGTAAAGAAAGTAAGAATCAGAGAAATGCAGGAACTGCCAGAAGTCACTCATCTGAGTGGAGGAAGCAGGAATTAAACTTACTATATTGAATGTCTTCAAAACCCTTGGAGTTAATCACTGCGCTACGCTGCTCGCTGCCCCCTAGACCCTGTGCTCAGGGCTCTCAAGGGCCTTGTAATCGGATGGGTATTGGAAGAGTTACCCACCATCAGGTAAGCGCTGTCATGGAAGAATGTACCAAGCGCCATGGGTACCAGGTCACATCAGCCTGGAGGACTTAAGGAAAGCTTTGCCTAAGTGCTAATGCCCAGGGCAACATTTCCTGTTTATTCCTGCACCCAGAAAGAGGCTCCATGTCTTGATAGGAGGGTGGCGTGTGTGTGCAAGGAGGAGAGAATTGATGGCGGCCAATGCTGATGTTACACAACTGTAATGTTGATCAACACACAGACACTCTTGAGAGAGACTTGGGGACTGTGTTAACTTTCAGACCCTTTGGCTTTGTGAAGATGACCAAGCCTTTCTGGTGGATGGCAGCCCAGTTGTTCTCTGTCTACTTTTAAGTTACCTTGGATCAAGAGCCACAACCCCTGGAAGGAGATTCTAGCCTCAGTACCACGGAAGAATTCTGCATGGGCCGAGTGGCCCGCCGAGTCAACCGTCCTCTGGAGAACAACTCTGAGGTGAAGTTTGGCACCTGTCTTGGGAAGGTGTCTTCTAAGCCAATGTGAATTTACTGTCTCTGGAAGGAGAAAGGGCACATTGAGGCTTTCAGAAATGGGAAGTTAAAAGTGGGCATTAGTCAAAGTTGTCATCCTCTTATATTTCAAAATGAAGATGGTGCTGATGATATTGTCGACCGCATGAGTCAGAACATAATAAACTTTAAAACTGCCAGACCAAAGGTAGACGCTCATGTCTGGGATTGATGACAGAAATCACAAGGTGCTTCATTAACTTCTCCACTGCCCACTTATGTGTGCATGAAGCTCAAGGGGCGAGAGGAGGGAAGCTGAATCCTTTGGCGGACATGATCAACAAGACTGTAGTTTCAGAGGGAACCAGGTTCTCTCGGTACCTCTTAAGATCTGGTCCTTGGCCTCTGGTCTTGACTGAGAATGACACCTCTGTATTAATCACCCTGACCCCTCTCTCTGCTCTGTCCTTGAGGCTTCTTGAGGGAATTAGCTGGTAAACAGGTTTAATTGAAGTTCCTGAAAAGTCAGGGAGTTGAGAACTCTTTATTTGAACGCAATCACTCTATCAATTTAAGACACAATTAGCGAATAAATATACAGTCTCATATAAGTGGCCTTTCCCAATTTGTGGAGCTGTTTTTATTAAACTTAGTGAAATCATTTGAGGCTAAGATATAAGACATTCAACACTAGGATGATTGAAAAATGGCAAAAATGTCACTATTAAAATTACACACACACAATGATGAAAATATAAATGAGGATAAAACTTCAAGGGATTATGAGGCACCTGGGTGGCTCAGATGGTTAAGCGTCTGCCTTCGGCTCAGGTCATGGTCCCAGGGTCCTGGGATCGAGTCCCACATCGGGCTCCCTGCTCCTTGGGAGCCTGCTTCTCCCTCTGCTTCTCTCCCTCTCTCTGTCTCTCATGAATAAATGAATAAAATCTTTAAAAAAAAAAAAAAACTTCAAGGGATTAATGTAAACTCTAATGACCTTTCACCAAGTGATTCATGATTTTAAAAATCTCTCTAAGCATTTTTCTCAACAGTCAATCACTGAATGTCCTCTAGAGGTCACGCACTGTGGTAGGTGCTAGAGATCCTGAGGTGATCAGGATAGAAAGCCCCTGCCTTCAGGAGGCTTCTGGTCCCATGGAGGAAAACAGGCCATGCACGTGGCTCTGTGAAGTCTACAAGGTGCTCTGATTGTTGAGAGGAGAGGTGTCTCTGAGAAGAGACTTTTCAAGAACCATGTCAGGTTGTTACGGAACCTGGACTGGATCGCCCGATGGAAGAACCAAGCGGCACCTGGAGATCTTGGAGGATGGGAGTTTATTGAACGCCGGCGGGCTGAGAGGAGAGTGGTCTCCAAAGGTCTGAGCCCCGAGCACAAACAAAGGGGGCAATTTATACACTTCTACTTCCGCATACTTGGCACTTTTGGCACCTGCGTGAAGCGGGGCAGGGAGAAGGACCTGGAAGAGCCCTGGGGCAAGGACTGGGACTCTCTCGCTGGCTAGGTTGGCCATCTTAGGACACAGATTTTCCTTATCAAGGTGAATGGTGGGAATATGGAGTGTGTTGAGGATTTATGGGGGGCGAGAGCCAGTAAACAACTCTTTTAAGAGGTATGAGGGAGAAGACCAGAGGAGAGAAATAAAGGAGTCTTTGGAGGGGCATATTAAGAGGAGGGAGGAGGGTGTTTTGAAGATTCAGCACATTTGAGTGTAAATACGAAGGCGATAGGAGAAGGAGGCAGAGAGAGAGAGAGAGAGAGAGAGAGCACACCAGTGAGTGAGAGAGATTAACTGTAGGTCCCAAGAGAGTGAGAATAGTTGACAGGTCGGAGAGGATGGCATCCAGTGCACAGGTGGAGAGATTTGTTAATTGGGACTTTGTGGTTACAATCCACCCTTGTTCCCTCAATCTCTTTCCTGCTCCATCAGCTGTAAGGGGTTGGGGGTCTTCTTGCCATTGCTACTTCTATGGTACCTTACAATCCCTTTTGTCATTTCCAGTTACCTTGTTAACAGTTCTTCTTCTTTTTTTAAATTTTATTTATTTATTTGATAGAGAGAGACACAGTGAGAGAAGGAACACAAGAAGGGGGAATGGGAGAAGGAGAAGCAGGCTTCCTGCGGAGCAGGGAGCCCGACGTGGTACTCGATCCCAGGATCCTGGGATCATGACCTGAGCCGAAGGCAGACGCTTAATGACTGAGCCACCCAGGCACCCCAACAGTTCTTTATAGTAAATTCTCTTTTGTACAAACAACCTGTGTGGTTTATGTCTCCTGACTGGACTGTGCCTGATACACTAGCAGTCTCCTCCGGGGGAGCTTCAGGGTTGGTTCTGGCTGGAACTGGGGATTCAGGGGCTGGGGCAGACTGCCCTTCAAACCTTCCACTCCAGTATCATCTTGCCCCTTGCCGTGGACATTCCTGGTCCAGGGTGCCAACCAAGACGCTCAGCTTCTGTGAAACTCTCCTTTCCCCTCCACTGGGCACAAGAGATTTTCTGGGTCTCCTCCACATCACGTGCAATTGACAAGGAACCAGGGGACATTTTTTTCACCATTTCTTGTATGGAACACATGCACTTGTGCTGCCATCTCTTTGCTGTCCTATCCCTGTCTTGTGCTGGGTCTGGCATCGGTGAAACTCTGTTTCTAATGTCAGTCAAGAAAGAGCACCTTAGGGGCACCTGGTGGTTCAGTTGGTTAAGCATCTGCCTTTGGCTCAGGTCATGATCCCAGGGTCCTGAGCGGGGAGTCTTCTGCTCCCTCTCCCTCTGCTGCTCTCTTGTGCTCTCTCTCTCTCTCTCATAAATAAGTAAAAATCTTTTTTTTTTTTTAAAGATTTTATTTATTTATTTGAGAGAGAGAGAATGAGAGACAGAGAGCACGAGAGGGAAGAGGGCAGAGGGAGAAGCAGACCCCCTGCCAAGCAGGGAGCCCGATGCGGGACTCGATCCCGGGACTCCAGGATCATGACCTGAGCTGAAGGCAGTCGCTTAACCAACTGAGCCACCCAGGCGCCCCAATAAATAAAAATCTTAAAAAAAAAAAAAAAGAAAGAGCACCTTAGTCCACCCATTTACAGATACACTCAACCTCCTGGGCATTCTCTCATATTTTTCTTCCCTTTTCCCTACTTCCCTCTCATTAACTGGAGGATCTCAGCCACTGTACTCTCTCTAACTTGTTTCATCTTCTGTCAACCCTTGTCTCTTATTTCTAGGCCTCTCTATCTTGCCTTTGGGCAGAGGGAAGAAAAATCAATTCTCCCAATTCACACATGCTCTCCACTGATTTGTCTCACGTGCTTCCCTGTCTACTGTGTCTAGCACTTTGGGACCTTCCCCCACCCCACCCCAGCTTTTAAAAAAGATTCTTTGTAGGGGTTTTCTAGAAACATGACATGTGATGTCTTAGTTTACCAGTTGGCCACAGATGAATATGCCAGGTAGCACTCTGCTTTTATTATACGATGCTTACAGTGGGGGTGAGTAGGACAGGAAGTAGAAAGGACAGCGTAAGCGCCAATAGACAGCAGATCCGTCAGATGGCCTGGCCTTTGGGTTCTGCCAGCCTGTTTCTGTGGATTTCTCCTCAGTGTGGCAGAGCCCCCAGTGAGACTGCAGAGTTAGGTCCCCTAAGCGCCCTACCCAAAACTCAGCCCTTCCATTCCATCCAACAAAGTCCTCAGCTCAGCCTCTTTTCCACACCACTTTTGCCCCAAATGCTAATTGCATTTAACTAATCCACAAAAGAAACATCCACACAGAATTCCATTTTAATTAGCATACCACGCTCTTTGTGCAAATTTACTCTCAGAGGAGACCCATTGTAACCGTGTGGAGATAGTAATGACAGGGCCCCTTGATGTTTTCCCGATAGCTTTTAGCTGCAAAAGCATTTGGGCAGCACGCTGTGAGCATCCTACCCAACTGTATTATTGGGGAACACCTCGTTGGTTAGAAGTTGGTCCTCCTGCAACTTCCTGAGTTTCTTGACACTTACTCTTGAATCCCAGATGGGCCTCTTCTTAGGAGGACGCCGTGAAAGGTAGCAGTGTGTAGGATGAAAAGAAGAATTAGGCTATAGACCATTTTCTTTTCTCTGGGCCATGAAATTTCAATGGTGAAAAGAGACTTTAAAAATTATTTTGTCCAGTGAGTTCATTTTATAGTTGGGAAAACTATGGTCCATGTTCTTTTAGCTTGAACTGGGACTAGAATCTCCACTGAGGGCCTCCCCAGTGGTTCTTAATGCTGGATACACGTTAGAATCCCCTGGGAATGTGAAAAAAAAAAGTACCAGTGTCCCACTAAATCAGGTTTTGGTGGGGACCCAGCATTACTGTTTTTCTTTCTTTCTTTTTTTTTTAGAGGGGATGCAGAGGGAGAGGGAGAGAGAGAATCTTAAGCAGACTCCATGCCTAGCTCGGAGCCTGATGTAGGGCTCAATCTCACGACTCTGAGATCATGACCTGAGCCAAAACCAAGAGTTGGAAGCTTAATCAGCTGAGCCACCCAGGCACCCCCACCCCAGCATTGCTGTTTTTCAAAGCTCCATATTATGGGCTGAATTGTGTCTCCTCAAAATTGAATAAACGGATTGGATTGACTTGTCCATGGATCATCAGACCTGAGAGGGACATGGGATCAGAGATTGGCAAACAGTGAAAACTCAAAACAAGTAGCTGACCAATCGCCTGAACAAATGAAGGAACTTACAGATCAGTTGGTTCAATCCATTCATTTTATAGATGAGGAAACTAAGATATATCACATTCTTCAGAGGAGTAGCTGTGGCTCATCTTTCCATCTGAGTGAATAAAGGGATGCCATTAACACCCAAACTGAATATAAAATGCAAATACTACGGGGCGTAACAGCTATTAACACACGAGGCCCTTTCCCTGGCGAGCTGCTTGAATGCACACACTTGAGGGAGGATGCCCCTAGCAGCCAGCTTTGGAGAGTGGAAAGATGACTGAACCCAGGGACAGAAGATGTGGTTTCTGCTCATTGCTCTGTGACCTTGGGTTCTCTTTCACTTTTATCTCGCCTTTTCCTTAAAACAAACAAACAACAAAAGACAACAAAGGGACGCCTGAGTGGCTCAGTTGGTTAAGCATCTCCCTTCTGCTCATGATCCCAGTGTCCTGGGATCGAGTCCCACATCAGGCTCCTTGCTCAGTGGGGAGCCTGTTTCTCCCTCTGCTTCTGCTGCTTCCCCTGCTTGTGCTCTCTCTGTCTCTGACAAATAAATAAATAAAATCTTAAAAACAAACAAACCACCCCCCCAAAGGCCAACCACAACAAAACAACAGAAAAGTGGAGAAGATAATTTAACAAATACCCATAGTCTGATAGCCCAGAGTTAAAAATGACGTTATCCTATTTGCTTGGCATCGAATGTAGGAAACACTGCAGAGAAAGGTGAGCTTTCCTTCACCACCATGCACAGACCCACTCCTTCTCTCCTGACAGGCAATTACTGAATTTTTTTTAAAAAATTGAATTTGATATTCTTCCAGTCCTTTTTTTCCTTCTCCTGTTTTTGAGCGCAACTTTGTATTTTGTCCTTTTGCTTTTTCATGTTAACGGTGCTTTATGGAGGTATAATTTATATGCAGTAAAAGACAAAAACTTAAGCGTGGCTTAAGAAGCAACCCTGAGATCAAGAGAGAACACTTCTCTTACCCTCGAAAAGTCTCCTTTCAGGCAGTACCATTTCCTCCAAGAGTTAACCTGATTCTTATCCCTGTGAGTGTTGTTTGTGCTTGAACTTGATCTAGACGCACTCTTACATGTTTTCTTGTATCTGGCTTCTGTTGTTCAACGTAGTGGTTTTGAGATTCACCCATATGGATACTTGTTTCAGTAATTTACTATTTTGTGTTACTGAATGCTATTCCATTGTATGAATGTAGGACAGTTAATTTGTTTATCCCATAACTATGTATTTTTATATATTTAAGATATTTTATCTAACATTTCTGTTTTTATAGCAGAAGGGGGATGTCTGTGTGTGTGTTCTTGCCTCTGACTTTCTTAACATTTACAAGCATTAGTTTCTTTGTCAAATGATTGTGCTGAACGAATGTGCCCCATGAAAGGACCGTTCCCAGAACTGGCTCTGAAACAACCTGGAGCAATGATTTTCAACCTCCGGAGTCACCTGGGGAGCTTAAAGAATACCAGTGCTGGACCTCTTGAAGATTCAGAGTTAGTAGGTCTGGGAGGCGCTCTGGCATTTTCTCATGTGGTTAAAAACGACTGCCTGTTATTCTCCAATGATCTTAAGAGCTAGCCTGAAATTTAATTTAATTTAATTTTATTTTATTTAAAGATTTTACTTATTCATTTGACAGAGAGAGAGAGAACGAGCAAGGGCAGAAGCAGAGGGAGAGGCAGGCTTCCCTCTGAGCAGGGAGCCCGATGCGGGGCTTGATCCCAGGACTCTGGGATCATGACCTGAGCTGAAGGCAGACGCTTAACCAACTGAGCCACCCAGGCGCCCCTAGCCTGAATTTTTAAAATAAGCCCTCAAGTCAAGATTCTCCCTTACTTTACTATGAAAAGCCCCAGTAATATGAAGCCTACAATAAGCAAAAATATAACAAAGTGACCGATACGGAAAATCAGTAGGAGGAGAAAGGGTGGGGGTTTTGAAATCAAACCAAACCCTTTATGGTGTGTTGGGAAAGTCCCTGGCCTGGAGTCAGGAGATCTGTGTTCTAGCTCCAGCTGTGTAGACTGCTGGCAAGTTGCTTAAATTCTCTGGGTGTTGGGGTTCCCCCACTGTACCTAGAAGACGCAGGGGCTGGACAGTTCCTGAGAATCTCTCCAGCTCTGGTCCTCAGTGCTTCTCAGGTTCAAGAGGAGGCTGGAGTGAAAGGAGCTGGCGCTCCACTCTTCTCTCACTGTGTGTGTCACCCCGGCAGGGCGTGTCTCCTTCCTGCTGGATTAATTTTATTTGTGAAAGGTCTATGAAGCATGGCAAAGCCTTTGATTCACCTGAATTCGTTGCAAGGAAAAGTATGTAGTTTGCAGCTGTAGGAAATATAAGGACACTGCTAAGCCAGGGAGAGAGGGATTTGCACTCTACTGCAACGTTGGTTCACGTCTCCATCTGTGCAAGGGATTAGCTAATGATTTGCTCCCAGGAGTCAGAATTTGCCCATCCCCTATGCAATAGTGCTGACTCAGCAGAGAAATGTGCGCCACATCCTAGAATTTTAGTCTGCAGAAACCACCACAGTGGGTGGCACGTAGTAGGTGCTCAGTAAATAGTTGATGAATAAAAGATCCATTTGGAGTTTCTTTGAGGATTCTCCTCTCTCAGCCTGGGTAGAGAAAGTAGTTCTTTCCTCTGTTGTCACCAATGCAGTTTATATTTGAGTAATAGCTTTCACTGTTTACTGTTGCTTTTCACTCACAGAGGAGGGTTTGAAGGAATAGGTATGGGGATGGGTCTGGGTGGGTGCATAGATTCGGGGGGGCAGGGTTCATCCAGATTACATCAGTCTGAGAAAGGGAGCGGCTATCATGAGAATCTCTTGAAAAACAGCTTCGTCCCCAAAGATACCTAGATCAAGCCCATCCCAATGAAAATGTCTTTTTTACTTTTTTCTTCCCTTTTTTTGCAGTTAACATGCACAAACTAAGAAAGTGTGGCATAACGCAGGTATTACCAACACTAGGTATTTTTTTTATAAAGATTTGTTTATTTAATTTAGAGAGAGGGCACCTGAGCAGGAGGGGGAGAGGGAGAGAGAGTCTCAAGCAGACCCCCTGCTGAGGTCGTGACTTGAGCTGAAGCCAAGAGTCAGATGCTTACCTGACTATGTCACCCAGATGCCCCATCTTAACCGTTTTTAAGGGTACAGTTCAATTAAGTGTATTGACATTATTATGTAACAGAGCTCCAGAACATTTTCATCTTGTAAAAAGGATACTCTATATATCTCTTCTACTTCACAGGAAAATGCATGAAAGATACGTTCTGAAGGGGATGAATTAAGCGTGCAAGCTCGGTGGGTCTGGTTTCACCCAAGAGGTGACAAGGAGGAAATTAACTAAATTAATATTTATTGAGCACCTGCTAATATTCACTGAGCCCCTCCACACAGCATATCCAGGTACTTACCATCCTGAGATCCCACACTTCTCATTTTTGTTGAATTTGTTGATAGGAGGATGCTATAAGGGGCTATAATTTCTTTTTTCATGTTTTTTGGCTAAAGCCTGACTCCCCGTGTGAATCTGGGGCACTTGTCAGTTTTTTTTCCCCCCAGGGCTCTGACCACCAGTATTGTACACCAGCCCTGCTCAGCAGACCCCCCGAGAAAGGAGCCTGGGGTGGGGGTGGGGGGCAGAGCTCATTGTCTCAGTATCTGTGCTGATATAGGCAGAAGCACTGCATTCAAGTCCTGGTTGTACTGCTTCTAACTTAGGTATTCCTCGCTCCATTTCCAGAAAGAATTCGGATATGGCATGAGAAACAAACACTGATCAGCAGTTTTAATAATGGATAAGGATATTTGGACGAAGGGGAAAGAAGGCAGGACAGTAAGATAAAGCAGAGTGAGGATCCTGGCCATACATCCTGTGTACAGCTTTCTGGCTCTAGGGAGTTCATTTACCTCCTTCAACTCTCTTTTAAAAAATGGCAGAGAGGGGGTCGCCTGGGTGGCTCAATCGGTTAATCATCCGACTCTTGATTTCAGCTCAGGTCATGATCTCAGGGTCGTGAGATCGAGCCCTGTGTGGGGCTCTATCCATGCTGGGCCTGGAGCCTGCTTAAGATGTTCTTTCCCTCTCTCCCTCTGCCCCTCCTACCCCTAAAAATCGGAACGAAAACTTACCTCAAAAGTCATGAGAATTATACTAGAAAGTGCTAGATTAATGAATTATTATTATTATAACAGATTCCCCCTCACCCCCAAATCAGCCCAGTCAACTTCCATTACAAATGAGTTAGATAAAAAAGATTTTTAGGGTAAATTTGGTGCAGTGGGCTCTTCCTTAGCCTTTTTGAGTTGTGACTTTCTTCCCATTCGGCTATTTAGAGAATGATCAGCAGAACAGAATTTACACTCTTTAGACAGATTGTACAAAAAAACTGGGAGCAAGTTCTGAATATCCAGGCCTCCGCTTTTGCAATATTTCCTGATATTTTTTATGGATGCTCTCTACACAGCTCTGTAAGGAAAAAACTTGCATTTCTGTGGAAAAGTGTGTATTGTTTGGAGCATACCCTTTCAGATTTTTGTATTCTGATTCTGTGGGGACTTAGGCCTATTATGGGTCGACTTTTGTCCCCCCTTGTCCACCCAATTTATCCGTTCAAGTTCTAACTCCCAGTACCTCAGAATGTGACCTTGTTTCGAAATAAGGTCATTGTAGATGTAGTTAAACTTAAGATGAAGTCCTACTGGAGCAGGGTGGGCCCTGTTCTAATATGACTGGTGTCCTTGAAGAAAGGGGAGATTAAGACACAGACGTGCATGGGGAGAGCACCGCATGAACACGAAGGCAGAGAGACGGGGATGGTGCATCTATAGGCCAAGGAATGCTAAAGATTGCCCCCAAACCACCAGAAACCAGGTGAGAGGCTTGGAACAGATCCTCCCTCGCAGTCCCCAGAAGGAACTGGCCCTGCCGACACCTTGATCTTGGACTTTCAGCCTCCAGAACCTTGACACAGTGCATTTCTATTTCTTAAGCCACCTAGCTGTGGCCCTTTGGTAAGGCAGCCCTAGACAACAAATAAAATCTTTCATTGTCTTTGAGCGATTTTTAAAACTGTGAGTGGTGGATCACTGATAACCAACTGCAAAATAATTCTTTTTAAAAATTATTATTTATTTATTTGACAGAGAGAGAGAGAGTGAGCACAAGCAGGGGGAGCGGGTGAGGGAGAAGCAGGCTCCCCACTGAGCAAGGAGCCCGATGCAGGGCTCGATCCCAGGACCCTGGGATCATGACCTGAGCTGACAGCAGCCGCCTAACCGACTGAGCCACCCTGGTGCCCCAATATAACTTTTGTCTATAGACTTGCAAATGTTGTCTCAGCCACAGAGAGGGTGAATTGGCTTTCCTTCCCCCGCTGTGAGAGAGGCAGGTCTTGTTTCTATTTGCCCATTCATGTAAATATTCTTCATCTTTAAGTGTGTCTGTTCTTTGGTTTGTTCTCTGGAACCAGGTGCCACCTCTTATTGGTTTCCTCATTTGGTAATGAGTTCAATAAAATCCTTAACATATGTTTATGTAATGTCTGTGGGAGAGCCCTGATTTTACTTTTTTGGGGGAGGGGCAGGGGGAGGAAATGATCCTTTACCCCTTCCTCATTATCAATGAATCCTTCCACCTGTGTCACACATTGCTCTATTTAGCATGTGTCTCTTTCCTGCTTTGGGTGACCATGTCCCAGGGGGTCAGAGACAGACCGGTCTATGCCAGATCGAAGGAGGGTAGTCTGTGGGACACAACAGCTTTTATAAAATACTTGCAGGGGGTGCCACGTGCAAGAGGGGCAGAGCCATTCCATGTTTCCTCCAGCAGCTCAGTTACAGGGAGACAGGTTTTGGCTCCAAAGGAAGATGGACCCCTAGATGAGCTCATCATCACCGTCATCTGAAGACAAAATTGCTGCCTTGGGAGTAGTGAGTTTTTGTGGTTGGGGTTGGGCAGGTAGGTTTGGGTGGCTTTTGGTGGGATGTTATACCAGCGTTTAAGGATAAAGGATTGGCTGGAAGTTTTAGGTCCCTTCTAGTCACGAGGATCAATAAGTCAAAGATCTAAAGATAGAAAGACACCTCTTTGCTTGCCCCCATTTCTAGCCCTGTCTTGCCTTACCTACAAAATTCCAAATTCCTTCTTCCTTCTCTAGTCCTTTTTCCAGCTTCTCAGTCTTTCTGTCCATTCCCCCTTCAATCCTGAGATGTCTCTTTTGGGGAGAGGCCCTGCTTTCTCGTCATTAGCTTCGCCTCCCCTGGCTGCCTCCCAGACAGAGGAAGGATGGAACGTTTAGCATCCTCGTCCTCTGTGCCTGGGCCTGGAGGCTTCTAGTTCTCATGCTATATTTGACAAAGATGTCAAGGTGTCACTGGTAAGTGCCTGAGAGACACCGTGGATGGGGTGTTACTGCCTGACACGCTGTCTGGGGCTGCAATCTAGCAAAGCTCAGAGGGTCTAATTAATGCCATACACATCTTGTTTAATGTCATCATAAATTTGCCTGGGAGGGCTTCTCATGGGCGTTTTCTGACTGTCGGTGCTAAGCTTCAGGAGTACCGATCACTGCTTCCCAGGCATGTCATCATTTTGCAGGTTATAATTTGCAAAACGGTACAGACACCTATTAGCATGGAGCCAGTTAAGATTGCACCAGTGACTTCATTATACACCATACACCTTGCAGCTTTGTAATTATGTAGTTAAAAAAATGAAAAAGAATTGCCAAAGGCAGTCACTTGATGTAGATATACAGTTACACAAGAACCAATGATATAATTTTGTTTTGCCTCCTTTTATTACAAAAAAGTAGATTAAAAAAATCAGAGCACGGGCGCCTGGGTGGCTCAGATGGTTAAGCGTCTGCCTTCGGCTCAGGTCATGATCCCAGGGTCCTGGGATCGAGTCCTGCATCGGGCTCTCTGCTCCTTGGGAGCCTGCTTCTCCCTCTGCCTCTCTCTCTCTGTCTCTCATGAATAAATAAATAAAAATCTTTAAAAAAAAAATCAGAGCGCTCTGTCTGTGTAGAGGAAGCCACCCCTTATCTTCAGGGGATATGTTCCAAGCCCCCTCATGGATGCCTGAACCTGGGGATATAGACTATGCTTTTTCCTATACAGACCTAGAATAAAGTTTAATTTATCCATTAGGCACAGTAAGTGATTCACGACAATAACTAATAATAAAATAGAACAATTATAACAATATACCTTAATAGAAAAGTTACATGAGTGTGATCTCTCTCTCAAAATATCTTCCTGTCCCGTGTGCACCCTTCTTCTTGTGATGATGTGAAATGATAAAACGCCCATGTGAAGAGATGAAGTGAGGTGATGTGGCCTCAGGCTACAATGCTAAGTCAGAAGGAGGGTCATCTGCTTCTGGACCGCAGTTGACTATAGGTAATTGAAAGCACGGGTAAGGGGAAGACCCCTGTATGTGGAAATTCCAATGCAGTTTCAATGCCTGGACTTCATAGGTTAACATAGGTAGTATCTTGGGTCTTTTAAAAAAAAAACATTATTTAAATTTTAGTTAGTTAATATATTGTGCAATATTGGTTTCAGGAGTAGTCTCTTGGGTCTTAAAAATGGTAATTTGTAGGGTGCCCAGGTGGCTCGGTCGGTTAAGCATCTGCCTTCGGCTCAGGTCATGATCCTGGGGTCCTGAGATTGAGCCCCGCATCAGGCTCCTCGCTGGGCAGGGAGCCTGCTTCTCCCTCTGCCTCGGCCCTTCCCCCCACTCATGTTCTCTCTCTTTCTTTCTTAAGTAAATAAATAAAATCTTTAAAAAAAAATGTTAATTTGCTGCTCTTGCTGCAATGGAAGTTGAAACTTCTCTTCATTTATTGTTGAGGATCTTTATTTTTTAAGATGCTGTGGACATAGATTGTGTTGCAGATTCAGAAGGTGATGGTGAGCTATGCCCTGGGCCAGGGCCAGGCAGCTGGTTCTGAGTCCTCCCTGGGGGCAAGTGTGGGACTCTGTCCCTAAATCCCAGCCTGTGAGCTTGAGTCCCCTAGCACAGTGTTGCACGGCCCCAGGTCACTAGCGTGCCATTGAATCAACCCGAAGGACACTTAACCAGCAATCCCACAGGCAGCTGACTTTCTTTCCTCATCACTTTATTTCCCCTGGAACCCCTGTGTCACCAGCCAGGGGTCCATGGCCAGTGCCAGCCCAGCAGGGCTCAGTGGCCGGTGGGGAGTCCGTTTTACTGAGTCTTCAGAACCAGAGTTCCCTCCCTCCTTCTTTCCTCTGACTCTTTCCCTGAAACTCATGTCTATCAAGTCCCAGTCCCTGGATACATTTTCTTAATTTACTATTTTTTCCGTCATGTCTCATTACACCTCAGCTACAATTAGAAAAGTCACTTGGAGGTTTCTTCTCCCAGGAGATGGGTGTTAAGTCTTTTCTTGTGACTTCTGGCTATTTCATCAACTTGAGGAAGTGGCTGGCTCAAAGGGTATTCACACTTTAAAACTCTTCTCTTTCTTTCATTTTTTTTTAATGAACGTTTAACTTAAATCATTATATCAGAAAGAACCATTTTCACGCCTCATGAAGACCTAAAAATAAAATATTATGCCTTTTTTTTTTCTTTGCAATTCGAGTATATATTTATCCCCTTAGGGGCCATGATTCTAAAAAAGCTCAGAGTAAATGGGATTCTTAGGAACTATGTGTTTTTCACTATGAGTTTACATGATCATCTCTGAGCTTAGATTTTAGCTTAATTTCTCTCTGACAGTCATTCAGTGTGTGCCCCTAATGATCTGCTCCCAGGTCTCACTGTCAAGTAGTTAATGATCTGTCAAGCAGCCCTTTCATTTACTAAACACTTGATATTTTCCATGTAAAAACATTTCAAGGCAAAGAACTGTTCTGCAAGGCAACAGATCATACCCAATTTCTATCTGGTAAACTTAGATGTCTCTTGGTTGGATCTTCTGTAATGGAATGTGTGAACAACGGGGTGTCAGGGAACCTCGGTTTTAGGCCTAACTTTGCTGCTAGCTTGGGATACGCTCAGTATCTGTACATATGTGACGTACATCCCGCTACTCCCTCCACTTGGTCATGGCAGACATTGCTAATTGACTAGGGTTACTAGAGATGAAAACCATTTGCCCCTCTAGCTCAAAGCAATCATTTCCTCTCCAAAATTCTGTTGTTGTACATGATGTATAATCAATGCCCACTGTTTTTTTTTTTTGAAAAAAGACAAACTAACAGAAAAATGCCATTTCCTCCCGTCTGAAGAACTTTGAATTTCCAAGAGCCACAATTCTGATATCTTCATGGGATGTACTTGGAACTTCAGGAATTTGGATCCTGGGGAGGTGCCGGAAGTCAGGACTGAATAAGACAAGTTGACAGTCTGTTGACATCCCTTTGCTGCCCTGGAGATTCCAAGAGGGCCCTAGGCTAGGTTCTACACCTTCCAGCCTCAGTCTGTGAGCAGTCCTGCTGGTGCAGGCACCCAGTGGGAGACACTCCTGTCTGAGCTTCCGGAAATTCTGAAATGGCCCTGCAATCAGTTCTAGCTCTCCAATTACTATCACAGAGCAGTCCAGGCTGCCCCTGCATGTGGTGAGAGACACGCCCATCTGTGCCTCCAAAGCCAGGTCTGTAGACCTCAATCATGGGTATGGATCCTAAAACAGCCCTGGGACTCAGTTCCAGCCCCTCTCAACCATGGTCCAGGGCTAGTTCTGCCCACCCAGGGACCTACCCAGTGACTTGGAAGGAGCCTTCCCAGGGATGTGGTGGGAACCATACCCATCTATGCAGCTGGTAATAGGTGAGCTGTCTAAGGACTCAGCTGTGGACCCTTGTCCCTATACCACGTTACTCAACAAGATACTGGAGGCAGTGCCATCCACCCAGGGACTGAACAGGACTCATGCCTGCTTGAGCCTCTGGTAACAAGACTGCCAACTGCAAAGCCCACTGCAGATGCAGCAATAGCCTTGTAAGTCAGCCCTAGCCCAGCCTGACTGTGATTCCGGAGGTAATCTCATCAGCCTGGGGAACTGACAGAAGGTCTTTACCTGCCAAAATGAATCTGTAAAGACTGAGAGGCGTTTGTTCTTTCAAATGCACAGACACCAAAGCAAGACTACATGGATCATTAAGAATCAGGCAAATATGACACCAAAAAAGGAAACTAATAAAACTCCAGAATTGGGGACTCAGAAATTAACCTATATATATAGGTTATTAGTTAACCATATATATATATATATATGGTTAACTAATATTTGACAAAGGGGCCAAGAATAGATAATGTGAAGCTATAGTCTTTTCAGTAAATGGTGTTGGAAAAACTGGATATTGACATGCAAAAGAATGAAATTGTATCTTACACCACTTACAAAAATTAACTTGACATGGATGAAAGACTTAAACAGGAGGGGCGCCTGGGTGGCTCAGTTGGTTAATTGTCTGACTCTTAGTTTCGGCTCAGGTCATGATCTCAGGGTTGTGAGATTGAGCCCTGCATTGGGCTCCATGCTGGGTGTGGAGCCTACTTAAGATTTTCTCTCTCTCCCTCTCCCTTGCCCCTCCCCCTGTTCTCTCCCTCTCCCTCTTTAAAAAAAAAAAAAAAAACAACTTAAACATAAGAATGGAAACTATAAAACTCCTTCAACAAAACACAGGGAAAAAAACTCCTTGACATTGGTCTTGGTAATTTTGGGCTATGACACAAAAGGCACAAGCAACAAAAGCAAATAAGTGGGAATATATATATCTATATATAAACTTCTGCACAGCAAAAGAAACAACCAACAGAATAAAAAGGCAACCTATGGAATGAAAGAAAGTATTTGCAAACCTTCTACCTGATAAGGGGTTACTATCCAAAATATATATGAAATTAATACAACTCAATATAAAAAAAAAACCCAGATAATCCAATTAAAAGATGGGCAAAGGACCTGAATAGGTATTTTTCCAAAAAAGGATGTACAAATGGCCAGTAGGTACATGAAAAGGTATGAACATCACTATCAGAGAAATGCAAATTGAAACCACAACTATCACCCACCCTTGTTAGGATGGCCGTGATCAAAAAGGCAAGAAATAACAAGTGTTGATGAGGATGTGGAGAAAAGGGAACCCTAGTGCACTGTTGGGAATGTAAATTGATGTGATCACTATGGAAAACAGCATGAGTTTCCTCAAAAAATTAAAACTTTGGAACTACCATATGATTCAGCAATTCTTCTGTGTATATATCCAAAGGAAATGTACTTTCTATCTTGAAGAGCGATATGTACTTCCATGTTCATTGCAGCATTGTTTATAATGGCCAAGATATGGAAACAACCTAAGTGTCTGTGATGAATATATGGAAAAAGAAAAATGTAACACGCACACACAGACACACACAGTGGGATGTTATTCAGCCATAAAAAAGAAGGAAATCCTTCTTGAAGGCATTCATGCTAAATGAAGTATATAGGACAGAGAAAGACAAATACTATATGATTTCATTTATATGTAGAACCTAAAACAACTGAACTCAGAGGAACAAAAGGTAGTTTGGTGGTTGCCAGGGGCTGGGTAGGGGCCGGGTGGGTGGAGGAAATAGATGGAGGTGGTCCAAGGATACAAACTTCCAGTTATAAAATAAATAAGTTCTGGGGATATAATGTACAGCAATACTGTATTGTATATTTGAAAGTAGCTAAGAGCTTAGATCTAAGTGTTCTTACCACAGGCAAAAAAGGAAACTATCTGAGATGATGGATGTGTTAACTAACCTTATTGTGGTAATCATTTAAAAATATATACATACCTCAACTCATCATGTTGTACACCTTATACTTACATAATGTTATATGTCAATAAAGCTGGGGGAAAAAAATGGGGGGAGACAGAGGCCAAGGACACTGATGAAGCTAGAGTGAATAGATTCAATAAGGGTGACTTAGAGATCCAACACCCATGTTGAAATTGCTGTGGAATATTTTAGCTTGATAGAGCAGGTGGTAGAACTCAGCCTCGTGGGCCTGTGAGCAGAAGAAGGCCAAGGATATTCAAGAAGGTAAGGTGCCCATTTTCACCTTCCTTCAGGGTTTTCAGCCAGTGAACAGGGACACAGAGAAGAGGGTTCCAAGGGAAAAGAGCTTGCAAATACAAGACGGATGTCAGAGCCCCAGCCACAGAGGGTGGGCTAGACTTGAGACAGGTAGCTAGAAAGGAAAAACTGCAATCTTGAGTGAATGCAGGAACACAGGGCTTACTTGCAGGACATGCAACCCCCAGGCCAGGGCAGAGATGCTAAACTTGACGTTAAACTCTACAGGGAGGGTCTGAGAAAGCTGGGGCTGCTGTAACCATTCTTGGAAAGGATTTCATAGTCCTCATATCCCAGGAGTGTGTGCACATAAAACCAAGGATCCGCCTGACTTGCAAACATTTCCTGCAGTGTAGCCAGCTCTCTCAAGGTACACTGAACAAAAGCGCTCAGTGTTGGGAGTGCAGGTGTCTTCCCCAGGCTATTTTGGAGATGCTGAATCTGAGGACATGAAGTCTTATACATCTTGTGGGAATAATGCTTTGATTGATTTGGGTAGGAAATTGAGTCCAGTAGAAAGTCTGGATCGTGGTTTTCTTTCCCCAGATGTCTCTTGATGTGCTCTGGGGACCAAGCTTAACTGACGGCCTCCTGCTGAAGATGGGGCTGTCCAGAAAACATAAGCAGCTTGACATGGTCTTTTGTAATCATTGCCACTGTCCCCCACAGTGGCCCACATTGGGAAAGGACTCTTCCTTCCTTGGACCCAATTTGGTGCTGCCCCTTTGGGGTCTGTTTGCAAAGTCAAATCTGCTTGCACTTGGGGCTCAGGTTTCAGTTCCACATGTCCTTGGTGCCATGAGTCTCAATCCGGGCTGCACATCACAATTACATGAAGAACTTTAAAAAACAATTTTATGAGGGCGCCTGGGTGGCTCAGTTGGTTAAGCGACTGCCTTCAGCTCAGGTCATGATCCTGGAGTCGTGGGATCAAGTCCCGCATCGGGCTCCCTGCTCAGCGGGGAGTCTGCTTCTCCCTCTGACCTTCCTCCTTCTCATGCTCTCTGTCTCTCATTCTCTCTCTCTCAAATAAATAAATAAAATCTTTAAAAAAAAAAAAACAATTTTATGAGGGCGCCTGGGTGGTGCAGTCGGCTAAGCATCGACTCTTGGTTTTGGCTCAGGTCGTGACCTCAGGGTGGTGAGATCAAGCCCTGAGTCAGGCTCTGCGCTCAGCATGGAGTCTGCTTAAGACTTTCTCTTCCTCTCCTTCTGCCCCTACCCCTGCTCTCTGTCAAATGAATAAATAAATCTTTAAAAAACCCCACAATTTTATGGTTGAAGTAATCTCTTGCTATCAGCCCTTCAACTTCCGTAATTTGATTAATGAGAGCCCCGGGGAATTAATTTTTAATGAGTAATAACACGAAACATTATATTTCCTAAGGATTGTCAATGAGCATTTCTTCTCTTCCCTTCCCATTGCTTTTTCACATCCCTTCTTTTCTAACATCGTTTCCCTTTCAGATGTTTAGTGAGTATGAAGTCCAGAAAGTCCTAACAGGAAAGTATCAAGTGAATATAAATGTCAATATAATTAATTAATATAGTAAGCAAATTAGGGGCACCTGGCTGGCTCAGTTGGTAGAGAGTGAGACTCTTAATCTTGGGGTTGGAAGTTAGAGCCTCATGTTGGGTGTAGAGATTACTTAAAAATAAAATCTTAAAGGGGTGCCTGGGTGGCTCAGTCGTTAAGCGTCTGCCTTCGGCTCAGGTCATGGTCCCAGGGTCCTGGGATTGAGCCCCACATTGGGCTCCCTACTTGGTGGGAAGCCTGCTTCTCCCTCTCCCACTCCCCCTGCTTGTGTTCCCTCTCTCGCTGTGTCTCTTTGTCAAATAATAAAATCTTTAAAAGAAAATAAAATCTTAAAAAAATTATAATAAGCAAATTAATATAGGCATTGAAAAAAATAGCTTTTCTGAAAAGAAAGTAAGGGGACCAACATTTGTTAAGTAAATTGAAAATAAAACCATTAAAATGGATGCCTGCACATTTGCATCAATTAATGTTCAGTTTTACAAGCTTTGCATGAAGCAGTTTATTTAAAAAAGAGATTTATTTATTTATTTATTTATTTATTTATTTATTTATTTATTTATTT
>NW_023270503.1:20997528-21028736 GCF_011800145.1 Mirounga leonina | reverse complement strand
TTTATTTATTTATTTATTTATTTATTTATTTATTTATTTATTTATTTTAGAGAGAGCTCAGTGTGGGTGGGGAGCAGGGAGAGGGGCAAAGGGAGAGGGAGAGAGAGAATCTTGAGCAGGCTCCATGCTCAGTGTGGAGCCCAACTCAGGGCTTGATCTCATGACCCTGAGATCATGACCTGAGCCAAAATCAAGAGTTGGATGCTTAACTGACTAAGCCACCAAGGTGCCCCTTAAAAAAAAGTTTTAAATGAAATTTTTCTGCACTTTAATGTTTAAAACAAACAAATAAACAGAAAGCCAACACCTGGACCCACCGCATGGGTTCTGATATAATTCATCTGTGATGGGGCTGACCATTGGTGTTTTTCTTTTAAAGCTTCCCAGATAACTCTAATGTGTACTAGGGTTGAAAATCCTATTGAGAATCTCTGGGTTAGTTACTAGGCTCTATAAACATTGGTTAATTTTGACAAGGGCTGGAGTTAATTATTTGACAAAAAGAATGTGTTAAAGGGGCATTGACCTCTATATCTATAGTCTGACCATCTTAATATGGCGAGGGACCCATTTGAAACACAGGCAAACTTATTAGAACAGACAGCTTTGTCTTGTTCTCCCACAGTGGCTGAGTGGTGGAGAAGAGATTGTTGTACAACCATACTAGGCCACGCTATAGAGGAGTCTACTGTAATATAGCTTATTTATTTCCACTTTTCTCCTTCTTGTTCCAAATCAACACTTAATCACATTGTTTTTTTACAGTACTTTATTGAGGAAAAATTTACATACCAAAAATGCATACATTTTGTTTATTTATTATTATTATTTTTAAAAAGAGGTAAAAGTTTATTGAATATACTGCAAGGGAACAGCAGGTAGGACAGCAAGGGAGAGACTGTCTGACACACATTTTGATTGCACAGCTAGATGAATTTTTACAATGTGACCACCACTCAGATCAAGGTATAGAACATTTCCAACACCCCAGAAATTTCCCTGTGCCCCTTTCCAGTTGATAATGCATCCAGAAGTAACCACTCTTCATATGAATTGGTTTTCCCCTATAGGCAAGGTGTTGTTTTCTCTGACTGCTCAAGAATTTTTCTTTGTCTTTAGTTTTCAGAAATTTAATCATAGTATTTCTTAGAGAGGATTTCTTGTGGTTTATCCTGTTTGGGTTTCATGCAGTTTCTTGAATCTGTAGGCTGGTAACTTTAATCAGTTTTGGAAAATTCTTGACTACTATCTTTTCAAACCTTTTGAACATTCAAATGTTTTTTCTTCTCTCTTTCTGAGACTCCAATTACATATGACATTGTCCTAGAGATCTCTGATGCTTTTTTTCTCCTCCCACCCTCCCTATTATTTTTTCCTCTCTATGCTTCAGCTTGGATGATTTCTACTGACCTGTCTTTAAGTTCTTTAATCCTATCTACTGCTTTGTACAATCTGTTATAAAGCCCATCCAATAAGTTCTTTAACTCATATGTTTTATTTTTCAGTTTGGTTATTTTTTTGTTTTTATTTATCTATGGAAATTGTCCATATTTTTATCCAATTTGTTGGTTTTTCTTCTAATTTATTTGCCATATGTATAATAGTTATTTTAAATAAATTTTCTGCTTATTCTAATGTCTCAGTCATCTGTAGGTTTGCTTGTGTTGGTTGCTTTTTCCCCTAATGATGGGACACATTATATAAAAGAAGATAGTGGAATCTGATACTATGTTCCCCCAGAAGGGGATTGCTTTTTCCTCTATCAGACAGCTAGGTAAAGGACTGATCACTTTTATCTACTCAGGAGATGAGTTGGGTTGGGGCTTATTTGTTGCTTAATTAGCCTCAGGTCTCCTCTGGTTTCAGGTGACTTAACAGTGGGATCAATTTCTCCTTTCAGCAGAGTTTTGGGATATAAATACTATAAGTTCATGAAATATCTTCCCCTGCTTTCCAGTTTAGCCCTTACTCCTGCACCAACACTTCCTTAGCAAAATTCCCATGAAGGGAATTGGCTGGCATAAAGAACTAGTTTAGCTTTTGGAATTTCTCCATATTCCAGTATGCTCTATTAGTCCACATGTGGCATTTGGCTGCTTATTATTATTATTATTTTTTACCCCAGCAAAGTCCCTCAATCTCTGGCAAATCTGATCCTCTCCTGCCCTGCCTTGACTTGGTCAATGCCTCTGGCGACCAAAGTGATTACCAGTTTTTACTCATCTAGTAAGGGCTTATCCCTCTCTGGAATTTAATTCATTTGGACTTTTTGCATTCACAGATTTTTGATGATTTTAAAGAGTGTTTTCCTATTGTTATGGTAAAAGCAATGGTTTTTTATATCCTACCCATCTGTGTTGGGAAAAATTTTGGCCAAAGACCAGTGGACATTCTCTTTTTCTTTACAGGCCTCAAATTAAGTATAGATTCTTGAAATAAGGCAGTGAGTGAATGGTTCAGAACTCTAAGATATGGCTATTTGTGTTTTGAAATATTTTTGAAATACTTCATTTTCTGTTTAAGATAATGTTAAATAATCAGGATTTGGCAATAGTGCATTTTCAGCTCTTTGTGGGTGTGATCTCTTGCCTTGAACTCTTTGTAATATCTGCACAGATTTGGAGAGCATCCTACTCTTAGTTCATTTTATGAGGGTAACATAGAAGGAGGACAGTTCTGTACACCCGACTAAATCATTGCTGCTTCTTCATGTAACCTGCCTATTTTATACTCTGGGTGATTGGCAATGATGTCATCCAATTATAGATTTTCCTTTTCCTTTGGGTATCAAGAGTTGATATTTCTAAATCCTCTATCAGAGATTTTACAAAAAATTAACAAGTTCACAAAAGAAAAACTATTGAATTCACAGGCATCCATTCACTTCCTTGTTGTAATTTATATAAATTAGTCTCTTGATCTTCTAGTGAATATCTACCCAGTTCACAGAGGGAAGAAATACTGTCTTGTGGGAAAGAGCCAAAGCTTCCTGAAGGTCCCCTATGTTGTTATTAACTACTGTCTGGATCTTAGTAGACTCTAAGTTCCTTGAAGTCAAGAGCTGGGTTTGGTTTGCTCTTATATTCTCTGTGCTTGAGTAGGGACTCGATACATAGATACTGAGTAAGTGAATTGACAAGAGACTAATTTTAATGTCCAGGAATAGCAATACATATGAAATAGAGGTATCAACAGTTATGTAAAACATGCAAAATTAAAGCCCAGACAGAGGGCAGCTGAAGAAATGGACCAAGAGGTTATGTACCTTATGTACTACAGAAGGATTATTGTGTATGGACTTTCTGACTTGAGGACCAAATCCTATGCACAGGCATATTGCAAAAAAAGATGAAACAGCCAAGATAACAATGAGCACATAATGGGAACATGTTATAAACTATTATATATTTCTAGGAAATTATCCTTGGTAACTAGAGAACCAGACATGAATCTGAACTAATTTGACCCAAAAGCAAGCAAGATCCAGAAGGATACTGTGTTGTCCTATGAGAAATCTTGGGCACATGTTTACTAAAAGAGTTCTGAATATATTAGATGCTCAGAATAAGTGCAAAAAGCTTAAATAGGATAAATATGTGAAGGCCTAAATTCCTTCCTATAACTGAACCAAGAATGATTTGGCCAGAGAGGGTTATCTTATGATCTTAACAAGACAGTTGCTTGCCTCAGTGTCCCTTTGTGACATTTCTTTGTCATCCCTTTCCCCCTTTTCTCAGTCTTAAGGGGGAACACAGATTGGGGAGGTGAGTACAACTGATTGAAAAGCTTTCATCTATTACTATTTTCCTTTTTCATGCTGTAATATTTTATTTTATTTATTATTATTAATTTTACTGACATGATTTTATACATACAAAACTCAATAGAAGAAATTTATTACTGTCTGCATTTGGCCATTATTGTTACTTGTCTTATGATTATTACTGAAAATAAATTTTTTTTTCTTGTAGAGGAGGGGTGGTATGATGAAATAATCTTCCTGGGGTACCAAATATGCTAAGCGTGCCCTGTGCTGGGGGCAATGGAACTAGTGAACCTTGGCCCAGCATGTGTGAAAATGGTGACAAGGAGGGAGAAGTTTCTTCTGAAGAGAGATGAAGATTTATGTGGTTTGGTGGGTCCCACGGGGTTAAGGTTAAGCCCATGGATCTTTCTGCCTCAGGAGGGAGCTATTTTCAGTGTGAACTCCAGGCAGGAAGAGAAGGCCCACTGAGGAAACTCCTCCCTATTATGGACTGAATGCTTATTTTTCCCCAAGATTCATATGTGGAATCTAATGTGATGGTATTTGGAAGGAGGTTCTTGGAGAGATAATTAGATCATGAGTGTGGAGCGCTCATGAATGGAATTAGTGTGCTTATAAGAAGAGGCATGAGAGGGATGATCTCTCTGTCTTTCACGTGAGGACACATTAAGAAGGCAGCTTCCTCCAAGACCGGAAGAGGCTCTCCCCCAAACCCGACCATGCTGCCACCCGGCTCTTGGACTTCTGGCCCCTAGAACTGTGAGAAAGAAATTTTCTGTCTATGACTCTACCCATCCCCTGAGTAAATGGGGGTGATAAAGGGCAAGACCTACATCAGCACAGAGTCCTTTGGCTGGAGCACTTGCCAAGAGCTGCCACATCACAGGCATGGCTATAATATGGCAGCATTAGCTGGGGGAAAGAAAAACCTTTCCCAGTTGCCAGTTAATAAAGACCCTTTAGAACTGATGTTTGAGATATGTTTTTGCTTATTCAAGGTATGTCTCAAGAGCAAAAGAATCTCAGCCATTATAATGTATATTTTCTCCATAAGTATAATTGAAAAACTTCAGTGACTCTTACAGAAATGATTTATGTCTCACTCATTGAGCAATTCTTACATTGGCTATAATAAGTCCTAACGCAGTTTTACAAATTGCCTTTTTTGTTTTTATATAGAGGGCATAATAGAGTCCTTCAGAGTCTAGATGCTGCCAAACTTGACATTCTCCTCTAAACGTATCCAGTGTTCTGAGCTCTGATAAGAACCAGTACTTTCTCAGCTGTCTTCACTTTTTCTTCATTTTTATCATCAGCACCAGCAGCTGGCTTTATTTTGGGAGCTACTTTTCATACAGAAACAAAATTTGAGTCACTTCATAAAGGTTACGGCATCTAAGGCAACAAAGGAGAGAATGACCGAATTGTGTTGAGATGCAGAATTGGGGATTTGGTTAGGGTTATTCACTAGCTAAGTGGATGACTTGGTTCAGACCACTGATCCCACAGAATATAGGACTGAATATAGAGACGCTACAAAATACTACATGCCGTGGACCTTTGGTGCCATTCAAGAAATGGTCAATGCTATAGAAGTCCTAGTCACAGCAGACAACAAAAAGAAATAAAAGGCATCCAAATCAGCAAAGAAGTCAAACTCTCACTCTTTGCAGATGATATGATACTTTATGTGGAAAACCCAAAAGACTCCACCCCAAAATCGCTAGAACTCATACAGGAATTCGGTAAGGTGGCAGGATATAAAATCAATGCACAGAAGTCAGTAGCATTCCTATACACCAACAATAAGACATAAGAAAGAGAAATCAAGGAGTCGATCCCATTTACAATTGCACCCAAAACCATAAGATACCTAGGAATAAATCTAACCGAAGAGGCAAAGAATCTTTACTCAGGAAACTATAAAATACTCATGAAAGAAATTGAGGAAGACACAAAGAAATGGAAAAACGTTCCATGTTCATGGATTGGAAGAACAAATATTGTGAAGATGTCAATGCTACCTAGAGCAATCTACACATTTAATGCAATCCCTATCAAAATACCATCCACTTTTTTCAAAGAAATGGAACAAATAATCCTAAAATTTGTATGGAACCAGAAAAGACCCTGAATAGCCAGAGGAATGTTGAAAAAGGAAAGCAAAGCTGGCGGCATCACAATTCCGGACTTCCAGCTCTATTACAAAGCTGTCATCATCAAGACAGTATGGTACTGGCACAAAAAAAGACACATAGATCAATGGAACAGAATAGAGAGCCCAGAAATGGACCCTCAACTCTATGGTCAACTAATCTTTAACAAAGCAGGAAAGAATGTCCAATGGCAAAAAGACAGTCTCTTCAACAAATGGTGTTGGGAAAATTGGATGGCCACATGCAGAAGAATGAAACTGGACCATTTCCTTACACCACACACAAAAATAGACTCCAAATGGTTGAAAGACCTCAGTGTGAGACAGGAGTCCACCAAAATCCTAAAGGAAAACACAGGCAGCAACTTCTTCCTAGAAACATTGCCAAAGGCAAGGGAAGCAAGGGCAAAAATGAACTATTGGGACTTCATCAAGATCAAAAGCTTTTGCACAGCAAAAGAAACAGTCAACAAAACCAAAAGACAACTGACAGAATGGGAGAAGATATTTGTAAATGACATATCAGATAAAGGGCTAGTATCCAAAATCTATAAAGAACTTACCAAACTCAACACCCAAAGAACAAATGATCCAATCAAGAAATGGGCAGAAGACATGAACAGACATTTTTCCAAAGAAGACATCCAAATGGCCAACAGACACATGAAAAAGTGCTCAACATCACTCGGCATCAGGGAGATCCAAATCAAAACCACAATGAGATACCACCTCACACCAGTCAGAATGACTAAAATTAACAAGTCAGGAAACAACAGATGTTGGCGAGGATGCGGAGAAAGGGGAACCCTCCTACACTGTTGGTGGGAATGCAAGCTGGTGCAGCCATTCTGGAAAACAGTGGAGGTTCCTCAAAAAGTTGAAAATAGAGCTACCATATGATCCAGCAATTGCACTACTGGGTATTTACCCCAAAGATACAAATGTAGTGATCCGAAGAGGTATGTGCACCCCAATGTTTATAGCAACAATGTCCACAAAGCCAAACTATGGAAAGAGCCAAGATGTCCATCGACAGATGAATGGATAAAGAAGAGGTGGTATATATACACAATGGAATATTATGCAGCCATCAAAAGGAATGAGATCTTGCCATTTGCAACAACGTGGGTGGAACTGGAGGGTATTATGCTGAGCGAAATAAGTCTATTAGAGAAAGACATGTATCATATGATCTCACTGATACGAGGAATTCTTAATCTCAGGAAACAAACTGAGGGTTGCTGGAGTGGTGGGGGGTGGGACGATGGGGTGGCTGGGTGATAGACATTGAGGAGGGTATGTGCTATAGTGAGTGCTGTGAATTGTGTAAGACTGTTGAAAACAGATCTGTACCTCTGAAACAAATAATACAGTATATGTTAAAAAAAAAAGTAGGAAGGAAAGAATGAAGGGGGGGAATCAGAGGGGGAGACGAACCATGAGAGACTATGGACCCTGAGAAACAAACTGAGGGTTCTAGAGGGGAGGGGGGTGGGGGGATGGGTTAGCCTGGTGATGGGTATTAAAGAGGGCACGTACTGAATGGAGCACTGGGTGTTATATGCAAACAGTGAATTATGGAACACTACATCAAACACTAATGATATAATGTATGGTGATTAACATAACATAATAAAATAAAATTTAAAAAAGAAATGGTCAACGCTAAAGTAGGGCCACATGCACCCCAATGTTCATAGCAGCAATGTCCACAATAGCCAAAATGTGGGAGAAGCCGAGATGCCCCTCAACAGACGAATGGATAAAGAAGATGTGGTCCATATATACAATGCAATTACTATTGAGCCATCAGAAAGGATGAATACCCACCCTTTGCATCAACATGGATGGAACTGGAGGAGATTATGCTACGTGAAATAAGTCAAGCAGAGAATGAGAATTATCATATGATTTCACATATATGTGGAACATAAGGAATAGCATGGAGGACATTAGGAGAAGGAAGGGAAAAATGAAGGGTGGGGGGAATCGGAGGGGGGAGACGAACCATGAGAGAATATGGACTCCAGGAAACAAACTGAGGGTTTTAGAGGGGAGGGGGGTGGGGGGATGGGTTAGCTCAGTGATGGGTATTAAGGAGGGCACGTATTGCATGGAGCACTGGGTGTTATACACAAACAATGAATCATGGAACACTACATCAAACACTAATGATATATTGTATGGTGATTAACATAACATAAAAAAAAAGAATGGTCAAGGCTGTGAGTGCTAAATCCAGAAGGCTTGTCAATGACTGAAGTCTTCTGTACTTAGAAATTGTGTATGGGATGGCTAGAAGGCAGAGGATAAATAAGAAGAGTCATTTGCCAAGAGCTATCTGAGATAGAAACAAAAGGATTCGGGGAAAATATGAATGCCCTTGAGCCTGCTGGTTGACAATTACTACCAGCTTTGTTGGTAGTATGTAGGACATGGGAATTCGGTACGAGAACCTACTGCTTATCCTGTCGCTCATTGTGTATTGACAAGCAGAGTAACCTGCGTGGTGTCCTCCCTGCAGAGAAGGAACTTAGGCATTCTCAGAAAAATGATTGTGTCACCCTTACAAATCGAAAGTTAAAGAATGTCTTCAGGTATTGAATGTGGATAACCAAGCTGTGTGAGTCTGAAATGATTATTATAGTCAAGATTCTGACCCTCATAAGGACCAAGGAAGAGGACCCCTTTCCCTCTTCCCACCCCACAGAGTTCTGCTTCAGTGAGATATTTTTCTTTCTTGTCTGGGACACTCAGCTATTGCATACACCCTCCCAATGGCAGGCAGGATGCAAACACTAGATGCAGTTATTTCCATTAGTGTACTTGTTTGACTTGCTTCCAGAAATTCAAATATCCAGAGGTTTAAAGTTACACACAGTTCAAAGATTATATTACAAGAGGTTCCTTTAGTAATCATTGCTCCATAAAAATAAAAAAAAATTCACGGCTCAATATACTTTTAAAAAGCTTTGGCTTACCAAAAACCAATTTGCGAACACCTTTTGCATGTTGGGTCCAGGATGTTTCTTCAGCGCCCTTATCTTGCCCTGGATCAGTCTGGTGCTCTCCACCTACATCATTTTGGACCATGTGGGCTTCCACTCTTGATGACGATGATGTCAACTGCCTCTTTAGTGACTGTTCCCTCCAAGTTCAGTGTGACTCAGCCTCCTCTTGAACAAGAAGAACAACCCTCTTCTTGTTCAAGAGGGAGGCCTTAGGGGCTCTATAAAGGTGTTCCCCCTCTGTGCCTGGGTGCCTGGGGAACTGCTCTTGGCAAAGACCTCTGAGCCTGCCTACTGCGTCTGGCCTGCATCTGGGTAGAGACCTCTAGCTTTGATTCCCTGCTGGCCTCTATGCCTGCTTCCTTAGAACAGATGATCTAGAAGGCTCCCTGCCCCCTAGAGCTCTTTGCCCTTGACACATTTCCCCATTTCCCTCTGTTCTGCATTTCACCACGTGCACCAGCCTTGCCCTCCCACGCATCATATGCTCCTGCAATCCCAGCCTGAGTGGGGGCCCCACTGGTCTGGGAGGGAGCTTAGACACCCTAAGTGACCCTCCGGATGCTCGTGGGTTCTGGTTACATTGGCTCTTTCCCAGGTGGGGCTGAGACCGCTCATGAGCTTGAGGTTGAGGAAGGTGTTAGAGCAGCTGCTCATCTGAATTCTCCTCAGGAGCCCTGACCAGGCCTCTGGCAGCACTTAATTCACTTTCATTTCCAAATCGCAACTCTGCTGGAAATGTTAAAGTGAATGGAATTCTGCACCAGGCAGGATGTCCTTTCTCATTTCACATTCACATGTTTGGATATTTAGCTGTAGTTAAGGCTGGGTATGAAGTCAACTCTTCAAATCTTGGGAGAATTACTATCTGTGGTTTGGGGTGTGTGTGTGTGTGTGTGTGTGTGTGTGTGTGTGTGTGAGTTTTCTTTCCTATGCCTGAGATTTCAGATTACCTTCTTTCCTACTGAATTGTCATACCCATGGCCTGGCTGCAAAGAAGGGGGGAAGCAAGGTTCTGACTTCTCCCTTGGGGAAGCAGTAGTCCTAAAGTGGAAACTTTATTCTAAACTCAGGAAGGCTAGTCAAACAGTACTGGGTGCCAGAAATGATGAAACATACCCTTGGTACTCATTGTTCGGGGTGTCGGGTCTATTCTGTGCTTCAACAATGACTTTGAAATGGATATAATGCCTTTCACTCCTCATTACTGCCTTAGGCTCCTATCATCTTACATAGATTTAGTGCCATAATTTAAAAAACTACAAATAGAAGAAAAAGAGACTACAAAGGAGTCCTACTTTTTAAGAGAGTATTTTTATTTTTGTTAAAAAAGTACATGCCTGTAATTTTAAAAAGTCAAGCAGTGCTTCAAGACTTATCTAAAAAATACTTGGCTGTCCTTTGCTTAACAACCCTGCTTCACCTCTCCATTAGCAATGTCTTTGAGTTTTTAATCTTCTTTTCTTCCCATGTTTGCCTCCTCCATATTTCTAAATATGGATACACTACTCTCTTTGATTAATCACCTTTAGACATTATTTATTGCCTTCCTACTATGAGGAAGGGGAATGAGAATTTTAAATCTCTACTATTCCTTTCTCTCTTCCAATATAATGAGAGCACTATGCATTATAACTATAGTGAATCCATATTTACTATTATTAGTATAACTTTAATATTGCCCACTTCTGGATTTAAAGTACAGTATTTTATTTTCTACTTGGACAAGTTATTTTTCCCTAGAATTAATAGTTAGCTCATTAATTTTTACTTCCTTGACTTTCTGGGATCTCTGGCTAAATTTTCTCACATCTTCCCATAGATCTATGAAATTCAACTCAATTCAATTTTCTATGCATGCATGTGTCAGATAATCTATCAGTTAACAATTTAACCTTTCTTGGAGTCTGATCTCCTGGGACCTTCTTCCCTTGTTTCAATCATAACTATCTGTTCCCTGGAGGGTTTCCCATCCTGGACATTCCCTTTGCCTTTCTTCTATGTTGAATCTCCTATTTCCTGGATCCTTTGTGCTCTGTTTTTTGGTTAACTCTGTTATTTTGGTGAGGTACATTCTCTTGTAGTATTCCGAGAAAAGTAAGTATGAGAGATAAATTGTATGAAGCTCTGCTTACCTTATTCTACTTTCAAAATGGATTGATAGTTTAAATGGGTATAGAATTTTATGTTGGAGACCATTTTACTCCTAAGGTATTCTACTTTCTTCTAGCTTCTACTACTGCTGTTTAAAAATCTGATGCCATTATCATTCTCAATTTTTTGTATGTGACTTTTTTTTCCTCTCTGGAAGTTAACATCTTTCAAGATTTTCTATTTTTTTATTTTTTTATTTATTTTTATTTTTATTTTTTTTTAAGATTTTATTTATTTGTGAGAGAGAGAATGAGAGACAGAGAGCATGAGAGGGGGGAGGGTCAGAGGGAGAAGCAGACTCCCTGCTGAGCAGGGAGCCCGATGTGGGACTTGATCCCGGGACTCCAGGATCATGACCCGAGCCGAAGGCAGTCGCTTAACCAACTGAGCCACCCAGGTGCCCCGATTTTCTTTTTTTTTCTTTTTTTTTTTTTAAAGATTTTATTTATTTATTTGAGACAGAGAATGAAAGAGAGAGAGCACATGAGAGGGGTGAGGGTCAGAGGGAGAAGCAGGCTCCCTGCTGAGCAGGGAGCCCGATGCGGGACTCGATCCCGGGACTCCAGGATCATGACCTGAGCCGAAGGCAGTCGCTTAACCAACTGAGCCACCCAGGCGCCCCCGGATTTTCTATTTTTAAAAAAATTTTTTTTATTGTTATGTTAATCACCATACATTACATCATTAGTTTTTGATGTAGTGTTCCATGATTCATTGTTTGTGCATAACACCCAGTGCTCCATGCAGAACGTGCCCTCTTTAATACCCATCACCAGGCTAACCTATCCCCCCACCCCCCTCCCCTCTAGAACCCTCAGTTTGTTTTTCAGAGTCCATAGTCTCTCATGGTTCGTCTCCCCCTCCGATTTCCCCCCTTCATTCTTCCCCTCCTGCTATCTTCTTCTTCTTCTTTTTTTTTTTTTTTAACATATAATGTATTATTTGTTTCAGAGGTACAGGTCTGTGATTCAACAGTCTTACACAATTCACAGCACTCACCATAGCACATATCCTCCCCAATGTTTGTCACCCAGCCACCCTGTATACTTTTTAAAAAAAGATTTTATTATATTTGTTTGTCAGAGAGAGAGAGAGAGCACAAGCAGGGGGAGTGGCAGGCAGGAGGAGAAGCAGGCTCTCCACTGAGCAGGGAGCCTGATGTGGGACTTGATCCCAGGACCCTGGGATCATGACCTGAGCCAAAGGCAGATGCTTAACCAACTGAGCCACCCAGGTGTCCTGGTGGGCTCTTTTTACCAAAACAGTTGTGTCCTTCAGTCCTGGAAAATTTACTTGTAGTATTTCTTTGAAATAATTTTCCCCCATCATTTTTTTCTGTTCTTTCTTTTTGGAATTCCTATTAGGCAGATATTAGGCCTCTTGGATTGATCCTCTACTTTTATTATCTTTCTTTTCCTAGTGTCCATCTCTTCATCCTTTTTGTTGAATATTTTAAGGAAACTAGATATAATATTTAATTTTTAAGAGCTTATTATTGATCTCTGATTATTTTCTTTAAGAAGATAGCAGACTATCTGTCTTCATTCTCTGCAGTCATTAATTATAACTTCCTTAAATTTTTTGTTTTATTTTGTTTTCTTTTTCTTTTTCTAACTTTCTTCCTGTTTGCTTTTGCCTGTATCTTTCAAGTTTCCAGCTGCCTCCAAATGTCTGGTGTCCATTCATATTTAAGAACGAGGCACTAAAAAGGTAATTAGGCTTGGTCTGGTCCTGTCGACTTCTCTGGCTTTCATGTAGGAAAATTTGTTGGCCAGGCAGATTACCCCCAAATGTCATTATTTGTAGGTCTTTTTTTCTTTTCTGATGGTGTTTATTTTCTTAAATCTTCTTGAGGAATATAAAATTAGATAACAGTGTTCTAAAGCTGGAATAAGGGAGAAGGCTGCAGGTCTCACCGTCAGAATACAGTGTTCAGTTAATTCTTCCTGATTTGAGTTTAGCATCTCATGCACAGCTTCCTCTGTGCCTGGCATCCCTGAAATGGAGCCAGTTTGATTCACTCCATCCAGAGAATCTTCACCTATCTCCCAATGGGCTGCAGGAGGTTAATTGCTTCACAGTACAGTGACGGTTTTACTCTTGCCTTGGTGGCACTTGGTGACTCCAGTTTTTAGTCTCTCTTGGGTTCTTTAGGTAAGTTAGTTCATTCCTCATTGGTTTTTCCCTTTGAAGACTTGGGTTTTACTTTACTCTGTCCTGCTAAGTGTGCTCCTCTTTCTGCTTTCTGGATTCATCTGTTGTGGTTCTGATTTACAGATGTCTTCTAGTCTCATAAAAATGGGACTTGTTCCTGTTCCTTTTTCTTGTTCTCCTTGTTCTACAGTGTTTTCCAATAAGAGGTTCCCTTTATGAACACATGGACATGATGTGTTAGAAAATGAGTGTGCAAGTTAGCTAAATTTATCTCAACAGAATCCTTAGAACCAGGGTGATCATATAATTTATTATCTGAACTGGGACACTTTAAAATTCAGCTGGGAGAGGGAAGAAGTTTTCATGCTGAGACAATAGGTATAAACTTGGATTGTTCTGAGAAAACTGGGATATATGATCTCCCTATATAGAACTCAAACTTTCCTTTAATCTCTAGAGTACCAACTTTATCCTAAATATATTTATTTAAATAAACACACACACAAGTGTGTGTGTGTGTGTATATATATATATATATTTAATTTTTTAAAAAGTAAAGTATCTCCTGTTAAAATTTATTCTTTAATGTAGTGTGCAGTGTCCTTCATCTTGGTTTCTGGCATGAATCCACAAGGACTGGACTAGACAATGAGCTGAAGGACAGCCATTGTCCTGTGCTCAAAATTGCCCCTCCTTTCCCGACTCATTATTCTCTTTAGCTCAGACTTGTTCCCTTCAACACCTCCTTCCCTTGGAATGGATATGTCTCAGGAGACTCCTTAGTGCTTCTAGCAAACTGACCCTTGGAAGGTTTGGCCCACCAACCATCCTTTCATACCCAGAGGTGTTTGAGTCACAATGAATACAGCTTAGAGTTTTAAGTCTGGACCTCTTTGAGTGTCATGCTTATACTGCTGCCTCGGGATCTGCAGGAAAAAAAGGGATGGCAACCCATTGAATTCACAGATCCTCTTAGGAAGTTTATACCAGGCAGTAGATAGAAGTCACGACCCCATTCCCCTGGTGCATGCGTGCACACACACACGTCATTATATTGGGACCTTGAAGCTCCTCTTTCATTTGTAGCTCCCAGGCCTATATCACCCTTCCTCAATTCAATATAATTCAGTTTATTTAATTCAGATGCATTTCAACATGCATCAGTGCCTACTGAATGTCAGACATTAGGTGGGGACTAAGCACATGAAGGTGAATTCTTGCAATCAGGGATGTTATAGTCTAGCTGGGTATAGATGTAAGAGGGTCAATATTTTTGAGGTCATTCCTTTCATATAGACAGAGAAGGACGAAAGACTCTTCTGGTATAGGAGGACAGAATTTGGGGATAGAGAGAAGAAGCACCCAGAGGGGTTTGGGAAAAACCTAGTGCAGGAAACGTCTTCCTTATTCTATATTCTCAAGTTATAGCCTGAGACAATTGTAAGACCCTTAAAGATGTTCCACTTTCACTGTGGTGCCTGATAACATGGTGCTGGCTGGGGGAAGAATGTAGACTAGAAATGGCTAGAGAAGTGTCCGTAGAGCTAGTCCTGAGGCAGTTACCAGTTCTCCAGGGTCCACACGTAATGTCCAGGGAATCAGAGTTTCCTGAGGGCTTTAGGGTCGGGGGGATGGGTCATGCAAGTGCTAGAAAAGTGATGGGCTGAGGAGGCCTGATGCTGGCATAGGGAGGCCACATTCTCAGCTATGGATGCCATTGGCATGCCCAAAATGAACTGGCAGAATTAGCCACATGGTGGTAGATACCAGCATAGTCCTTAGTGGCCAGACCAGATCAGCCATTCCTAAGAGTATCCGATTCATCACATTCATGGTTGTATCAATACTCAAGCTGGAGATAGGAGACAAGCCATAAGCTGGTAGATAGTATGGTAGGTTTCCATTAGATGGTGGCCACAGAGGGATGGGTTGGAGAACACAGAAGTCACATGAAGTGAGGTATTGGATAGGAGAAGTAGACGGCCTCAAAATAGAGCTGGTTTGGGGGGTGAATGTGGGTCTGTGGTATTGTGACTGGAAGCACCCCCTTTGCTCCCACAGTTGGATGTGGTTTTGGTTTCCTATTTTTTTTTTTTAAAGTAGGTTCTACACACAGCATGGAGCCCAACGTGGGGCCTGAACCCATGACTCTGAGACCAAGACCTGAGCTGAGATCAGGATTCAGATGCTCAACCGACTGAGCCACCCAGGCGCCCCTGTTTTAATTTCCTATTACTGCTGCATCAAGCTACCACCAAATTAGTGTATTGTTTTACAGGCCTAGAGGTCAGAAGTTCAAAACGGATCTCACTGGGCTAAAATCAATATGTCGGCAGGGCTGCATTCCTTCTGGAGTTTCTAGGGGAGAATCCCATTTCTTGCCATTTCCAACTTCTAGTGACCAGGCATTTTTGGCTTGCAGTCCCTGCCTCCATCTTTAAAGCCAGGAACATAGGGCCAAATATTTCTCATGATGCCATCTCTCTGGTCTCTCTTCTGCCTCCTTCTTATCTTTTTTTTTTTTCAACCATCAGTGGCATTTTATTTGGGAAGTTTCTATGTATTACATAGATGTTCCTTTCTCTTTACCCCATTAAAAAAAATCAGAAAGACTTAAAAAACATATAAAATCTCTTAACTAGTTTCTCTAGTCTTAGGTTAAAAAAACTTAAGTGGTGCCTCTCCTTTATGACAATACTGCTTTTTCAGGAGAATTCATAGTCTGTCTTTATGGCTCACTACAGATTTCTACTCCTTCTTGGGGAAAAAATGGTCAATGTTTCTGCTTCCTTTTAATAAATTCCTTTCTGGATTATTACACATTATCATTCCCCACTTGACACCTTCTTAGAAACTTGATTGCTGGATGCATTTTTCATTTGGCAAAAATTCAATGTGGCTTTGCTTGGGATGTCTAAGTGTCAGAAACAGCAGTGTTGATGTTCTGATTTTGAGAGGGAAAGTATATATAGAGATGCATACATTCCTGGAAGAACAAATATAGGAGACTGAAATAGGGTGTGCACAGAGTTAAGAAGGCTGATAGACACTACTTGGTTTTGAATTCTGTGGCTGTCAGACACTGAAGACTGCAGTGTAGGCCAGAATATAAATCTCTGCAGGAAGAAGTTTGGTCAGGCACTATGGAATGACAGAGTCGGCTTCATTTTGTTCTAAGTGTATCAGCACAGACACACGCCAGGAGGGGCAGTGTGCTCACTTGCAATGAGCGGTTCCCCGTGAATGATCATTTATGAGCATTTCTGCAAATGCTCTGTCAACCTAGGCACCGGGGGAAGAGAAAAGAAGCATCCTCTTAAAATATACTTCCATCTCTTACTCACCCAAGCCCCCAGGTCTCCTGAGCTCTGTGACTTGCAAGGCCAAAATCGAGTTTAAGTACGTGTCCTTCTAGATCTGGAAGCTGGTTCACTGGGGCCATCTCCAAAGATCTGGGTGAGCGCAGGGCAGCAGCAAGCCTACCCAGAAGGGTACGCCTTAATGATCTTCACATCGTCCATAGGGCGGTCCTGGGGGTTTGTTTCCACCATTCCTACTTGATTCACCATTCCTATGCCCTGGCACACTTGGCCAAAAATGGTGTGCTTGCCATCGAGCCACTGGGTGGGGGCTAGGGTCACGAAAAACTGGCTGCCGTTGGTGTCTGGCTCCGCATTGGCCATGGTGAGAATTCCAGCCCCTGTGAATCTCAGGTCTGGATGAAGTTCATCCTCAAACTGCTTGCCATAGATAGATGCACCACCCCGACCTGTCCCTGTTGGGTCACCTCCCTGGATCATGAAGTCTTTGATGATCCTGTGGAATTTGGTGCCATTGTAGTAACCTCAACGTGCCAATTCAGCAAGATTTTTACAGGTCTTCGGAGCATGCTTCCAGTATAACTCCAGCACAATGATCCCCATTCTGGTCTCCAAGTATATGTTGGGCAGCTGCCAGGAGTCTGGGGGGATCACCGCCATAGTGCAGCCGACCGAATCCTGCCTGCCTCCTTCTTATCTTACCCTCGTGATTACACTGGGCCTACTCACTAATCCAGGATAATCTCCCCATCTCAAGGTCAACTGATTAGCAACCTTAATTCTATCTACAGCCTTTACTTCCCTTTGCTATGGAACCTAACTTATTGGCGAGTTCTGGGACTTGAACATGGGTATCCTTGTGGGAAGGCACTGTTCTACCTTCTGCAGATGTTCTCCCACAAGGCCACACACATGACAGTAAAGTAGCAGGCACCTGTCTGGCTGATGTCTTTATGGAAGAGGTGGCAATTTAGCTGTGTTTTGAAGGAAAGGTAGAGGTTGGTGAAGTCGGGAGGTGAAGAGAGTGAATTACAGGTAAGGGAGAAATGTGAGTAAAGGATCAGAGTTGGGAATGTGAGGAACAGAATGCAGGAAGTTTGATGACACCAGAAAGTACCTGTGGGGGGAGAGAGAGAGCTGAGATTGGGAAGGATGGTAAGAGACAACTGTTTAGTGCCTTGAAGTTTAGATGGAAGGCGCCGGAGAGACACTGAAAGCTTGCATGGGATCAGGTAAGAAAAGACCACAAAATAACTATGTAAAGATATATGGTCGTTAAATCATTTGGCTCCCCTCACTCAGGCAATCTTTGATTTTATGCTCTTGACTTTTATTGGAATTGTTCAATAAAACTCACTTTGCATGATTTACCAAAATGTAGTTGAAAAAGTTCATTTTGTGGTTTCCCAAAGATGTGGTTGCATGTTATGAATGTTCCCTGCACTGAGTGCTAAAGTTTGTCTCTTGACATTTATGTGTTTTCTAACTCAGGCACCATGAACTGTATCAGATAGTGATTTTTGGTTTGTTTGTGTTTGTTTGGCTTCCATGAAGCTCAGAGCCAAAGACTAAATTGCTAGATGCCTTATTTCTCTTGCTTGTACATTTATATATTTTTATTTATTATTTATTTATTTGTTTGTTTATTTAACATTAAAATAGCCTCTTTTTTTATTATTATGTTATGTTAATCACCATACATTACATCATTAGTTTTTGATGTAGTGTTCCATGATTCATTGTTTGCGGATAACACCCAGTGCTCCATGCAGAACGTGCATTTATATATTTTCTAATTCCAAGTGGTCTCCAATTTTTCTTTTATGTCTCTGTGAGGGGTAATGCTAGCTGTTAACCCCAAATATCAGTGGGTTAAACACAATGGATATTTCTGTCTTTCTCACATATAATATTCTTGATTCCAGGTATTCCTGATCCCAAGTCCCTCCAAACAGTGATTTTTAGGAATCCAGGATCCTTCCTTTTTGACACTCCACCCTCATGTAGGCCTACGGAGTGCTCTGGATGCTAGTGGCAGATGAGGAAGAGATGGAGGATTGTGTATGAGCCATACGAGGAAATAGCGCCTGTAACTTCTGCTCATTTCCCACTGACTAGAGTTCAGTCACTTACAGCACCGCCACCTAACAACCAGGGAAGCTGGGAAAGGTAGATAACTTGTGTGCTGGAAGAAAAGGAAACTTATTTGATGAACTAACTAGTCAACCTCTGTTATTATGGACTGAATGTTTGTGTACCTACAAAATTCATGTGTTGAAGCTACCAATGTGAGGGTCCTGGGAGGTGGGGCCTTTGGGAGTTAATTATGTTTAGATGAGGTCACAAGGGTGGGGTCCTTATGATAACATTAGAGTCCTTCAAAGAAGAGGCCAGAACATCCCCTCTTGTTCCCTACCATGGGAGGATACAGCGAAAAGATGGTGGCTTGCATGCCAGCGAGAGAGCTTTCACCCAGGACTGGAACCAAATCAGCCAGCACCTTGATCTTTGACTTCCTAGTTGATCCACAAGTGGGATAAATAAGTTTAATTTTCTGTTGTGTAAGCCACCCATTTAATGGCATTTTGTTATAACATCCTGAGCTGATGCAGACATTTGTCATATCTATCCTCCGATTACCAGGTACCTATTTTGTCCTTCCCACACATGGGAGATACTTTCTCCAAGTGAGGCCATCCAAAACCTCATCCAGTCACGTCTTCAAACTCCAAGTGCAGGATCTCTGGCTGATGATATGCACTTGTCTCCATTAGGTCAGCAGGTGGGTCCTGTAGGCCTTCAAAGATAAACTGAAGAGATGATTGTCACACCCCGCCCCCCCAACTTCCAACGTGCCATGCACAGCAGGGACCTGATAACTCATGAAAAACTCCCCTTCATCAAAGAGAGAGGTGGGAACTGCGTGTGGCTGGTCCAGAGCAAGGAGGAGATTTTGTCAGGGAGGTGGGGTGAGGCCTCTCTGCCTCAAAGTGGGAAGTTTCTTGAATTGACCTGACTCTGATTTGAGTGAAGAATGTCCTTGTTCTATGCTCTATGATCCCTGTCCTACCCTCTGTGAGGGTCTTCCAAGTCCCTTTCTTCCACAGCCCTCTGAAGTGGGCTTTGGGAGGAGACCTCTTCTTGGGGGCTGTAGAGCTTCCTGGCCTGGTACCCAATCACATGAATCCGGGCAGTCATAGACTTTTTTAGGGAAAAAAAATCTCAAAAACTCAATTCCCTTCTTGTTTCTTTGCTTCCAGGGGGTCCCAAGTACCAGGAACCATTCTCCAAATCCTTTCTAGCCACAGTTATCTGCTCTGGCTTATTTCTTTGCATCCTTGCCTCAATTGGGTGCCATCTGCAAAAATATGCTTTGGTGGGAACGTGCCTCTCTTTAATCTAACCTTTATCCCAAGGCAGGGTCCTGCTCTAAAAGGCAACCTACAGAATGGGAGAAGATATTTGCAAATGACATATCAGATAAAGGATTATACCCAAAATCTATAAAGAACTCATCAAACTCAACATGCAAAAAACAAACAATCCAGTCGAGGACATTAACAGACAATTTCTCCAAAGAAGACATACAAATGGCTAACAGACACATGAAAAAATGGAGAAAAGGTTTGGATGGTCATGCCAGGGAGGTATCTATGGACTAGCCCTGGAACTGGCACACATATTTCTGCTCACGTTTTATTGGCGAAAACTCAGTCATTCCTATTTGCACAAGAGGTTCTACCTAATTGCAAAGGAGGTTGGGAAATGTGGTCTAGTTTATATCCAGTAAGAAGAAAAAATGAGTTTGATAAAGAGTGAGCTAGACCTTGCCAAACATCTTTACTTAAATGTCTTGTGCATGTGCTTTAATATTGTGACTTACTTCAGATCCTTTCAGAAACTGGCATGCTATAAATTAATTTTATTTATTTATTTATTTATTTATTTATTTATTTATTTATTTTTATTCATGAGAGACAGAGTGAGAGAGAAAGGCAGAGGGAGAAGCAGGCTCCCAAGGAGCAGGGAGCCCGATGTGGGACTCGATCCCAGGACCCTGAGATCATGACCTGAGCCGAAGGCAGATGCTTAACCATCTGAGCCACCCAGGTGCCCCTATAAATTAATTTTAAAAGACACACAATCTGCCTTTCTTCTTCCAGAATTTTTTTCCCCTATAAAATATAGGACAGGGAAAAATTATTTCATAGTTTGTTCTCAGTTTGGGAAGTCTATCAATTTGGGTCCATCAGTGGTAATGGTCAGACCATCAGAAGCTTTCTGAGCACCTAATTCCAGGTTAGAGACTTTTTCCAGGGTCAGCTTTCTTCTTCCTTTTGAAATGGCCTTATTCTTCCGCATCTCCTTAATCATGGACCAACCTCTCAGCTAGTTTGTTTTGGATTCAAGGGTGAGGCTTTTGTCTATGTACTTTCACTTTGATTAATCACTCTTTCTTGCAATTTCTTCTTAGACTCACTACATGCACCCAGTTAGCCCTAAGCCTTTGCTCCTGCTTATCTGGGTTAAAAAAGTGTGAAGGTTCTGGTGTTCCAAGACTACCTGTCCTGGGCACAACATTTGGCAGGCTGTGGCACTGATGAGGTCTGGTGGATGGCAAGATCCTTGTTCTGGGCTCACATTCACCCTTCCCCTGCACCCTGTCCTATGGTCTGGCTGCCCTTGCAGCACTCAGGGACTACCCAACTGCCTCCTGATGGGCCATCTGTAGGCACATTTGCTTTCTGGCAAATTTCTTTGCATAAGCGGCTTTTAAAAATGATTTGTGTGATTCATCCAGGTTTCTGATTTCAAATCGCATCCTGAATATTTACTGCCCCTCTTTTGTTCACTATTTTCTACAAAACTGGAACCCTTTTATTCCCCCCGTCAATATACTCTTCCTAGCCTTTTACATAATAAAAAGCTTGAGTTTCAGCATTAATCATTGTGATTAATGGGATTCCACTAATAACCTTTTTCTACTTGGGAAGGGTCCAATTATGACTATATTTTGTGTTTGGCCTTGGGCCAGTTTCTAACCCAGTGATCCAGGTTTTCATTGGTTTCATGATTCCACAGCATGGACATTAACCTCTCCTAATCTACTTTCTCCTACATATTTCAGGCAGAGCCAGTCCTCCAGACCTTCTGTTGACCCATCCTTGGATATAATGAGGCTGGCTGCTTGGGGAGGGAAGGTCTGCCTCTCTCACATTCTCAGTATGTTCAGACACAAGCCTATTCAGTGATTCTTGATGTTTTTCCCATAGGTGTTATCAAGCCACATTTAGGCTTCATAATTCTTTGGCTTACCATTTACCCTTATAATTAATAATGGAACCCTGCCAGAAACTTAAAAAAAATAATGCTCTTCAAGGAGAATTTTCAAAGGACTCTTCAGTTTAAACTCTTCAAAAGCTCTGGACTCCTCTCAGACACAGTAGAGGAAATAAAGTAGCCCCTCAGAGACATAATAGGGGAAAAGAACATGGTCTTCAAGGTCAGGATGAGTTGTGAGACCTTGAGAAAATTATTTAACTTCTATGAGTCTCAATTTCCTCATTTGTGAAATGGGACTATGATTATCTTGCAGGAATAGGATGAGGATTAAATTGAATAATGTATCTAAAGAGACTTTTGGTTCCATTTCCAATAATATAATAATCTAAGTAGTCTGAAAACCTCCCTACTAGAAAATGCCTAGAAATGCTGAAGAGACTATAACAAACATCCTTTGAAATGACTAAAAAGAAAGAGGGAATTCCCAGGAGCTGAAAACAGAGGGGACTAAAGACAAGGGCTGATGGTCCAGCAGTCTTGGGAGGTGAGAGTTTATTGTTTCCAGTAAACAAAGGTTTTGGATTTTAAAGCTCACACAGAGATGGGAGATGAGGTCTTGGGCTCTTATATGGCAGGGAATTGGAACTGAGACCACTGAAAACATCTGGGACACTTGAAAGGCTATATCCTTGGAGAAATGGTTAGATATTATAGCCCATTGCAGAGATACTGAGATGGAATTTATCTGTCTCCTCTGGATTCTGAGTAGGGATCCATTTCCTCTTGAGAATTCCTAACAGTAGACCTTTATAACAGTCTCCTTGCACAAGTCTGGGGTTCTAATGTACACTGCCTGCATGGTCTAGGAAGCCCCTAACCCAAAAAATGAACATACCACTTGTTCCAAGCCAGTCATACCCTTGGAATGACTACGGTTGCAAATATAAAACTACCTTAGAAAGCTGGGTAGGTTTTTAACTCTGCCCACTTGGTATTTCCACAGATAAAGCCCCACTAGAATTTAGCTCAAAAACCAAATTATGAAATGCACGAGGAAACCACCTGCCATATCTAAGAGTTATCAGGCAAAACATATGGTAGGATTGGAGTCCAGAAGCTTCCAATCACAGAGCTATTCAATGGAGACCATGAAATGGGTATACTAAAAAATTGTCAAAGTTGTAATAGAAAGAGGTGAGAACCTGGGAAAAGAATGAAGCAGGATAGGCCAAAGAGAACTTGTAGAAATGAAAAATGCTGTCATTGAGATTAAAACTCAGTAGGCAGGGTGAAGAGTGGATTGGCTCAGGTGGCAAGAATATGAGTAAACTCAAATGCTTCCAATCAGTAGGTGCTCAGAAATTCCCAGCGATCCCTCTTTGGGAAACATTGAGGTGTTTACTTTCTCTTCTTGGTAAACTTGGGAGGTGAGGAGGGGTTAGAAATGTCCATGTCTGTTATTTTTAGATCTGCAAATGAAATTGTGAGTTGAATGTGTCTTTAGCGTAGCTGACCACTACTGTGGTACCATTTTCTCTATGGTGACTCTTTCTCTTTCATCTCCCTTCATTCTTAGCAACCCCAGGGGTTCATGGCCTTACGCTTTCACTCCACTTCCCCTGCCAGAATGTCATCCCAGGAAAGGACCTTACAGATCTACATACAGCATAGGGTGCTAGAAAATGTTCAGGACTAGGAATCAGAAAACTTGGGCTTAAGAAGTGGGGCCATCACTGAAGAGGTATTTATAAAATTGGAATCATATTCCCTTTTCTTATTCTACAGAGTGATTGACAAGATCAGATAGATCCTGTTGTGATAGTATAAGTGACAAAGCATAATACAATGTTACAAAATTGCTATTATTGCTACTCAGATCAAGAAATAATTAGAAGCCTCAGGGGCTATTCCTCTTGTGACCATTTGCTTTCAACAGGGAAGTCTATAAACTAAATGAACAGGTCTCCTATGGTGGGAATTCAGACACTGGTGGGCAACATGGGAAGCATTTTGGTGGAGTCTTCTTAACCCTGAAATCACACCAAATATGCAATTATCTTCCTTGTTCATTTGTAGCTGATATATTTCACATGTGGGATTTTGGGGGTAGGATAGTGTGGGATGATAAGCTTCTTCTTCTTCTTTTTTTTTTTTTTAAGATTTTATTTATTTATTTGAGAGAGAGCACATGAGAGGGGGTAGGGTCAGAGGGAGAAGCAGACTCCCCGCCGAGCAGGGAGCCCGACGCGGGACTCGATCCAGGGACTCCAGGATCATGACCTGAGCTGAAGGCAGTCGCTTAACCAACTGAGCCACCCAGGCGCCCGGGATGATAAGCTTCTGCAAAGTGACTGTGCATATCAAAATTGACTTTCAAAAGGCAAAGTTGGGCTTAGGGAGGGAAAGTGTCTGTGTCTCTGTTCCTCCCTAGCACAACTGAGTTCTCATAGTTGAGTGTTTTAATGTTTTCTGTTTGCATTACATACTCCATGAATAGTAATGTTCTTATTCTGCGCCAGTTTTCTTCTTTCTGCTGGATTGTTGGTCTTCTTATTGATTTTGCAGGTGCTTTTTATATATGAAAGGAATTCTGTCTTTATTTGTAAAGCTATTTACAAATTTTTCTCTGATTTTAATTTGTCTTTTAACTTGGCTAATGTTTCAAAGATTTAGAAACATTTTTACTTCCAGGCTTTGTGCCATTTTAATTTTCTCATTTTCTCATATTTTTCATTTATTTTCTCATTAAAATTCTTTTTTTTAAAAGATTTTATTTATTGAGAGAAAGAGTGCACATGTGTGTGAGAGCGGAGGGGGTGCAGAGGGAGAGGGAGAGAGAGAGAATCTCAAGCAGACTTCCCACTGAGTCTGAGACCCTGACCTGAGCCGAAATCAAGAGCTGGACTCTCAACTGACTGAGCCACCCACGTGCCCCTGGCACGGATTCTCATGAAACTTTTGTGGTTTCACTTTGGTGTGAGATGTGAAATATGAGTCTAAAAAAGAGTGAAGCAGTTCTTCGTATCTAGATGAAGTTTCTGTTATTTCTCTTTTCTCTAAAGAGTCCTTAGAGGTCTGAGCAATCTCTTTCCTTTCAGAAATTTCAGAGATCTCTCTGATACTTTGGTAGATTGGGTTCTAGCCTATGCAGTTTACATGGGAAAGGGACATTTTTTTTTTTTATTCTTCTATTTGCTGTACTCCTTTGAGAATTCTTTCCCACAGAGACCAGTTTTCTCTATTATTAAATCTCTAAAAAGTTTAGTGGGTGGTATAAAGTCATAGATGCATTTCAAAGCCCAATTTATCAGCGAACCAAAGGCAGCTACCGCATGTCTCTGTTCACCAGTAAATGTGAGGCAGTGAGAGGGTGGGCAAACAGAGCTGAAAGATGTGGAGGGCGATACTCCTGGAGTGAACGGGGTTTGCCCACAACGGTGTAAGTCGTAAAGTGATTTCCTGATGCAGCGTGCAGTCGGTTCCCTGTTGTCTATGACCCATAGAACACTCCTCCTTTTTCCAGCTCACTGGAAAGGGGGGTGTTTATCTATGTGAGGATGGGGTTCCTGGACAGAGCCAGTGGGATGAAAGAAAACACCGTAGACGCCATGGTGTTGTGTATCTGAACAAGACCTCACATGTGACCCTGTGAGTTTTTCTCATTCCTCTCTTCTCCTCATTTCCTCCCTTTCTTCTACTTCTCTTCCAGCAGCTTCCCTGGCAGGCTGTGTGCAGTGGGGGTGGTGGTGTCTTCCTCACTCCTGTTGGAGGTCACCTCACCTCTAACTCTCATGAGAGGGAGTGCTGATCACATGGAGCCCGGGGGTCTCACTGAAGTGGACCAGGTATGTCCCCTTAGAACCACCCCTGCCTTCCAATCTTCTTTCTCTCTCTCTCTTTTTTTAGAGAGGGGGAGGGCAGAGGGAGAGGGAGGGAGAGAATCTCCAGCAGATTCCCTGTTGAGTGTGGCGCCCCTCCACCTGGCTTCATCTCACAATCCTGAGACCATGACCTGAGCCGAAATCAAGAGTTGGATGCTTAACTGACTGAGCCACCCAGGTGCCCCTCCAAGCTTCTCTTTATAGGGGATAGAAGAAGCTATTTTCATTTCTCCAAAGTGCGGTGATTCCTAAAGCAGCGTTGCTCAGAGGTCCTTGATAGAAGACCACCACAGCAATGCTCCCCTGTCTGCCAGGAACAGAGGGTGGGGGACGGGGTCCAGGAGAGCAGTATCATCTAACCTGCATATATTCTGGCTAAGGCTGTAGCATGGAAGCACAGAATTTCAGGGTCTTCACAATGATTGATTTAAGTTATTTTACTGATAAGAAACAAAAGTAAATCACTCAGTTGTCCAAGGTCACAGAGTTAGTGGCAGGGCCAGAACTTGATCCCAAGTCTTTTGACTTGAATTCATTTAGTCTTGTGACAGATCATGCATGACTTGAAATGCTAAATTGAAAGCTGCCTGATTATTGCTATAAAAAGTGTCAGAACTTCTAGATGTGTTAGATGGGGAGGGGATACGATAGTTACTTACCCGATATCTCATCTCCCTTCTTCATTATTAACAGAAGCCCAGCTAAAAGGTAGTGTTGTGTCCACTAAAAAAGCATATTTTCCAGGTTTCTTTGCAGATGGCATGAGCGTGTGATTCGTTGTAGACATATAATGTGTACTTTCTGACTTGATTAAGCCACTATAAGTAGATCTTTCTGTTATTTGCATATTCCTGTGATATCATCCAAAAAGAAATCTCTCTCCCTCTCTTTGTATATGCCCTCATTCGCAGAAAATAGCCTTATAACATTATTAAACACCACCAAATGTGTTAGCAAACAGATCATTAGAGGGTGAAATTATTTACATTACCAGAAGATTTTTCACATCTAAAGGATCACAGGATCCATTTCAACTGCATCTTTCTCAGTGTTTGTTTATAGATCATTTCATACTTAACAGAGGAGAAACTAAAAGCTGAGTTGTTCCGTGCTATTGCTGATTAAGAATCAATCAGAAACAAAGATAAAACAAATCTGAAAGTATAATGCTCAAAAAAGACATTCATATTACAAGTTAGTTATTCTCTTCCTCCTCCTGCTCTCCTTCCTCTTCCCCCGCACCCATTTCTATTTCTCTTTTTTAACCAGGCAGGAAACTCAAACATGATATGTCCTGGTTCAATGCCAGACGCCTGGCTTCCTAACAGAGTGAAATTGAACACATTTCTCACCACACTTCATTCTTTACATGAAACTTACCCCCCCCTTTTTTTTTAAAAGATTTTATTTATTTATTTGACACAGAGAGAGACAGCGAGAGAGGGAACACAAGCAGGGGGAGTGGGAGAGGGAGAGGCAGGCTTCCCGCTGAGCAGGGAGCCCGCTGAGCAGGGAGCCCGATGCGGAGCTCGATCCCAGTATGCTGGAATCATGACCTGAGCCGAAGGCAGACGCTTAACCAACTGAGCCATCCAGGTGCCCCAAAACTTACTCTTTAGGTATTTCCCCCCCTTTCTATTAAAAGCCCCTCTACCCTCCTGGATGCCCCCACTTGAAATCTCCATAATCTTTTCTCTCCCCACCCCAATGTTCAATTAGTTTTCAGACCTTGGGTGGGCGGGGTAGGGCATGGAGGAAAGGATCCCGAAGTGGATTTATCCAGTTGTTCTCCATGACCTCAATCACACCTGCTCTTTGGTCTGACCACTCATTAGCTGCTTGCATGGGAAATAACAATTTGTGTGATGGTGACATTTGAGGCTTACATGATTGCTTTGATATATTAGTTTTGGAGACCAAACACTCCAATTATAGCCAACAGAACACTTTTAATTGGGACTCAGAGGTAAAAGGACTTTCTGTTGCTATAGTTTCAGGGGTACATATGTGGTCAAGCTGTCTAAAGCTGGATTTATTTTCAGATGTAAGCTATTACGGACAGCGAGCTCTGGTGACTAAGGGACATCTGCTCTTCTGGGAGGGGTGGAGTGTGATCTTGGGGCTCATCTAAAACGAAGCTCTTAGGCAGGGCACATTCTGTTATGGTGGTGCTTTCAATGCCTTCGATTTCATATCCTTGGATGGTGAGTATATGTCTGAAAAGGAAACATTAACCTATACGTCTATGAGTGCTTTGCCAATAGACTAATGTTCTGAGCTTCAGAAGGAAGAAAGGAAGGAAGAAAGAAAGGAAGGAAGGAAGAAAGGAAGGAAGGAAAGAAAGAAGGAAGGGGAAAAAAAAAAAGCAAAGGGTACTTCTAAGCAAGTTAGTGACCTTAGCATCTTGATCTAGTACCTAGAGTTGGAGAATCTCATGGAAACGGCCAAGGGTATAGAAGGAAGGAAAAACCTGCCTTGGCTACTAGACATGCTTCTAGCCATGCACCTGTGAGTCATGACAGACTTGCAGCTAAGAATAGATCAAAAGAAGGACTGAGTGGACTTATGACTTCTTTTATGCTTTAAACCCAGCTTGCCTAGGAGGTGAGTAGGAGAGACTTCTTCAGAATTGAGCAACGCCCTTTCTTTTTTTTTTTTTTTACATTTTTTTTAAATTCTTATGTTAATCCCCATACATTACATCATTAGTTTTAGATGTAGTATTCCATGATTCATTGTTTGTGCATAACACCCAGTGCTCCCCATGCAGAATGTGCCCTCCTCAATACCCACCACCAGGCTAACCCATCCTCCCACCCCCCTCCCCTCTAGAACCCTCAGTTTGTTTTTCAGAGTCCATCATCTCTCATGGTTCGTCTACCCCTCCGATTTCCCCCGCTTCATTCTTCCCCTCCCCTACCTTCTTCTTTTTTTTTTCTTAACATATATTGCATTATTTGTTTCAGAGGTACAGATCTGAGATTCAACAGTCTTGCACAATTCACAGCACTTACCAGAGCACATACCCTCCCCAGTGTCTATCACCCAGTCACCCCATCCCTCCCACCCCACCCCCCACTCCAGCAACCCTCAGTTTGTTTCCTACGATTAAGAATTCCTCATATCAGTGAGATCATATGATACATGTCTTTCTCTGTTTGACTTATTTCGCTCAACATAATACCCTCCAGTTCCATCCACGTCGGAGCAACGCCCTTTCATTCCGAGAGATGCCAACCGGAGGCAAGGGTACGCTGCAGTTAGAGTCATATCAGGATCCTGCAAGAAGGAGCTCATTAAGCGCCCTGTGCCCATGGTACCTCCTTACAGATGGCACTTGGCACAGATGCCTCCATCAGGCAAAACACGGGGCACGTCCCAGCAACTCTTGGCAGCCCCTCCAGCCTGGCAGAGAAGATTGTGAACACAGAGATAAAACTTCTGCTGTGGTATTTGACAGCTTCAGCTCCTTCCCTCAGTCTGCGGGCTCTCTGGAATTCTGCAGTAAATCTCTTCTCTTCTCCCTTCATCGGGGTTCAAGGACTGGTTAAAAACTAGGCTCTAAAACCGTCTCACATTCTAAAATTGGGAAATTGCACAGGTCATGTTTTCTAAGCACAACATTATTAATAAATAAGAGCTGCACTAAAAACTCAACCACTTGAAAATTAAAAACAAAACATAAATGCAAAACATTCACTTAAACAATGCCTAGGTCAAGGGGAATACGAGAAGTGCAATTAGAGTGTAATTAGACAATGATGACATTAAGGACACTGGATACTAAAACTTATAGGATGATTAAAATTGTACTCAGGGAAAACACATAGCCTGAAATACCTTGCTTTTAAATAAGGGATAACTGCAGTAGGATTTAATCCAATAATTGGAAAACAAAATAGACTTACGTAAAGCACATCAAAATTATGGCAGACTTAAAAAATTTGTACTATAGTAGACAAGTTGCTAGCCACTCAAATCAAGAATCAGGAGAGGACATAAGCACACAAAATGAGGCATTAGAAAGAAGATATAGCAACTGATATTAAACTGGGATATTTCGTTCTACTACATAGAAACAAATTTGAGATTCCAAGAAATGCATGAATTTCTTTTTTTTTTTTTTAAAGATTTTATTTATTTATTTGACAGAAGGGGGAGTGGCAGGCAGAGGGAGAGGGAGAAGCAGACTCCCCGCAGAGCAGGGGGAGCCCGATGTGGGACTCGATCCCAGGACCCTGGGATCATGACCTGAACTGAAAGCAGATGCTTAACCGACTGAGCCATTCAGGCGCCCTGAATTTCTGAGATAATATAAATTACAATAATTTGCTCAACAAGAAGCAGAATCCTTGAATAGCGCATTCATCAGGAAGAAATTTTATTTTTTTCCAGCTTTATTAAGATCTTACTGATGTAAAAGTTTAAGAGCACAATATGATGATAGATGTATATATCAAAATGATATGCATGTCAAAATTATATCTATTTATCAAAATGATTACCACAGTAAGGTTAGTTAACACCTCCATCTTCTCACATTTTACAATTTTTGTGTGTGCCCTTATAAAAGAGACTCCAGGGAGCAACCTTCCCCTTTCTGACGTGGTGAGGACACAGGAAGAAGACAGCTATCTGTGAACCAGAGTGGACTTTCGCCAGACACTGAATCTGCTCACACTTTTATCTAGACTTTCCAACTTCCAGAACCGTGAGAGATAAATTTCTATTATTTAGGCCACCATGTCTATGATATTTTTATTATAGCAGCCCAAATGGATGAAGATATGGACCTTAATAGGACAGTTGGTAAAATCCAAATCAAGTCTGGAATTTGGCTAATAGGAACCTAACAATGTCAGTTGCTTGGTTTTGACAAATGTACCCTGGTGATATTAAGAGATTGAGGTCAGAGAAAATTGGTGAGGAGTGTACTGGAAACCTCTGTACTGTCTTTGGAACTTTTCCGTAAATCTAAAACTATTATAAAATTAAAAGTTTATTTAAAACTAGGGATGTCACCTCACTTTCACAGATATTGTGACAATTAAGAGTAATATCATAAGGAAGCGCATAGAGACTCAGTGAGGAATAGCTGTATTGAGCTAGCTTTGCTTGGGCTGGAGAGATCTCTTTTCTCCCCCTTGGTACCTCTCAATAAACATCAATGTAGGGAATAGGTGCAGTAGCTTTTCCTCTTGCCCTGAGTTCCTTTCTCCCTGCTCCCCGTCCTGCCAAGCCCCTTCCCGAGGGGAGAGCAGTAGAAACCTTCCCACACAGCTGTGGCAACTTTTTAGTAGTTTGGACCAAGATTTATTGTCAATGGCCAACAGCTGAGGTACAGCTCCTTGTATTCCATATCCAGCCATTGTTTCTTTCACTCTTTTCTTCTTCTTCTCCTCCTCCTCCTTCCTCTTCCTCTTCCTCTTCCCCTTCCCCTTCTTCTTCTTCTTCTTCTTCTTCTTCTTCTTCTTCTTCTTCTTCTTC